>NC_032026.1:6946342-7024632 GCF_001865875.1 Lupinus angustifolius | reverse complement strand
GGTCTTTGGGAATTTTCTTACACTGAGTTAACAAATGGTTATTAATATTTTTTGTTCCATTTCTATGTGAATCACATGCATAGGTTTTCCCACACTAATTACATCTGGCTCTTGGTTTAAATGAATCATTACATTTTGTAAAATGATCCCAAGTCCAAGATCTTTGTCTACAAGATTTTTTGTTACCTTCATTTTCAGCAATGGAATCATGACCATCAAACTCAGATGTAGATTTCCTTTTATTGTCAAGCCTAGAAGCTTCCTCTTTGTTCAAGTCGTCTTCCCTCACATTATCAGGTCATTAGTAGACTTTTTGGAGTCAACTTTTGTTACTACCTTTTCACAACTTCCATTATTTCATCCTACAAGAGCACAAGACATAAACACATAAATATTACCATAAATGGTTACATTCTTTTAATATAGTTCATGCACAGACCATACTTCATATTCATTTTGCTATTGCAGACATACTGATGAGTGAATATTAAACTATTAAGACATCAAGTTTTATTGCAGACACATCATAAATGGTTAGAAAGTTTTATTGTAGACACACCATAATCAAAATATTAAGCAAAATTAGAAATAATAAGCATTGTCTATTCTCACCATAACACGCTATACCAAAATTATTGCAATATAGTGCAACTAGTATTCTAATTGTAGGCTCACTAAACTGCACTTAAAACATGTACAAACAGAGGCTGAATCAGTTTCACACATTACACCAAATGTATCCATGTGACAAAATAGTATTTAGAGTTCTATAAATAATAAACTAGCAGTTCATACAGTATTAAGACACCAATAACATAAACTTTTATAATATTAATGTATAATCATAACTTTAAACGGCAAATGTAGTACTCTATTAAATTCACATATAGGAAGCAAGCAAATGATGAAACAAATGAAACCAAAAAGGATCAACCTAACAAAGAAGCATGTATAAAATTCCTAACAAAGATAAACATTGGTAGTTTATACATCATATTGTCCATATACAGCATAATGTCCATCTTAGGGATTTCATATTTATTACTGAAGTATAAACATTGGCAGTTTAATAATTGTATAAAGTTCTTGCTTGGTTTCTGTTATTGTTTTGCTTTATTGTATTTTTCTAAGTTTTAGAGGAATAGATAATTGACTATTATGACATGCATGATTTTATACATAAACTACACATGGAGAGCCCATAAGAATAAGAAAAGAGAATATGATAAAGACTTTCAGTAACTGATGCCCAAAGATAATGAAGCCATGGACAATAAAACAACACTCATAAGTAATAAGCATGCAACTCTATAGAAGCCAGATCCTTTAACAAGAAGGACCAACCTAACAAAGAATCTTGTTTTCCCTTTTTTGTGCACTCTTTGAATTACTAATAACACAATAATTAGTAATTAATGTACCATATAAAAAATCAATCTTATTTCATACAAGATTATCTTCTTCATCATCACAAATAGAAAGAAAAAAAGGGGGAGAGTAAAATCCAACTTGAGAGAAATGCACTTACCCAAAACGAAGAAAGTGTTGGTTTGATGGAAGATGGAGTGGTGAAGGAGAGAGGATGGAGGAGGGTGTGAATAGTCAGGACAGATGTGTGGTGAAGGAGGGTGTTGACGACTGTTGAGGAGATGAGGGCATGGAGAAGGAGGGTGTGGAGGAGAGAAGGGTGTGAAATGAGGAATTATGGATTAGGGATTTAGGATTTTAGGTATATGCGTTTTGTTGTGCTTACTACTTATGTGATATATTTTAGTTAACTTAATAATATCGGTCCGGTCTGGATCGGTCTGGATCCCAAACGTGAAACCGAAGACCGGACCTGACCGATCGATCCTTAAAAAATAAATCCAATACGATCCAAATACATTCGGTTTTTGCGGTTTCGATCTACTTTAGATTGGTTTGTAATTTTTGTTTTGGACCGGTCTGGATTTGAACACCCCTAGTAAGGACTTGCTACCTATTGTTCATAAGCGTTAGTATAAGTCTCATGTCTGGAGAGGCATTATATCTACATGGAATGATCTGTAAAGTGGCTTGAGGTGGAGAGTAAGAGATGTGAAGACTATTTGTTTATGGTCGAATAAATTGCTTTTCTCTGGGGTAACTTTTCTCTGGGGTAACTTTTGGGAAGGTTGCTTTACATTCGATTCCAATTTAGGATAGTATTAAAACCGTGGAAAATATTATGATCACAATAATTCAATGTGGAGACATCAATACTTCATTCATTACACTCATTAGATTCTGATTCTTTATTTTGGGCTCAAACAAGTAATGGATATTTCACTTCTAAAACTACTTATGATGTTATACATAATAACATTGAGGTTGATCATTGTCCAGTTTGGAGTAAACTCTAGAAGTGGGATGAACCGCTAAAAATTGGTAATTTCCTTTGGCGTGCAATGCACAATGGAGCTATGGTCAATTATCATATATGAAAATCAAATATTGTAGAAGATCCAATCTGTTCTTTGTGTTTCAGTGAACCAGAATTATGTTGCACTTGCTCCATGATTGCAGATATGTTAGACATCTGTAGGAAAATTGTATCTCTTTAGATACACAAAATTCTTTTTTTAGTGAAGAATTACAAATTTAGATAACTGGGAACTTAGACAATGGGTCCTTGGTTACGATAAATGATAGACAGACTCAGAACTTAGGCATTTTGCTTTGGTCAATTTGGAAAATGGGAAATAATGTGGTTTTCAAAGGAGAAACCTTTAACATGCATCAAGTTTTCTACTATGCAAGGAGGTGGGCTATAGAGAATTTGAACTGTAACACTATGAGCTTTCTCCCCCTCCCCTCTCTAGTCATGTGTATAGAGAGATTCTGGTGGGGTGAGATTCTCCTCTATTGAGTTGGTTTAAATGTAATGTGGATGGTTTTGTTAGAAACCGTTGTTACTGTAGCTCGCAACAATTCTGAATGACACGAAATAATTGTTACTGGCTGAGTCACGACCACATCGCTCACTTTAAGACATTTCGTGGCACTGCTAAAATTGTGCAACCAGACTATCAACCACGTCGTCCCCAAAATAAAATAGCTCAGTTCTATGTTATACGATTTCTTACTACACTGTAAGAATCGCTCTCGAATATACCAATAATATGATTACCAGTGTCAATTCTCGAATTCCCACAGTATGGCTACCTGTGCCAATTCTCGAATTTCCACAGTATGGGTATCCATGCCAATTCTTTTTCCAAAATACGGACTACCAGTGTCAGTTCTGGAAATTCCTACTTTAGCTGCATGTGCCAATTCTCAAATGCCATGGAAAGAAAAAGGGAGAAGGTTGTCGGAAATGCGTCGACGGAATATAAGGGGGAGAAAGAGAAGTTGAGAGGTAAATGCCTTCAACTTGGTGCGAATTATAATGAGGGAATGAGACCTCTATTTATAGCCTGAGACCTCCAATGGCTCTCTAATGACTCTTTCACCAACAACTCTATTACCAATAACTCTATTACCAACATCTCTATTACCAACATCTCTATTACCAACGACTCTATTACCAATGAGTCTATTACCAACGGCTCTATTACCAATGAGTCTATTACCAACGACTCTATTACCAATGAGTCTATTACCAACGGCTCTATCATAATGATAGAGATCTCCTCCAATGACTCTCTAACGACTCTTTCTTTGTTGCATGTGTATGTTAACTTGGTCAACACATGGTCCAAGCCCAAAAGGCCCCAAAAAATTAAATAATTAAATATTTTATTAAAAGGAATGTTGGGCCACAACTTAAGGCTTATAAAGTCTTTCAACTTCCATCCTCCAAGCAAAGTGGGACTAGTGAGTTTTTTCATTTCACTTCAAAACATCATTCTTTCAACAATCCCCCACTTGAAATTAAAAATGTTTACCGAGAATTTCTGTGGTCTCAATAAGATTGTGCAAATAAAGATATCATGCGACTTGAACCTTCGCATAGTAAATAAGATCTAGATTTTACTAGAGTGATTCATAGTCTTAAACTTTATCTTCGGCATCAAACCACACACAACATTTTCAAATGTATATTCTGTAAAACTCGTGCGTTAAAGGTCATGCACGTCTATCCCAGTATAGTGAACGCTCTAAAAATTTATGCTCTAGAAATTTATGCTCTAGAAATTTATGCTCTAGAAATTTATGCCGCAAAATTTCATAGGAAGTGGCCCCCACTTCCACATTCACATAGGTGAGTCTATCACGAGTACTCTTGTAGCCTAGGTATTCTACTCCAATTAGAGTATAGATCTCATTAAGAGTTTAACTCATCCTTACGTATGTTGCAGGAATCATGATTCTCCTAATTTTATAGCATGTTCATTCTCATATCACTTCACAACTTATTATTACTCATTGAACCTATTTCTTGGGATCTCCATTCAGTTAATTCGGGTTACCATCATGAGTGATCCTCGTTCTAAGGGCAATAGTCTCATATTATGAGAAGTATTATGGACTTTCTCTCTAGCTAGTCTTTTTGTCAAAGGATCTGCTAAGTTATTTTCAGTCTGTACATGATCCACTCTAGCAGCTCATGTAGAGAGTAAGTCTTTAATAGTGTTGTGCTTACGATGAATTTTTCGTTTCTTACCGTTATAAAAGCGATTATCAATTTTTGAAATAGTCACGATACTATCACAATGGATCAACACAACTGGAATTAGTTTTTCTCATAGGGAAATCTCTACAAGCAAGCTTCTTAGTCAACTTGCTTCTTCACTAGTTGTTGCTAGTGCTATCATTATAATATCCAACCACACTCTTTTCTTTGGAACCAAAAACTCATTAATCCACTTTTATGAGATGTGTTACTATCTTTACTACTTCCTTTGGTTGGAGAGAAGAAAGAAAGAAGAGAGAAATATATGATAGATAATGAAAAGAGAGAAAAATATAAGAAATAGAGTGGATTTTAATGTTGTTTGATTATACATAAAAAAGAAGAGCAATAAGTTTTTTCTCCTCACTCTTCATCGGACAATGATCTGTTGTCTTAAATCATGTCTCAGATCAATAAAAACATGTCATGTAAACTCAAAAAATTAAATATTCATAATTTTTCTGATTTTGCTTCATTATCATTGTTCGAGACATGATTTATGATCCAGTTTGAGATAATAGATCATGATACTTCTTCCCCTCCTATTATTTCCTCACATCGCACCAGAAAGAAATTTTAGAGGCCTATTTCATTTTTATTCTCTCTCCTTAAACTCTTCCCTAACCAAAAGGAGAGAAATATATTATTTCTCTTCAACTTCTTTTATCCAATTCTTTTTCTCTTTTATTTTCATTTTACCAAAAGGAAGGCGTAAATGTTAATTTAATGAGAACAAATATAATTATGTAAAATTTATTTAACAAAAAGAATGTTTTATCTAAATTTTTGTATTTTCTTTGTATTTTTTATTTATAAAAAAACATTCTACCAGAAAAATAGGTTAAATGCATAATTAGATAAAATTATTTGAGGAGATATACTGTTTTTCCCTGCCACGATATTTCGTAATTATTATTATTATAAAATAAGGCAATTTAAGGGTACACTAAATTCATAATATTGTTTCTTCCACTCATCTTCCTTAGTCACATATAGGGTTTGCACTTCAACTCATTCCAAATCTTCCATTGTTTTTCTTCCCTAACTCTCACTATCAAATATCAATGATAGTATCTTCCTACACGGTACGAAGTTTTTCTCCTTAAACAGTTGTTCATTAAATTTTCTTTCTGAGTTTCATTTCTATGCATATATAAGCTAAATAGCATAGGAATGGTGCTATGGTGTTGCTTCCTTTTGCCAAATACATTCTTTTCCACAACCCCTTCATCAAAAAGACTTCAACTTTGCACAAAATTTTTAGAGGTCATGTTTGGTTTGTGCACCAAAAAATTTCAACTTTTGATTCTAACCATTGTGAAAGGTTATCATGGGAACGTTCCACCCAAGATATTTTATTAGGGAAACTTAGATTTTCTTTGAGAAATCATCAAGTGAATGAAGCATGGGAATTTTTTCATGATTTTAAAAACCTTTATGGTTACCCTGAGGTTCACCTTGTGAACCAGCTTATTGTTCAGTTGTCTTATTCTTATGATCGTGTTTGGATGAGAAGAGCTTTTGATTTGGTTTTTCAAATTATTGAGGAGAAACCTGGGTTCCTTAACGCTGATACCTTAGTAAAACATGCATTATCTTTAGCTAGATTGCAAATGCCGGCTCCGGCTTCAGTGATTCTCAGGTTGTTGCTGAAGAAAGGGTGTGTACCACCTATGAATTTGTTGTCATTGATTGTTTTGCACCTTGTGAAGACTGAAATTGGAACATGTCTTGCTTCCAATTTTCTTACCCAACTTTGTGATTTTTATAACTGTTTGAATGATAAAAAGTCTCAGCATGCGGTCATGGTAAAGCCGGATACATTGATCTTTAACCTTGTTCTTGATGCTTGTGTAAGGTTTAAATTATCTTTGAAAGGCCTGTGCCTTGTTGAGTTAATGCCCCTGACCGAGACAGTGGCTGATGCACACTCAATCGTAATGATTGTGAAGATACTGGAGATGAATGGTTTGAGAGATGAAATGATGGAATTGAAACACCGTATTGACAGAGTTTTGGCTACTTATGTTGGTCACTATCGTCAGTTTTATGATAGTTTGTTAAGCTTGCACTTCAAATTTAATGACATTGATGCTGCGGCTAAGCTTGTTTTGGATATGAATAACTTGCATTATTGTCATATTAATGGAGTAGATAGGAAAGACTTGCAAAAGCTTTGCTTTATTGCGATCGGATCGCACAACCTTAAGAATGGATTGAAGATACATGTTGAGCCTGAGCTGCTGCAGAGGGATTCTGTCCTGAAAGTGGAAGAAGGTAGAGAAGATCTAATATTTTATAGGTGTGGAAACCTTGTCCTCAGTAATAGAGCTCTGGCTAAGTTCATCGGTGGTTACAAGGAGGAGGGCAGGATTAGTGAACTTTCCAAACTTTTAATTGGCATTCAAAGCGAACTATATTCGGTAGCAGGATCCAGCTTGTGTTCTGATGTCATTGGTGCTTGCATTCGGTTGGGCTGGCTTGAATCTGCTCATGACATTTTGGATGATGTAGAAGCTACTGGGTCTCCTTTGGGCCGGGAAACATATGTGTTACTCTTGTCAGCGTATCACAAGGGGAGGATGCAAAGAGAAGCAAATGCCCTGCTCAGACAAATGAAAAAGGTTGGTTTGGACGAAGAATTATTGGATAATTCTATTGATGAACACCTCCTTTGCGTAGAGACATCAAATCCACTTGGTAAATCTGATTTGGCTGCTGCCTTGGCTCAAATATTGAAAGACGGAGATCGGAAAGTTTGTCCTTTGGTGTATGAGTTCAATTCCTCCATCTTCTTTTTCTGCAAGGCCAGAATGATAGAAGATGCACTGAAGGCATATAGAAGAATGTGCAAAATGAAAATTCAACCCACATATCAAACTTTTGCTTTTTTGCTACGTGGATATTCATCTCTCTCTATGTACCGTGAGATCACATACTTGTGGGGAGACATCAAGAGATTCATGAGGAGCGGCAGTTTGGTGGCGAATAGGGATCTTTACGAGTTATTGCTGATGAACTTTCTCCAAGGTGGTTACTTTGAGAGAGTAATGGAGGTCATTGGCCTTATGAAAGACCATAACATGTATACTGATAAGTGGATTTACAAAAATGAGTTCTTAAGACTTCACAAGAATCTTTACCAGAGTTTAAAAACATCGAATACTATAACAGAAGCACAAAGCAAGAGGCTGGAGCATATTCTGGAGTTTAAGAAATGGGTGGCTATTGATTAAAGGTCTCTGTTAAATATTCATGTACTGATGTGTGTTTACAGAAATGCCCTTGCTGGCTGAGCCTAGTACATGTTATCTGCTTAGGCTTATATGACTTTGTTCAACTTTTATTTCTGGCTCAACCAACTTCTCAGCATACTTGGCAAAGAGGAATTAAGTGAATTTTTTTCTTTCATTATTGATTATTACTACCATGATATTAAGATTGGATTTTGTCATACTGATAGTGTAATTACCCAATTTGAAATTGATCCACCAATTGATTTTGATCTTTCATTATACAACTGAAAGATGGCATGATGCTACCTGTTTGTTTGAAAGGTTGTGGATGGAATCAGTAGTGCTCATTTTCATAGAGAATAGACAAAGTTTTATATTGATTGTCGAGTGGCTAACACAACCTTCAACTTTTATGATATAGTATTATAAATTTATAATATTGTTTGATTCATGTAGCCGATTTTACCTAGTGGGACTAAGACATTACCCACTAAGACATTGTTGTTGTTGTATTGTAGGCCTGTGTCCATTATCCACTATTGGCTGACAATACTTGAACAGCTTACTCACAATGTCTCAAGAAATATCATGGAGAATATACCTGCAATGTTTGGGACTGGAATTAATATTATCTTTTAAAAATTACTGTTTTTTAAATAAAAAATAGATTATCTAGATTCATTTTTTTGGCAGCCTGCATGTTAACTTATGTTTTTTTTGGGTGAATATCAACTTATGTTTGAAATGGAAATGAAGTGAATCATAATACATAGTTAACAAAAAAGTAAATTGAATTACATGTTACTTAAGTTCTAATCAACTTTGAGGTACAAAGCACAAGTTCTCTTTTGGAGAGGGGCAAAAATCTTGATAAAGGGGATGAGCAACTTTTATGTTTTATTCCCGGAACTAAATATCTTGAGTCATAATTCAAGTTTGTTTGAGTTAAGTTTTGGAGAAGAGAAATGTTTTAGAGTCATTTCATCAATGTATTTTATGGTTTTTAAGTCTTCTATTTTTTTCCATTCTCATTTAAAAGTCAACTCACTGACAGATCTTAAGGGATTGAGTGACTTATTCTCACTTTAGTAAATAAAAAAATTGTTGATAGAAGAAAATTTTATGTGAGAAAAATAGATTGTTTATCCAATTTCGAGATGAATTTATTTTTTTATCCTTGTGGTAATGTGATATTCTTTGTAATACCAAAAAATATTGTGTCAACATTATAAGAGATTGTTTTTATATAATCAATATACTATTCATCATTCATTCATGTGTTTATGATAAGAGTGTAATATTTATGCACTAATAGTGTAAAGATGTATACACAGTTAGTACATCATTCACCATTCATTTTGATTACTTTTTTATGAAGAGTCAATGAAGATGGAAAATGAACGGTAAATGATGCAATGACAGTGTAAAAAACTCTTACACTGTCAGGGTATACATCTTTTTCTCTTATGATAATCAATTCTTGAATAAAAGTAAAATACATGAATATTAACCTTATATTGAAATTACACAAATATTAAACTCTATTTTTTGAATTTTTCCCATAAACTTCAGAGAAATAACATGGACCTCCTCAGGATGAATTTAATTACATAAGCACTTTCGTTGTTTAAAAAACTACACTTTACCCTTAATGATTGATATGATATTGAACTAAATTAGTATATACTAAGATATAGTATACATAAATGAAGAGGAATGTAAATACAGAAAAGAGGCCTATATGATGTGGGCCATGAGAGCATAGCAAAGCCAATAACATATATAAACTAATATTATTATGCGCTTACAGAAGAAAGGACGAAAGAGAGATACATGGAAGAGAAGAAAGAGTCGAATAAAAAAGTGATGTTGAGTGAAGAAGGAATAGAGAATATTTCAGAACGGTTATCATGTTTGGATAATCTTTACTTCCCTCGCTCTCTCCAAACATCTTCCTCTCTCCCTTCTCAACGCAAATCCATCTTCCGCGACCTTCTCCTCACCGACCCTGCCCTTTTCTTAGGTAACCCCAACCCCCTTTTCATTTTCTATTTTTTATATATTAATTCATTATTAATCAATTATTCGACAACCAATAAAGCGTTGGTCTAGAGGAAGAAAAAGTCCCGAGAGTGTCACTTGTTGGGAGGGACAGCGGAATTAGTCCCCTTAAGGATACCCTTGATAGTAAAAAATCAATTATTTGATGTTATTAGTTCTTTAATTAATTCATACATCAAACATCACATACACGTCATTAACCACAAATGTGTAAAAATAATGAAGGGTGACCCAGGAGGCTCCCATGTAGTGGGGTCCTGTGCACTAGGCTCTCGTCTTACAGTCTTATCCTTGTAAGCCAAGAGGATGTTTCCTGGCTTTGAATGCATGACTGTAGGTTACAAGGCAGACAACCTTAGAGTTGCGCCGAGGGGATGGTCATTTTTTCAATATTATAACATTGTCTCTATTGATGTGTTGTGTATGTAGAACGATATGGATCCCAACTTACATTCACTGAGCTGGGAGAATTTGATTTGTTAAAGGAAGATTATGAGATAAATTGGCATATAAAGAGACTCCGGAGCATGATAAGGCCAACATCGGAGGAGATGAGGATGAGGTCGGTCACGGTGAAGAACCGTAGGCGGGCTTACTTGGATAGACTGATATGTAATGGGCAATATTTCTCTGAAGATGCAATGAGGGATAGAGAGCCATATTTGCATTATGAATATCTAGGTAAGTTTCAGGACCAGACCGGCAGGGGTATGGCGAGGCCAGGAGAACGCTGGTCGGAGACACTTTTGAGGAGGTGTGAGGAAGCTGCATTGGTTGCTAAGATTAGAGGGGAGCAGCAGAGGCTGGGTGTGGCTGAAAGGGACTGGGTTGGTAATGACAGATTTCAGGAGGAAGAGGAGGAGGAGGAGGAGGAGGAGGAGGAAGAAGAAGACGAGGAGGAGAAGCCGAGTGAGGAAAGGAGAAATGGTAGTAGCAATGCACAGCTTGTAGAGGTATTATTCTTTAAACTATCAATTAATGTCTAAGTGGGACTATTATTTTCATGCAACTTCAATTTTTTCTTTTGAGTAAATCATCATTTTAGCTGTTCATGTTCGTCTCTGGCACTAGAAAATTAAGATACCAGTCCCTGAAACTGTAATATGTTAGTCAAATTTATCTTTATGCGAGGACCAATCTGACTGAACAATGGTTGACACGAGGGACTAATGCAACATGTGCTCACAGTTTACGAACTAATGCTATAATTTTTCCAAGTCAGAGACTTATATGATCAGTGCTCACAATTTCAGGCACTAAATCTGGGGTTTACTCTTTATTCTTTGGTTATAGCTAGCCCATTTTTTTAAAATCATGTTTTAAATTTCAAGTGATCTTTGTGCTTTTTTGTGATCTTGTTGTTGTTTAATGTATGCCTAAATTAGTTTCACCAGGTTTAGATTGAATACTCTGCAAGTTCTAATTTGTATTTGATCTGAGCATGAGACTCTTTCTCTTCTTTACTCATCAAGAGGGATATTAATCAATCAGTAAAATAGCTCTGTACTATGACATTTCATTCACCAAGAGGAGGTTGCACTTGGGGCTAAGATATGATATATTATATTGTGTGATATCATAGTTTTCAACTTTATTCAATTTGTTTAACTTTCAAGTACAACATGACTGGACTGATTTGGTTTATCTGGAAGACCGGTGAACCGAGTCTGGAGCAGATCCGGTTAGGTTTGTCAATAGATTTTTTTTGGGTTTTTTAGTCAAACTTGACCATTGGGTTTTTGGCCAACACTGGTGTGGTATATGACTATGCTCTTTTTGTTTGGGGGAGGGGGTTGTTTGAGAAACAATCCAACTCAACTGCATACTATCTCAGTCATAACTTCGTCAAATCTGTTACATAACTCGACTGCATATCATCATCTAGATTCTAATTTATGAACCTTGTTCTACACTTGACCCTGTGGTTTTGTATTATACTATTGTAGCTTAACTTGGACCAATCACTATATGAAATGGTATAATGGTATATTAATATGTAAGTTTTATTTCTAGTAATTCCTTCTGTACTTGCTAATTGCTATCATGGTCACTTCTGGCATATGTTCCCAAAGATGATGATGATCAAGCAATGAACCCTGGGTGGTCTTCAAAAGAGAGAAACAATTATTTTTCATTAGTGCTATTTTTTAGATTAAATTATATTATTATAATCTCTCTGCCTTGAATTTTCTGTTTACAATACAATTTGAAGATTACTGAAACTATGTCTATTTTTTTATTGGCTGTTCCTCATCTTTTAGGACTTTGGAGCTATGCAGCACCAGTACTTCAAAATGGGTGTCATATCATGATACTTAAATACTTTTTAGTCTTATCTTTCAATAGTTTTATGATTTTTTTGTATCATTGTATCTATGTCGTATTTAAGTACCATATCAATGCTTCCCAGTTGAGGGATTTTTAGAGCTATTTTGGATGGACCTAAGTGATTATTTTATTTTTTTTTGCTACTGGCAGAGGCACTTGAACCAGACTGATATTATTGGTGATGCCCCATCCGATCCAGTCGGAGCAAATGAGGAGACTACTTTATCTGCAGAAGAGCTGGAGGACCGTTTAAACCAGTTCACCTACATTATGCAGCAGAAGTTTCTACTAGGAGAAGATAAGGAACATCTAGACTACTCTAAAATAGATAATGATGAGACACTCGATGATCATTGGCAGAGGGAAGCGAATATTGATGCTGAGGAGAGATATTTTGCTGATGATTAAACTCTAGCATCGTACTTACTGGGTAATAGTGAATCAGATATGCAAAGATATTTTGCATATTTTTTGCTCACTTTGCCTATCTTGAAATCTATAATGTACTTCAGTTAACAAGACTGGTTTAATATTTATGATATAAGTTTGTTTTTCTTCTGATTTATTTGTGCAAGATGGTTTTGCTTAGCAAATTGTTATTGGTGTTTCTTGTAGTTCACACAATCATTCACTCTTGGCATCCATTTGTGCTAAATATAAGTATGAGATAGTGTATGTAGTATAAATGTCTATCGTCACGAACCCCGAAAGAAGATTAGTTTCTTTTCCGTAGAGTGAGGGGATACTCTTGGTAGTACAAAATAATGTAAATGCGTGTCACTATCACTGCATTGATAAAAAAACATTTATAGGTTACATAGTTATCTTTCATTTATTGACAATGTCTCTAGGTCACCAGAGAGGGCTAACTAGCAATGTTGAGTAGTTGTTAGGTGTTGGATCCGTAGACTAGTTACTAATAGTGCTCATTGGTTATGTTAGGGTGGGTTTAACATAATTATAACCCTAATTATTGGTCTGAGATCCTATGAGCGATACTTATTTGGAGGATTGTTACGTACCCTGAAAAAGATTTATTTACTCATTAGGTGAAGAGGTACTCTTAGTTATATGTATTTGAATAGGTTGAGGTTTATGGCTCTAGTGGTTGTATCCAACTTAGTGTAGGATGGAAAAAATGTAGAAATATTGCAGGAAGAAGTTCTCGCTTCAATGTCTGATTGTATCCCAAAGATTTATTAGTTATTGGATGAGATGATACTTGGGAAATAAAAACATGAAATAGACTCTAGTACATGTATAAATGGATTAGTAAAATTTAATTAGAATATACATGCAATATTGTAAATCTTGATCAGATAACTGGGAATTGGGCATTTAGTTAGTTTGAATTGCTTATCTGATCGGTCATGAATTAAAATTAGTGTGAATCAGTTTGACTTAGTTGATTTAATCAATTTAAAAAAAATCAAATGATATCATTTTGCCGTAAAAAATGAATCTAATGTTGTTAATGAATTTGTAGTAACACTTTAATTGTTTATTAAAGTTTTAAATTTATTTATGGTCTATTGATTTGTTGTGATTAAAACTTAAAACATTTGTTATTTGATAATATTTTGAACTTAGTTGTCACATTTTGTTGCAATAAAACTTTTATTATTAGTTTTTTTATTTAGTTCTACTAAATGTAATTTTTCACCTTTTTTTCGGTGGACAAAAGGGAGTTAGCAGCTCCAAAAACAGAAAACCTAATTACAGTCCCCTACTATAAACAATGGAAGCAGAATCCAACATGAGTTTAACAGTACAAAAGTAAGGAGCAACATAAAAAATATCGAATCTACTATCTAATCCCTTTCGGAGTTTTTAATTTTCCATTATGTTTAATTATATGTTTGTTATGATAATGTTGTGAAATTGAAGTATAATGTTACTAATGTTACATACATACTGTTATGAATTTTATTTTTTTTTAATGTAAACTGAATCCATGATTGCACCCAATAATTCACTTTCATCCGACTAATAATCGATTGAGTGATACTCTAACCATGTTGATGATTGATATGAGTTTAGTAAGATTGATTTAAATTATGGTTAAAAGGGTTGAGAATGGGTGCTTGAAACTGAAGAAAAAAACAGTGATTGATGAATTGATGATAGTGAGAGGAATACAAAAAAGGGTCCCACTCCCACCCAAAAAATAGTGTAATATGATAATGTGTCACATGCTGACTACCTAATTAAGTTAGTTCTGGAATTGATGTGCAACAAATATTCCAAGACTCATAATTTTATCATTTTTATCTGTGAGAATGAGAGAACAAAGACAGAGACTGAGACAGTAACTACTAACTTGTGTATAACGCCACATGCTACATTACACACTATTGTCTTCCTTACCCTCTTAATCAAATTTCAATTCATGGAACCCTATACATTAGAGGGAGACTAGAGCTATGTTAAGCATCAAGCATCAAATATCAAATGAGAGAGACCTTACAAGACAAACTTTGATAATTTCCAAACTTTTAATATTTAAGATTATAAATACAGTTAGGAACTATGTAAAAAATAGATATAATTTGACTAAAATAAACTAAATTAAAGATCCAGACGATGAATAATAAATTAGTGTATAATCAAAAAATAAAATATAAATGTATATTAGGTTTATAAAACATCAATAATTATGAAATAAATTGAATAAAAAAAGAAGTTTTGGAACAAAATACAATCTTAATTTTTGAATGAACCTGAGAAATAATATATTATCTTATACTATAAAAAAATAACATTGGTCACAAACTAGATAAATAACTTTTTTTACTTTGAATTGGCTAGTATTGCCACCTCTACAGATAACAATTAGCAAAATCAATTAGAAGAAAACAAAATTAAAGATATAAATTCAATTTAAAAACATTAAATAAAGTAAGAAAACATGTATTTTATAATAACAATAATTAAAATGAATTTAAAAACAAATTCCAAAAAATATCTTAAAATGGATTACAGATTTACACAGCTTAGCTTAGAATTGTGTTTATAACTGAATCAAAAACCCTACCGCTCTATCAATCTCTATCTCTTTCTGTTTTTCACAATCCAATTTTCCAATTAACATTGAAACCAAACCATTGACTCCTTAAACAAAACAAAAACATTCTCAAACCATTGTTTCAGCCATGTACAGAGAGCTTGGTGTTATTGGTTCCATTTCCAAATCGGAAGATCGAAAACGAATCAACGAGGTCCTTGATAAGCAGCTTCAACGATCATCACCTTCTACTTCAAGACCCATTAACCCTAAAGATAATAGAGATAGAGATAATAAGTCTTCCCTTAATTCTTCTAATATCTCCAAAAATTCCAATGTTTCAGGTATAATTAATGTTCTTTTCATTTACCCTTTTCGCTCTATTGTTTAAAGTTTCTATCTTTTTTTCATTAGGATCTGATCTGTTACCGAAATAATGTGCTAATTTGTTTATACCCTTTTTTGTTTTTTGTTTCTTTGCATTTTTATTTTCTTTTTGATGTAATTGTGTTTGCCTGTTTGATATAATTTGTGAAATTTTGGAATTTGAATGAGTTTGTTAAAATTGAGAGTAGTGTATGTCTGCATCTAACTTTATCCAAATTTTGTAGTTTGTACTAATTTATTTGTTCAACCTTAATCTGCTTCTCCAATGCCAAACTTGTTAAAAGGTCTATTTCGAAGGTTTTCGTTACAAGTTGTTAGTTTTGAACATGAAATAAGTTATCCAAACACACATTTAATGGGTGCTGATGGGAATGGAGGATGTGTAGGTAAATGGTAATGTATGGTGATCCATTCATGCTATCAATTCAGAGATCAATACCTTGGTTTTAGACCTTATATGCTATAGGAAAATGTTTCTACATAATCTACCTTTTTGTTTGTTATCTCGTGGTGTTTCTTATGTAGTTATTTCTATTTAGTCATCCATCTCCCTTTTCAAATAAAGATTAAAACTAACCGAGACAATGGTGAGTAAATTGCATAATACAACCTGTTGCACAAAATGATATTGTAGCCTGAAAGGTGTCAAGTAGGGCTGGCAATAGGTCAAACTGGCTTGTGACTTGTGAGGTATTAAAGGTTTGGTTCACAGGCAGTTCAATATGCAAGTCTTATGAGCTAAGCTTCGGCTGGAGTTTTGGCTTGTTTAATAAATGAGCCAGGCTTGAGCTTTCATAGATTTAGCTCGTGGGCTGTGCTATATATGTGGGCATCTATGATGAGCAAAAAATATCATTTTAAGAATGCAGAAACAATAAATTTGGTCCATGTAATTGTGCATGGCTTCTCAAGATCAAAAGGTAGTTGGTGCTCACATAACCACTTAAGAAGTCATACACATTTATCCTTTAATTTTAACAGTTCATATAAAAGCCAGAATTCAAGATTCACTGTTTTTGTTTCTCATAGTAACCAAATGTGCTCACCTAATTAGTTTCCTATATATATATTAAAAAAATCAATTGAAAGACCATTCTTTTCACCCCATAACTCATGTTTATGGCCTAAAGTGGGCTAAAGTATACACACAAAGACCTTGTCTTATTTAGTTATTACTTACGTTACATTATTTATAGTTGTTGGTTGTTGCCTTGTTTTCAAGTGGGCCGCACTCCTAATATCAATGGCTTATTGTTTTAACAATGAAGTGATAATATGACCCACTAGTCCACCACTATATGCACCCTGACCACTCATAGTTTAATAGTTTGTGCCTTTGTGACAATCTTCTTTATGTTATGATCTGGCTCATTGGCTGATATAATTGCCAGACTTAGTGGCAAGATCTGACCATGAAAGAGATGGATCAAATACACGTAATCAATTGTGATTGCCGAGACTGACATTTTATCCGGTCAGTCCAAGACTGGCATTAATGTGCTTAACTTATATATGTATATGCATAGCTGCAGAGGAATCTGAAACAGACAGTGAAGAGGTAGATGTTAGTGGTTCTGATGGAGATGACACCTCTTGGATCTCATGGTTCTGCAATCTGAGAGGAAATGAGTTCTTTTGCGAGGTTGATGATGATTACATCCAAGACGACTTCAACCTCTGTGGATTAAGCAGTCAAGTGCCTTACTACGATTATGCTCTTGATTTAATTTTGGATGTTGAGTCTTCCCATGGTAAGGTTAATTCATATTTTTTTAGTTTTCATTTATGGGTTTTTCTAATGTGTGCTCCAGGGTACATTCTAAGAAACCCATATGGGGTAAGTCTGCATTGGAAAGTGGTATTATTAATGCACATGAAGTTTATAAATACCTCAATTCCCAATGCACACTTATCCATTTTGGGTTTTTTAAAATGTGGCCTAAGGCATACATTAGAAAACCCTTCATTTGTACGTCCCTAATGCAAGTGTTGAATATTGGTGTTTTTCTATGATACTCCAGCATCATTTAATGACTATGTTATAAAATATCATTTTTTAAGTGAATTGAAATTGTAAGCGTATTTTATAGCTTTTGGCTACCTATTTGGTCATTCAATGACTACTTTGTTTTGATTGGAACTTATAGGTGACATGTTCACAGAGGAACAAAATGAGTTAATTGAATCAGCAGCGGAGATGCTTTACGGTCTGATTCATGCTCGATATGTATTGACAAGCAAAGGAATGGCTGCCATGGTAAGATTTCACTACACTTATCATTGTTTTCGTCATGCTTTACCATTCGGGAGATTGACACTGTTAATATGTTGGAACTCCTGCAGCTCGACAAGTACAAGAACTACGATTTTGGCAGATGCCCAAGAGTTTATTGCTCTGGACAACCCTGCCTTCCAGTTGGTCAGTCAGACATTCCTAGGTCAAGTACCGTAAAAATATATTGTCCTAGATGTGAAGACCTTTACTATCCTCGGTCCAAGTATCAAGGCAGTATCCTTATCACATATTATTGACCTGTGTGTGTGTGTGTGGAGGGGGGTGTAGAGCTGATGCTGCTATTTATCTTCCTGTCTGACAAAATCTATTTTCATTCTTGTGTCTCTCATTTTGTCCTTGCTTTACAGATTCATTCTTTAGTCTATCGTTGAAGTTGTTTTTTTGTAGGGAGGCATCGTTAACGAATAATGGTGTGTCTGCTTGGTGACTTCATCGAAACTATGCCATAATTTTTTGTATCATAAAAAGCTATATCCTGTAATTTCAAGTAGCAGGACAGTTTCTCAAACTTCAGGCATTTTAATGTTTGAAAACACCTACTTGATATCAAAATGGAGGAAATCGTAAAAGCTGCATGGAAAAGCCTGTTTAAAAGTGAACAACTTTTTGTAAGTGTAAAATCTGTGTATGATCACTTTTTCTCTAATCTAAGGTTAAGTTTTGTCATTCTGGTGTGTCAATTTATTCTTCAAATACAGTCAGACATTATATTATAAATTGTTTGTTTTGCTTCCTGATAATCTGATATGTATCTGATTTTTTGGGATGATTATATGTGTGACTATGTTTTGGCTATATTTATTTGGTTTGAATTTATGGTGGAACAGTTTGGTTTAATTACACCAAGTGCCTCTCTTGCATCACAAATTACATAAACTTCTATTGAAGTTCAGGTTATCATTACACTCACATCCTCTCCGAAGGTGATATCGTAATTACACTGACCTATCTTAAAACGGAGGTTAGTGTAACTTTTGAAACAAGATGAATGTTGAGCGTAATTAAGTCAAACCTCAACGAAAGTCAATATGATTTCCCCTATCTTTTATTTCCTAAGTTTCCTTGACTCTACTTAGACATTGATGGAGCTTATTTTGGAACAACATTTCCACACCTCTTCTTGATGACATATGGACAATTGAAGCCACAGAAGCCATCACAGAGCTATGTTCCAAGAGTTTTTGGGTACAAAATTCACAAGCCATGAAGCCGAAATTTAAGCTTCTGTGGAAGCAAGAGCATTCATGTCTCATCTAACTCTTTCCTTGTTGTACTCATGGTAACATTCAGCAGATCCTTGTTGTACTCATGGTAACATTCAGCAGATCATAAGTTTCCAAAGTCAGTGCAATCTGTAGACCTGTTTTTACTTGTTTTAGGAGTGTGTTGTAAAAATAGTTGCAGACAAGTGATGCAAGTGCTTAGTTTCACTTTCAGTTTCAATTTTAATGAGCAAGTGCTTAGGTACTTGACTACACTTTTTGATGGCTTATTACAAATTGTATTTTGCAATTAACTTCATGTTCTTATATGATAATGTCTCGGATTGCATACCCCCTTACAATATTTTTATACTTTTATTTCATTTTATTACTTAGCCTCGATGTAACAGTAATCTTACTTGTGTTGTAATCCGAAGGTTATGAGTTCAAAGTCTAAAAACAGTTTATTCGATTACAAGGGTAAAGCTACGTACCTATATGGCTATATCTTCTCCAAATCTCACTATTTGATCTCAGACCAGAAAGGGGAATGAATGGCTTGAAAATCAGTCGATTAGTTAGGTCACTTTAAACAACTGAAAATGTGGTCGAACTGCTTTAAACTGGGTTGTTAGATCCGCTCATTTTACTCATTAAAAAGAAGCCAAAAAATGAACAAGTGTTAAAATCAACTGTGAAAACTTATCTTATTTCAACCTTTATCTATTATTAAATTAGATATATTTTTTAATTATATAATATATATGATGTTGTCCAGTAAGATCAAACAGTTCAATCAATTAGAATCTATAAAGGATCGTTTCCTAATTGGTTTGTAGCTTAGATATCATAACACTCATTTGGAAGTTAAGCCCAATGTGAATTTGTTTTTTTTAAAGCTAAAATTGAAGATTTTGTAATTAATAGTTTAGGCCAGTAATTCAAGTGATATAATGGGGTATGTAATTTTGTCTTAAAAGCCTGATGAATTAAACCTTGATAATGGATGATTCGCTATTGCGAAAGAAAATTTATAATAAATATTGAACTCTAAAATTAAAAGGATATGATAGTCAATGGGTTACTTAAAGCACAATTTATATTAAGTTATGTTTTATCTATTCCAAAATTTGATCTTATAATATTACTAACAATACATGACGAAAATTCATTTTGGTTCCAAAAGTTTTCAATGTACTAGTTGTATACGGGGGAAAATCACAAATAACCCTAAAAACTAAAATTTATGTTAATATGTTTCTGATAGGGATTGAAATTTTCGAAAGATTTATTCTATAAATGGCCATGCTCACTGGTTTAATTTTTTTAGGAGCAACTAGAGTTTTTATTTTATTTTTACTAGTGTGCACGTACACTCCGTGCCTGCCGACAAATATTGTGTGATACTACATATTTAATTTTTATATATTATATTTTTTTGTGTGTTTATGATAATGTTTAATTTAAGATGAGATATGTGGTTAATTAATGTATTGGTGGTAAATGCTTAGGATTTTATAGTTTTTTTGTAAAAATTAAATAATGTTAAAGGCAATATAGGAAATGAAAATTACGGGAAGTTATTTCAAGTTTTGACTTTATATATAGTATAGATAAAGACCAAATTGATATGCACAACGAAAATAGCTCATGATACAATATTTCCAAGATGAAGTTAACATATTCAATAAAGTAAGTTAGGTTGATAACCATGAGTTTTAGTAAAATTATACAGATTACTCCTCCATTTTTTGCACCTACAAAAACACCTTGATTTTTATACATATATGATACTGACTACCCTTACATGATAAATAATTATGATCTTTTAAGCAAAGATGATAATAAATATAATTAAGTTAAACAAAATATGTTATATTGTGGAGACATGTCAAAATAGTAAATGAGTCGATACATTTTCATTATTTTTGGTTCAATATAACATGCATAAATAATTATAAGGACATATTTAAATCACTCTTATACTATATTGCAACGAACAGAAAATAATGAGAATGAATTGACTAAAATGTTATTTATTTTTGTTTTCACAATATATCATATTTTGTTTAACTTAATTACACTTAACACCCTTCTTGTTCAAAAAATCACACATATTTCTCACAGAGGGGTAGTCAATGTAAGATATGCATAAAAACTATGGGGTTTTGTATTTGTAAATAATAGAGGGGTGATTTGTATAATTTCAGTAGAGCGTAGATAGTGTCAATGTAATTTACTCTATTCAATATGATGTTTTCCTAAATTCTAATAAAAATAAGAGTAATTGTTCAGTTGTAATTTTTTGACCTTATCAGTTTGATCCCTCAAAAATTGAAAAACTCAAAATGATCCCAAAAAATTAAATGTGTGTCAAGTTAGTCTCTAAACAATACTAAAAATGATTAATTTAATTTACATTTGATTTTTGAGGAACCATTTTAGGTTTTTCATTTTTTTGAGGATGTAATATCAAAAAAGGAGTGAAATAAATATTTATTTATGAAATAATTGTAATATTAAAGTTTTCTAGTGATTTTTTAGGTGAAATAGATTTCAGGAAGCTCATGGGATCACAATTTCATATCCCTTGCATTTCAACGTGGTGCTTTTAAACCTTTTCTTTTTAAATTAGAATAAAAATCATTTAGTTTTTAAATTTTGTATGTATCAATTTCCTCCCTAAACAGTCAATTACCAATTTAGGGACTAAGTTGGTAACTAAAATTTTTAAAAACAAAATTGGCACACATGAAAATCTTAGAAGTTTGGAAGTGTGTTTACTCTAATTTTTATTTATTTAATTAAAGCAAATATTGTGGAACAATCTCCTTACCTAAAAACACTAAACAATCTGTATTTGAATTTGAGAACACATTTTTAGATAATTATTTAAAAATCACCTCTATATACAATATAATTTTTTTAAAATTATCTACCACACCTCTTTACCTCCTAAACATTATCATTTTAAAGTTATTTATTAACACAATATATATATACATAAAATAAAAACTATTCTCCAAGTCATTCTCCGTTAGATGAATGCATACCACTTTGGGATTAGCAGCTTAAATTCCTCCAGTAAAGTGCGTCTGATTTATTGTTATGCGCCTCTTTGTGTACATGCATATTGCTAACAGGTTATTAGATGATCTTGGTTTTACGTATATTGCTGAATTTGAATAAACCCACAATTTAATGCATGATAGGTTCTCGCCATTGTTTGTATCATCTAATCATTTATGTTCCCTATTCAACTATGTGAATCAATGTTGGCAAAACTTCTTAGACCATGCATTTATTGTATTGCAATAACATAACTAGACAATTGCAGTTGTAAAGAACTAAAGAAAATTACGAAAGGTAAATTGTTCTAAAAGAAATGGGTTCCCAATACAAATATTAAAACACTTGCATAAAATCTGAAACTGAAACTTTGCTTCGCAATCAAATGCAGATCTCTGACAACAAACTAAGCTTTCCAAAGTTTAAATTGTTTGAAAAAACTTTCATAAGCCAAAAAAAACTTAACCCTCAGTTTGTTCCCTCAACCTTCTGATGGTGCTCCTAACAGTCACAGCACTTGCGGTACTGTCAAAATAGCGAAAACAAAATCAGGTTCTGATTTCGGAAAAAAGAAACAGCAACATAAGAAAGGAAGAAGAGCCTTACTTCAAAGTGTAGGCACCTCCTGCTTTCACTTTACCGCAGTCCTTGCATCCCCAAATACCAACAGCTTTCCTCTTCACAGCATACTGTGACAAATAATGGATCATCACAATCCGAGATTCCAAACATTATTAAAAGGATGGATTAATTGTAGTGAACACTTGGTTAAAGGATATGAAATAACATGAGGATTCTACCTTTCCGCAAAATTCACAGAAAAACTTGCTATGTTGACTGACTTCCATTTTCTTAATCTGCTTTCGCAGACTAGCACCATATCGGGTACCTGATATAAGAAAAGAAGCAAAGAACGGTTTCTAAGGGATTGATACAAAGCAAACTAAACACACAACATACTTCTTCGAGCAGCATTTTCAATGACCCATAAATAATTCAATATTTGTTGCTGTAAAAAATTAGCATGCCCTATAAATACTTCAATAGTTCAATTAATGCAGTAAGCAAAAGTGAACAGTACAATATTCTTGGTTAAAATCTTGAACATTTCATTGTTCATATATCATAATATCACAGTTCACCAGGAACGTGGAATGAAGGAGCAATGCCAGGGGGCAATACCGATATTCAGTAACTATGACTCCCCATTATGAGTTTAGTATTGGATAGAATGTGAGGAAGGATAAGGTTTAGATTATAGATATAACTTTGATTTCAAGAAATTTGACAAACAGAAAGTCAAATCAAACCTAATTCTTCCATCTGCCCTCAGAAGTTAAGTTTTTTTCATATATAAACTTTTACAAAAAAATATTCTTAAATTATTTAACTTTTCTCCCAGAATATAGTTTTGGTCTTGTCAGCTTTGGTGCATTTATCTTCAAACGAATAAATCATACAGATTCAAAATCTAGAAACTAGTAACCACGGAAAAATACAGATCAATAACAAACCCTAATTAAGCAAATGGGGAAATAACTAACATATGGAGGGACAATATCTAAAACGAACAGTCCAAGCAGATTAGTCTAAGGAGGCGCATATCGAAATAATTTACAATCTTTCTACAAGCTATTCATGTTAACTATTACAATGAGCTTATAAAACAACAACAGAAATAAAAAGATTATAAAAAAACAGTTCAAAACACTTTATGGAATAAGTGCTTAATTAATCTAACGGAATAAGTGCTTAATTAATTAATCTAAATGCATCGCATACCGTATTTTCCAACAATACCAGCCTTCTTTGTTCTCTTAGTCTGCAAAAACAAGACAAATTCACAGTACAATCAATTAAAAAGATGGAAAGAGATTTGTGAATAATGAACGGAAGAGAAGAGTGTGTAAGAGAGAGAAGGTACCATGTTGGAAGGATTGAAGGCGCGGTGAGGGAAGGGAAGTTGGGGGCAGCTAAAGAATGTGATAGCTAAGAAGAACCCTAATTCTCTTGAGTCTCTTCTTTTATAGACAGGCCTGGTTCTGGGTCGGGTACAGATCTCAGTTTACTCGCTTCTAGATTTATGAATATATATGTTTTATATGTTTTCTTTAATAACAAATTTCAAATCCGTTGTAGTCTAGTTGGTCAGGATATTCGGCTCTCACCCGAAAGACCCGGGTTCAAGTCCCGGCAACGGAATTTCAATTTTGTTTTATGTACATCATCCAAATGTTCAGAATTTTATTCCTTTGATGTTAAGTTGATAGTTTTTTGGTTGAGATCATGCGAATGGGGATCACCTGTCCCAAAATCAATGTGTCTCCATGTCCCAAGCTAATACTATACTAACAATTGAACGAGTTGTATGAAGCTTAGTTGGTAAAACTTTATGTTTATATGTGTACATAAATTTCAAAAGTGGGATCCACTTAAACTTACACCTCATTCTAGTTATCAATTATATTGATATTTAATGATTTAGATATACTAACTATTTTAAACCATTATATTTTGATAGAATTAATAGTTATGATGGAGAATAAGTTTAAAAAACTTACTTTTGGAGTAAATGAATCTCTCCTCAAATTTGAATATGATAAGTATTTTTTTGTTTGACCTGGCACCCACTGTTCAATATGGTTGCATACATTACATTCAAAAATGTTTTGTTTTACATTTCCATTATGTCCTAAAGTTCAAAGTTTATTTTATTTATTATTTATTTCTAAGGCTTATACACAGAATGGAATATGGGATTTCAACATTGTTATAGTGAAGTTTTATAAAGTTATCTTTTGGATCTCGATTGCTAACTTAATAGAGTTTTAATGTTGATAAACAACCTCAATTGTTGTTTGAAATTAACTTAGTTTCTTTTTACTTTAGAAATTGAGTATAAGGAATAGCTGATATCTCTTGTCCATCTTAGACCTTAGTGGTGTAACTAACGTTGAATCATGAAATTTATAATGTGGCTAACATAAATATGAATCCAATAGTTGAGATTGATAGCCAGATTTTTCCCCTTTTGCGCCAATGACACCCTCAATAGAAAAGATATGTTTAAAAAAAGATTTTGCTACATTTGTTTAGAATGGGTTATCATATTTACTCATTCTTACCTATTAACTAGGGATGTTTGTGGTCCATTTGAATCGGTTTTTAGGCAAAAAATGATCTAATTCAAATACATAATTAGCATGCAGTCTGGTCCGGTCTGATTTATTTATATTAAGATGTAAAGCGATTTGTAAGCTGAATATACTTCATGTTTATTGACTATAAGAAGTTAAGTAAGTTTTACAATGATGCAAGAGTCACTTATATAATTAATGACCTTGCTTGAGAAACAAGCTACCTACCCATCTTAACTAAACACTGCCTTGATCCACTTGTACATAGATTTATCCGCATAGCGACTTATTAATGAACAAGAAATTGGATTTACCGTGTAAATAGAGTGAAATAACCAACTTTGACTAAGTAAACAACATGTGCTTAATAAGAATGCACATGTGCTAGTAAGTATCCAATAGAGCTTGGGTTTGGTTTGTTGAAAACACTTCTAGTGTCCCATGGGGTCTGTGATGACCAAGCAGGAAAAGCTAGTTGGTGCACCATTTGATGCGCCATCATGTGCGCCAATATATGTGTCTGACCTTGTCTCTGTGTATGTGCCTGATGCACCAATTTGCCTGTCTGACCGTGCATGTGCCTGGTGCTGATGCATCCTGCTCGTGTCTCTGATGATGATGCATCCTGAACGAGTTCTTGTCTTGGTGTGCATGTGCCTGTGTTTGATGCTGATGCACCTGATGTGTGTGGTGCGTTTGCTGATGCACCTGGTGCGTCTGCTGATGCGCCTGGTGCGTCTATGTCATGTGCTGATGCACCCTGGCCATGTATTCCTGGTGCATCCTGACCGTGTCTCTGATGAGTCAAGGTGATCAGACCTGACCGTGTATCCTTTTCATGAACATAATGACCTGACTTTAATACCCCCTCGTAAACTGGAGAGTATATGTTAATTACTCCCAGATTGGACAAGAGAAAAGAGAAGGGTCTAAAGCTTTGGTTAATATGTTTGCACATTATTGTGTTGTTTTGATTGGTAGGAGATGAAAAAGGTTGGATTGAAGACGTTCCCTAACAACATGACAATCAATGTCAATGTGTTTGGTACGCTCATGGAAAACAGAGTTGGCTGCTATGTGCCTTGCTGAGTCATTGTCACAATACAACAATGCTGGTTTTTTGAATGGAATTCTGAAGTTGTTAAGTAAGAAGGTTAACCACTGAATTTCACAAGATGTTGCTGCTAATGCCCTATACTCTACTTCAGAGGAGGGACGGGCCACAGTGTTTTGCTTCTTGGATTTCCAAGAAATTAAAGAATTGCCAAGAAAAACACACACACCAGTTATGGATTTTCTGGAATCAATGCATGATGCCCAATCAGAATCACTGAAAGCCTTGAGTTGGAGATGAGATGAGGTGCTATAGAACAATCCTTGCCCTGGACTACCCTTGATATACCTGAGCACTTTGGTCATGGTCTTGTAGTGAGTAGTTGTTGGATTAGCCATGAATTGGCTCAATTGTTGGAAAACATAGTTAATGTTTGGCCTCGTATTTGTTAGATATAGTAGTCTCCCTACTAATCTTCTGTATGCAGGTGGATCCTTGTATGCATCTGAGTCACCCTGGTGAATTTTTGTGGTTTTGATAATAGGTGTTGGAACAGACCTTGAGTCAATGAACCCTGTGTCTAAGAGAGTATCAAGAGCATACTTTCTTTGGTGTAGAACGATGCCATTGTTAGATCTAGCTACCTCTAATCCAAGAAAATATTTAATAGCACCAAGGTCTTTGATCTTAAATTGCTTATCCAAACAGTTCTTAACAAAATCAATTTCAGTTTGATTGTTGCCACTTAGTACTAAATCATCAACATATATAAGTAAAGCAGTAAAATGAGGCCCAATATTTTAAGTGAATAAAGAGTGATCATTGTGTGATTGAACATATCCTAAAGAGAGAAGAGTTTGAGTTAACATGTTGAACCATTGTCTACCTGCCTGTTTAAGTCCATAGAGGGACTTATGTAACTTGCATACCTTGTTAGGTTCCTTGCACACAACTCCCTGTGGTATATTCATATAAACATCCTCACTTAACTCACCATGAAGAAATACATTGTTGACATCAAGCTGATGCACAATCCAATTCTGTGAAGCAACAATGGATAATAATAACCTGACAGTGGTGAGTTTAATAACAGGCGCAAAAGTCTCAAGGAAATCTATGCCTTCTGTTTGACTAAAACCCTTAGCCACAAGCCTAGCTTTATATCTCTCAATTGTCTCATCTAACTTATATTTGATTTTATAGACCCATTTAGAGCCAATAGGTCTCTTATTGGGAGGTAGATCAACCAATGACCAAGTCTTATTAAGCTCAAGGGCATTGAGCTCATGTTGCATTGCCTCTATCTAGTGTTTGCACTGAATGACCTGTTTGTATGTTTTAGGTTCAACATTGGTGCTAGTGGAGATGATGTGATTGAGATGATGGGGGGATATATGTTCATAGGACAAGATGGAGGAGAGTGTGTGCTTGATGGTTCTGCAAGAGGTAGATTCATAGGAATCATAGGCAGTTAGGAAGCACTGAAAAATCTTGTAAGTAAGTGGGGGGATTTTTAGACCGAGATGAGCGTCTAAGGGCTTGAGTATCAATAATTTCACGGGTTTGGTTAGCTATCTCTTCCCTGGGATCCTGACCACTATTTTCATATGGCAAGTCACGGGGACTTTCTATGCCAGTGTCTTTTGTAATAGTGGGTGGCTCTGCTTGTATGTCAGGGAATGCCAGGTCATCCTCGAGGCTATTCCTATTGTTTTCCTCAGAAGTGTGGTTGGGTTGGTAAGGGAATATGTGCTCATGAAACACAACATGCCTAGAGATGAAAATCTCTTTGTTCCTTAAATCAAAGAGGATATAGCCCTTGCTAGTTGGCTTGTAACCCAAGAAAACACACTTTCTTGCTCTAGGGTCAAGCTTGGATATGTTTTGGGTTAAAGTGGATGCAAATCATAAGCACCCAAAGACTTTGAGTTCGAACAGATTGGGCTTCTTATTGTGAATTAGTTCATAAGGTGTCTTAAACTTAAGGACAGGGCTAGGGAGTCTATTTATGAGGTAAGTGGCATGTTGTGCTGCGAAGGACCAAAAATTCCTAGGTCATTTAGACTAAAGGAGAAGGGTACGAGTCACATTCAAGATGTGTCTATGTTTTCTCTCAACCACTGAGTTCTGTTGGGGAGTTTCCACACAAGAAGTTTGGTGGATTATGCCTCTTTCTTGATAGAAGTTAGGTATATGGAACTCATGACCATTATTACTTCTTATAATTTTGACAGCTTTGTCATATTGAGTGTGAACTAGTTTGACAAAATCTTGCACAAGGGTTCTGGCTTCTGATTTGGACTTCATAAGGAAAATCCATGTATGCCTGCTATGGTCATCAACTATAGTGAGGAAATATTTGTGACCATTAATAGAGCTATTTGCTAGAGGCCCCCATATATTTATATGTATCATATCAAAAGGGACAAGGAGTTCTATTCATTTGGTTAGGAAAAGGCAGTTTAGCATGCTTACCTAAATAACAATAATCACAAACATTTGTAGAATCAAATTTAACATAATCAAACTCTTTGCATAGCGAATTGAATACAGTATTTGATGGATGCCCAAGTCGAAAATGACATAAGTCAAAGAAATCAACAGTATATAGAGCATTTACGTTGTGGTGTAGTTCACATTTATTCCTAAAATAATTACTTAAGATGTACAATCCATTTTTAACATCAGCATGTCCAATCATCCTTAAGGTAATCATATCCTGAATAGAGCAATTGGCATTGTAAAAGGTTAGCTTGCAATGTAAAGAGTTGGTGAGTTTGTGTACTGAGAGAACAAGTTAAATTTAAAGTTAGGTATATATAAAACATCATGCAAGATTAACTCTCCTGACATCATTATGGTTCCTGAGTGTTTAGCAAATATCTTGGTGCCGTTAGGTAGACCAATGGCAATAGGCCTTATGCTATGGAAGGCAGTGAAGCTTGACAAATCAGGGCACACATGATCTGTGGCCTTTGTGTCTAGAATCCAGTATAAAATGTTACTTGTTATTTGATTACCTTCTTGGTTCTGATTGCCTTGTGAAGTGTTTCTTGGTTCTATGCTTAACTGATTTATTTTGTGACCTGATGGTCCAGTTCCCATGCTTTTGATCAGGGATGCTATTTGTTCATATTGTTCAGGACTGAAGTTGAAAGCCATATCCCTTGAGTTGGTCGTTATTGGTTGTTTGTTTGACTCATGTTGTGTGTCTTGATGTTCTGTTGTTGCAACATTGATCATTCCAGAATCCTGCCTTGATCTTGATTGTTGGAAGTTTGGTGAAAACCCATGCTTGAAGTAGCATGTGTCCATGATGTGCTTCTCTTTGCCACAGTAGGTACATACATTTATGCTATTTCTTTTCTGATTCCAAGAACCTTTCCTTGTTCCTCTGCCTCTTGCCTGCATGAAGTTTCCCTTTGGCTGATTGCTCTTAGCTCTCTAAGGCTCAGCTGATTCTCTTGGCCATGGTTGTGTGGCATCTTTCTTGTTAATCTGTTGATTGAACAACACCCTTGAGGTGTCTAGTTCATCCATCTTGTTTTCTTGTTGAAGAAGTAATGAGAAGGCTTTGTTGATTGTTGGTAGAGGTTCCATAAAAAGGATTTGAGCTTTGGATGTGTTGAACTGGTCATTTAGCCCCTTTAGGAAACATATGACATACTTTATGTCTCTGTGACTCCTCACGCTTTTAGCCAAGTTACACATACACTTTACCTCACATGTGCAATAGGGATTGGTCTTAATGATTCCAGCTCATCCCATAGTATTTTCAGGTTAGTGAAGTAACTCGAGATGTTCCTGTCTTCTTGCTTGATTGAGTGTAACTCCTGTAGAACATCTGAGAATCTGAAATAATTCCCTTTTGAGTAACTCTCCTTGAGGTCAAGCCAAAGGTCTTGTGCATTATCGATACAGATGGTGCTTTGTGCTATTTGTTGGGACAAACACCTTATAATCCAGGAGAACACCATTGTGTTGCATCTCTCCCATGTGTCATAGTCAATGTTTTTTGGGTTAGGTGGTGTGATTGTACCATCTACGAACTTGAATTTATTCTTGGACAACAAGGCTCTCTTCATGGCCCTGCTCCAAGAGTGGTAGTTGCCACCATCCAGAGATGGTGTGACAAGAACTGCTCCAGGATTCTCTCCTGGATGTAGATAGAACGGATTCTTCAGATCATTGATGTTTATGTCAAACTGCAATTCTTGTTCTTGATGAATGGAAGAGTCTTCTGCCATTTTCTTTTATTGATTTGAAGGGATTCCCGCCTTTGTAGGTTTGTTGATGTTGTACAGATTCCTTCAATCCTTCCTCTTGCCAGAAAGCTTGGCTGAGTGTATGGTGCTTTACTTCACTTTTGGTGGCAATCAGAACCTTCAAGAAGAAGAATCTGATACCATAAAGCAATTTGTAAGCTGAATATACCTCATGTTTATTGATTAGAAGAAGTTAAGTAAGTTTTACAATGATGCAAGAGTCACTTATATAATTGATGACCTTGCTTGAGAAACAAGCTACCTACCCATCTTAACTAACTAAACCGAAATAACCAACTTTGACTAAGTAAACAACATGTGCTTAATAAGAATGCACATGTGCTAGTAAGTATTCAATAGAGCTTGGGTTTGGTTTGTTAAAAACACTTCTAGTGTCCCATGGGGTCTGTGATGACCGAGCAGGAAAAGCTAGTTGGTGCACCATTTGGTGCGCCATCATGTTCACCAATATATGCGCCTGACCTTGTCTCTGTGTATGTGCCTGATGCACCAATCTGCCAGTCTGACCGTGCCTGTGCCTGGTGCTGATGCTGATGCATCCTGACCGTGTCTCTGATGCTGATGTATCCTGACCGAGTCCATGACTTGGTGCGCTTGTGCCTGTGTTTGATATTGATGCACCTGATGCACTTGGTGCACTTGCTAATGCGCCTGGTGCATTTGCTGATGCGCCTGGTGCGCTTGCTGATGCGCCTGGTGCGTCTGTGCATGTGCTGATGCACCCTGACCGTGTATTCCTGGTGCATCCTGACCTTGTCTTTGATGAGTCAATGTTATCAAGCCTGGCCGTGTATCCTTGTCATGAACATAATGACCCGACTTCAAATACATAATTAGCATGCGGTCTGGTCCGGTCTGATTTATTTATATTAAGATGTTTGATCCAATCTGATCCAAATATTATATGTGGTTTCAGTTCGGTTTGGGCCGGTCTTTTTTTATAAAATATTGAAATTGTACTTATATTCAAAACTCATAAAAATGATTAAATATTAAGCATAAATCAACAATAAAAATATTGTTCAACAACATTAAAATGTGTGCATAAGTAAACAACATCATAAAATAGTAATAAACACTAAGACAATAATAATAAAAGTAAAAAATGACAACATCATCAACAACAACACATTAATAATAACAAGACAATAAAACAAAAATATATCAATAACAACAATATGAGCATTTGCAACGTAATTTTAACACTTAGAGTGTTTTACTGATGATTAATAACAATAATATTTTCACAAAACAAAATTGATAATAAAATACCTAATCAAAATCAACATTCGAATCATCTTCATTTGGTTGTGGGATTGATTTAAGTTCTAAAAAAGTATATCAAATATAATCAATATGATTTAGAACATAGCAACATATATATGTATTTGTTACATAACACAACAAATAAATAAAGGTGCACTTTTGGAGTTGAGACTTAAGATTAAGTTTGGAAGACACTTAAAAATATTACACACTTAAATTTTACATACTAATTCGGCTCGGTGTGGATCAGTCTGGATCCAAGAGGTGAAACCAAAATCCGGACTGGACCAATTGGTCTTTAAAAAATAAGTTCAACACGATCCAAACACATCCGGTTTTTGCAGTTTCGGTCTATTTTGGATCAATTTTTTATTTTGTTTTTGGGCCGATCTAGATTTGAACACCCCTACTATTAACTCATTCCTTAATGACAAGTATGATATTACTACATTCTTTAGTATCATTCTTATTTTTAATACATTTTTTAATTTATTATATTTTTTAAACTTGATTGTTTATTTACTAACAATATAAGAATTTTTTATATTATTAATATATGATTTATGTGTTAGTTATTATTAGCCCTTAATTAAATAGTAATACATACAAATGATATTTACTTTGTTAGTGGGTAATATCAATCTTATTTTTATAAATTAAGAATATCTATTACTTTTATATTTATCTCATAATTTTACATTTTACAATAAATATAAGATACTTACCATCCCTTCTACATTTTACAATAAATATAACATTCTCGCTCTCCCTTTCAACTCATATATCCTCCTTTCTTAGTTGCCGCACAAGAAAGGTGTCAAACAAAGGGGGAAAATATTGTAAGGATAGCCGCAATACTCGCTAACACAAAAATGTTCTTAAAATGCTAACAACAATTGCCATCGATGATTTAGTAAAAAAATAAATCATATAACCAAAAAAACCAATCATTCTATGCGCACCAAAGCTACACACGACCATGGTAAAAGGTGATTGGGGACGAATCATTGCTTCCCTTGGATTTTTAATTATAAAAAATTATATTTGTATTAAATATGAGGGATTCTATACCATATCAGAGCATAAAGATTTCAACATTTAAGTTTGGATTGCTAGTTAACAATAATGTATTTTGAGAACTGAGGTACATTTTAATTGTTCTTTAGTTTTTTATTTTTATTGAGTTTTATGACATGTATAGTAATGAAAGAAGAAAAAGTAAGTGATGTTAAATGTATTTTAGTTATTAGTAAAAGGTAGTCTTGTCTTTTTGTATTTACTTAACTTCCTATATGTATTGGCCCTTTGGCCTTATCTCCATTATTAATTCCATATTGCATTTCTCCTCTCCCTTCTCTCTTCTTCTTCTCCTCTCCATTCTCTCTTCCTTCCTATACAGCTGATCTAACAAGTGAGACAATTAGATATACAAATAAATTAATTTGTCGTAGATAAATTATACTTATATATGATTCACTCACATATCCATAAAGGTATCTCCTATTATACAAATTTTGGGTCTCTTTATCATGACAAAATATTTCCTATTTTTCCATAATTAAATAATAATTATGATGGTAAACTCATTTTTAAAACTATATATTATAAGAGAATAAAAAAATAGAAACTGTAACATTTTTACAAACGAAATCTATAAACCTTAATGGCCAAGTAAGGATGAAATAAAATTAGATTGAATATTATTTTAGTTATTACAAATTTTTGCATGTATCAATTTAATTTCTTAAAGCTTTGTTTGGGAGTGGCGTTTTGGAGGGGAAGAGAAGAGATGACTATGGAAAGCCTTTCCCTTGTTTGAGACTTGGATGAAGGAGAGTGAAAAGTTTTGGAGGGTTTCTCTAATCCTCCAAATCCCTTCATGTGTTTATTTTTAAAGTCTCCTAATTTAGGGTTTTTTGGAAATAAAATGTCAAAATACCTAAATATTTTTAGTAATATTATTTAAATATATATTATTATCTATTTCTCATTGTTAATTGCATTTTTATAAGAAAAATAAAAATATTCTTACATTATCATTAGTTTATCCTCCATAATCTAAAATCTCATGTTCCCAAACAATGGAAATGATTGTCTTCCATTTCCATTCTTTTTCTCCCTATTTCTAACCTTTTGATCCATATCTCTCTATTTCCATCGTAACTCCTAAACAAAGCCTACAAATTCACAAATCCATACATTTCTTAAATACAATAAATATTAATAAGATCAAAGTGTATCGAAAATTAGTCATAAAAATACTAAACAAAATAAGTTGACCATCATTTGAGATCTTTAAGTATTATTCTAGATTTCTTAATTTTTAAGCACCAAATTAATAGAAGAAAAAATTTGAGAAATTAAAATAGTTCTGTATTCATAAAATTATGCTCCACCACCCTAACTTCAAATGAAAGCTAATAAGATGAATTTTTAAATTAAACAATTGAAACAATCATTATTTATTAATAGAGATAATAATATAATTTGAACAAAAAGATATGCATCGAATTTGATTTGTGTTTGACATGAAATCATATTTACTTGGGTTCGGATTTAGGTTCAATCCTATTTCAGTCGAGTTTAGTAATATTTGTTCCAAATTTGCCACAAATTATATATCTATACTATATATAAAATTAAAATTTGAAATAACTTCTTTCATGGTGTAATTTTTATTTTCTATATTGCCCTTAACATTATTTAATTTTTACAAAAAAACTATATAATCATAAGCAACTACCACTAATACATTAATTAACCACTTACCTCACCTTAAATTAAATATTATCGTAAACACAAAAAAAATATAATATAAAGTACACCGAACACAAAAATACATTTTAATTCAAAAAAATGAAATATATAAAAATTGAATATGTAGTATCACACAATATTCGACAGCAGACACAGAGTGCCTATACATACTAGTAATATATAAGAATATTACAAAACTATATTTATATATGTATTCGAATTTGGATAAAGTATGATCAAGTAAAAAACTCGAATCTCAACCAGGTTATAATCTCAGTGGATATGTTTCAAGGAAGTTAAACTTCCATCTAGGTTGAAAATGAGTCAAATCGAGTCGAATCAGAGTTCAGCTCGATAAGGATTGACTCGGCTTAAAATTCGGCTCGAGTTCGATATGAGTTATTTTTTTAGCTCAAATTCGTCTCGGTTAAAGTTCATGAACTGTTCGGTTCAGTTCGAATGGTTCATTTGGACAACTGAAATAATTAATTAAAATTTGAAAAATACTTCAAAATATTATATATATATATATATATATATATAATAATAAATATAAAAAATAATGTATGAGTCATAATAAACATAAAAATTAGTTTATATATATCGAGCTAGCTCATGAACACAATGAGTCGAACTATATCCAACTCAAGTTCGGCTCGTTTATTTAACGAACTTAATTTCTAGCTCAAGTTCAGCTCATTAGGTTCATGAACAAAATTTATCGAGCTAAATAACGAATCGAGTTTCGAACGAATACTGAGTTGGTTCGGTTTATTGCCAACCCGACTTCCATCATTTACCCTTATTTTTTAATAATAATTTAATAAAAATTCAATAACTTAATAGAAGAATAACATTTTCCCCTTTTATTAAAATAAATAAATAAATAAAATGACAAAACGTGTGTTAATTACGAAGGAGGGGAAGGAGAGAATCTGCATTGTTTTTCAACACACTGTCAACTTTGTCTCTTATCATTACCACCTTTCAGTCAAGAAAGCTCTTTGGATGCATTCATTCTTCACCATAACCGTTTCTATCTTCAGATCTCGTTTTTACATTTTATAAAGAGATTTCACTTTTCATTTTCCGCCATTGCATCATGGATCAGTTATTAGCAATCAGTGAAGTCCTCGCCGAAATCGATGGCCGCGTCGCCGATAATTTTCGCGCCATATCGTCTGAATCCTAATTCATATTCTCGATTATCATTTTTCTCTAATTTTTTGTGTGTAATTGTTCTTCGGTTATTGTTTTGATGCAGAAATGGATTTCAGAAGTATGAGAAGATTAAGGATTCGAGTAGACAAAGCAGACTGCTGGAAGAGCTTACTGATAAAATGCGTGACTCTAAACGGTACTATTTCTTTCACTTCAATTGTTTTGTTTGTATTTACGTGTTGCGATTTGAATTTGAACAACTGATTCAGACAATTTCTAGAGACATTTAGTAGTGTACGTTGTGCGTACAAGTACTACTTGTCGCAACATGTTTTGATCAGTTGGTCAAATAACAACTGATTTGCACCACGTCTCGCAATACCGGATAGTTTTTGTTAGAACTATTAGGTGTTGCAAGAAGTTGTTAGGATCAATTAATTGTTAAAAAAATAATGCTCTTTGCATTTTGTATCATGAATCATGCTATAGGTTTATAAACTTTATTTAGTTATGTTGTGGAAAAAGAAGCTTACATGTTGTTTATGGTTGACATAATTGCATTTTGAAAATGTGATTTCAACAACTTACTCGGACAACTTTATATAGCATCTGCTAGTTTTTATTTCTTTTGAACAATGTATGTACTTTGTACATAAAACTATTAGGTGTCATGAGAAGTCGTTTGAATTATCTGTTCAAATTATTCTACTCTTTGCATTTTGTGTCATGAATGGTGATATAGTGTTTGAGAACTCGGTCACATATGCATGGAAGACTGAAGAGATGTGAGTCCGATATTTTAGTTAGTCAGAAATTTAAAAAATGATTAATTCAAGCAAAGTATGCTAGCAAGGCCTTGCTTGACTCATGCATAGCAACAAATGCGATTTTGATTATTTTCTGAGTGAAATTTTTTTCTGTACTTTTAAAAGCATGCCTAGTCATGACTCATGAATCATGATCATGAATTGCCACAGTTTAAGAGTTGAGGTATTATTGCCTCTAATAGTACTCCTTGAAGTGTATACATTGTTGGATTTATTTTGCAGGCTTATAAAAGAGTTTGATAAAGAAATAAAAGCTGTGGAGGGTAACTTTGATAGAGAAACCAGCAAAATGTTGAATGAGAAAAAGCAGTCAATGGTGAGATGTTAGCTCTGGATACTTACATGATATACTTTCCTTTGTTGTCGCCTCGATTTGGCTACTTTTCATATTTTTGATTTATTGTTCTCCATAAATCATACACGACATTAATCAACCCTACTGACAAGCATTTGCTATTTTTGATGCAGATCAAAGAGTTGAACTCTTATGTTGCTTTGAAAAAGCAGTAAGTGAACATATCATATTAGTGATCGCTCTTTTCCTTTCTCATTATATGCCTTCAGCTTCCTTAAAATGTCATTGAAAATCATTTATGTCCTTACACAGTTACACAAACAGGATGTATACCTTGATAGATAGCATGAACCAATAAGTGCATTTGTTTTTATTGCAATGCAGATATGCTACAAATATTGATAATAAGCGAATTGAGCTCTTCGAAGGTTCCACTGAAGATTATGCAGAAAAAAATGTCCTGCTAGCTTCATGTAAGTATATGGGTTTCTTCATATGGTTTATGTTAATATTTCATGTATCATAACTCATAACACATTAACAAGTTTTCAATAGTCAAGTAAATGAAAGTTCATAGTCAGTTTGTTTTTCTAGGTTCAACATTAGTCATAGTTTGATAGAATGGGGTTAGTATATATCTTGTCAACCAATTCGTACTTGTCAGCTCTGAAGCACGGATTCGTCAAACACCCCCACGCTCGGTGTCCGATACGGATACGCTCGAATTCACGAAGGATACGTATCCGTAGAGTATCCAAAAATTAAAAAAATTAAATTAAATAAATAAATATCAAGACACGTATCCGATTCATTTTCAATAAAATATAGGATATATAGATTCGTTTTCAATAAAATAGGATAAGATATATTCGTTTTTATTAAAATAGGATAAAATAGATTTGTTATGGATGACAATGATTTTCAATTTCCATTATATTTTTTATTTTGTACATTTTGATTTACACTTATAATTTTATCATATTTTATGTATTTTTATTATTTTATACGCGTATCTCTGAACGTATCGTATCCTGTATTTTAGAAAAAATGTGTGTCGACATATCGGATACGTATCGTATCCGATACACGTATCCGTATCCGTGCTTCATAGCTTGTCAGTTCTCGTACAAGGCGCCTGCTTGCTGTTAGCTTGATTTATATGACTCAGCTGTATTCATTTTCTGCTGAGATGTAAACTAATTCTAGAAAATATTAATGCAGTCATGGGGGAAACGTAGCTAGATATATGTGGAAGTTATGAACGGATGAAGAGTTCTTAATCATTACAGTTAAAGTGTGAAATGAGCAAAAATTATCATGCTTCTGCAATATTTTATATTTTGAGATTATCAGTTTGATATGCACATAACATGCATGCTTCACAGTTTAACTTCAAGTCTGGCTAGGCTGTGATCTTTTTTATTTCTCTGGGAGTTTTTTTAATAATTCTTTGATTGAAAGCCCAAGTAAAAAGAAATAAATTGTCCAATTTTTTCCTCTTGTATTTTCTTCCTAGGAGAAGTGCTCATCTCTTGCTGGCATATTTTCTACTTCGGTCACTTAAAAACACTAGTATCTTGGCTAACCACCTTGAAAATTTAGAAGTAGTTTTTTGTTTAAAAAGCAATTAAGAACAAGGTGTTGTTGATTTCGCAGCAATGTAACAAACAGGATCCAAGATGTTTGCTATTCGGTTTATGTGGAGCATTTATGATGTAAATTTTTCCTTTGCAGCAATGACAAATGAACAGCTAATGGATAGAGGGAATCACATGATGGATGAGACTGATCAAGCCATTGAGAGGGGAAAGAAGGTTTGTTTATTTCTTTAATATAAAATTTTAATATATAGAGTACTACTACATGTTGCATGGACCATTACAAATTCATGTTTGTTTTTCAAATTTGCTAAAGACACCGTTTGATGTTTGATTTAATAGGTCGTTCAAGATACAGTAAATGTTGGTACAGAGGCTTCAGCAGCTCTGAAGGCTCAGGTATGAATCTTATGCATAGCTCTGCACCCCCTTTCTCGCACAACCAACAAAAACAAACATGAGTTTGACATGTGAACTAAGGGATGTTTCTGTTTTATGTTTAGACGGAACAAATGAGCAAAATTGTCAATGAACTGGATTCTATTCATTTCTCTATAAAGAAAGCCTCTCAATTGGTCAAGGATGTTGGTAGGCAGGTCAATTTCTACAGAATCCATTTCATTTTTTGATAATATGGTTTTCTATATAAATCATTCATTAATTAACTTGCTTGAGTTTTTGCAATAGGTTGCTACTGACAAGTGTATCATGGCCTTACTTTTCCTTATTGTTGTTGGAATAGTTGTTGTCATTGTTGTAAAGGTAAGAGTAGACAGTACTTTATTTCTCAATCTCATGGTTCAATTCGGAACTACCATACTCTATTATTGTCATGTTTTGAATTGAATTTATTGGGCATCATATAATTTGTTTACTTGTGGTAGAAATTGCTTGACAATACGTGGACGAATTTTTATTAATTATGAAGCATAATATATTAATTTATGGATTAACCATGAGAAAGAACTTCCATGTTGAAGTCCTCACTGGATATAGCTTTTAATGGCTTCTTACAGATGTATAGTTTCTCGTTTATATATTTTATATATGTTGTGTGCAAAGGTTTGTATATTTTTAAGTTATTGATCCATGAAACCATGTCACAATTATCATAAGGAATTTCTCAGATAATGATCATATTTTGTAGACACAACAATGAAAAAACATTTCAGCAACTATTTGTTTGAGTTGAGGATCTTCCTTGTTATTTGTTAACAATTGTTGAAGGAAAAAATATAAATGGAAGATAGTCTTAAACTCTTAATTAATACATTGTCTATGGATGTTGTAATTCTAAATGTAAGGTTTAAATCAAATCTTACTCCCGATAGTTTCTTATAACTTCAGTTTTGATCCCTATAGTTAAATCCCTAGGAATTATTTCCCTAATATGGACCAAAACTAAAACCAAGTTGGACCAATTCCTATGGATTTTGAAAGTACTTAGGAACAAACTTTTAAATTATAAGGACCAAAACCAAAACCAAAATAGTGAAAAACTATAGGGACTAAAATTGTCTTTAAACGTAACTGTAATGCCATCACCTTGGTTTCTTTTATTTTTTGTTACATTTGTACCTTGGTTTCATTTGACATATTATAACTAGATTCCAGAAGTTGTGAATATGCTTGGATATGTCTTACAATGCTAACTTGTTTTTGAAAATTTCAGATCGTGCATCCACACAACAAGAACATTCCTGACATTCCAGGATTAGCTCCTCCGATCAAGAACCGAAGACTGCTTTCATATCAGTCGAAGTACTAAATGAACATTGTTATGATCTCATAACAACTGCTTTGGAGACACAGTTAAAGAATTAAATGACCATTGTGATGAGCTCATCAAATTGATTTGCATGCTCTTTAGGATTAAAACGAACGTTCTGGTGAGCTCATCAAATTGAACATGATGATGACATTGGCTGCAGCTGTTGCTAGAAACAGCGTTGCCAATAGTTGAATTTTTTATTTATTACATTAATGTTGTAGAGGTTGGTTACCTGAAAATAATGATAGGACATATTACCTTTGACCTGAATTTGTTTTACTATATAGCTGCAATTTATTGAATCACAGGGAAATGCAAACAAACGAGGCCCTGAGATTATTTATTGATTGGGTTGATGTTAATTTTTTATCTTGTACTATATAAATGTATTCCCATTTTTCACTGTTGTGGGAACTTTTTAATAAACTTACTTGTTATTTGTATGCTTTGTAAGTTAACATCAAATATTGAATCCTGTAGATGATTATTAACGCATATGGTCAAATATTTCCTCCACACTCGCTTGGCTTTGATTTGATTCTTATATGAAGATTGTTGGTAAGTGATATGTGAATTTTACTATAATTCTTTATTGAAGTTGGTGATCCTCTCTGGCCTTGCACGAGAACGTGCTTGATCATTGTAGTGCAATTTGCCACTGGAATGTGTTCCTTCAACTGTACAATTTGCTGGCAATGCGAGTGGGTAATGCGCAAATTGCTATATCTAATTCGTAGTTAATAAAATGTATATTATGAGAAAATGAATGAACATAATTGTTATAGAGTAATAAAAGATAAATTCTAACCAAGGATATTTATTTTCACCTAGAACTGGAAGGCTACATTTGGTTGTAAAGAGAAAATAACATGAGAGAAATATATAAGAAAGAAATTGAAAAGAAATAAATAAATTAGATTTTTGTGTTGTTTGATTTTAGATAAAAAAAAAGAGAAATAAAGGAGAAAGATTTCTCTAAAACCTATTGAATTGAAATATGTTATCTCAAACAACTTTGCAAATCTTCATTTCATTCTCTCCTCTAAACCAAAGAAGATAAAGATATCATTTTTCTTTAACTTTTCTCCTCTTCTCTTTTTCTCACCTATTTTTATTGTTCCAAATGGAGTGTAGGTAAGAAATTGAATATTCAACTTAACTTTTGGCATAATAGTAGGAATTCAGCAGCAAGTTGGTTATTTAATTAAAAATATCATATACTCACTTCATGGGGGGAGAAATCCAAAATTGAATGAAAAATCAAATTTTCATACTAATCAAAATTCACAGGTTTTGCCATATTTATTCTTTGTCAGCAAGTTCTAATAACAGAGCCTCTTCAACATATCCCAGGTTTGAATGGTCTTTTTGGTCTTTCCCGGTGTTGAAAATGTGGTCTCACTTTTCTGCTTTTCAAACCACCTTGTTTTTAATATTCACTTTGATTTCTCAATCTTATCTTACACAGGTGTGATCATCTTCCAACCTTCTTCCGCTTTCCTATTCATGCTGCCATTCGATTTCTTTCATTTCACGCAAAAACAGTCACACCCATATTTTTATCTTTCTCAATTCTCATTTCTTCAACCCTTTGTCTATATTCCCACATCTTCATTTTTCTATACATAATTTACCACAAGCTCCCATTTTTCTCATCTGGGTATTCATTAGTTCTCTTAACCAATGTTTTAAGTCTTCATGGACCATATTTGCCTGTGATTGTTGGAACAGTTAAGGTGTTTTGGGAGTTTCTATTTAAAACCTTGTTCCAAAAGCTTCATTTTTTGGTCTCAGGTCTCAAGTATTAGTACTCCCTTACTTCTTCATGCAAAAAGGATTACCTCTCAAGTGTTCTGTATTTTTCTTCACTTATTCATCTTTCTGCACATAATTCACCACAAGCTCCAATTTTTATCACCTGGGTCTTCACTAATTCTCCTTAACCTTCAATTTTTGGACTCAAGTCTCAATCTTTTAGTTCGTTGCTAAATTTGGTAATTAGAAAATGAAGTGTTTTTGCTTCAAAGACAAATCCAAATGTGCTGCAGAGTTGCAAAACCAAACCAAAAAGAAGGAAAACCCAGGTTTGAACCGTGTTACAAACTCCACCGGATCAATTTCATTACCACCAAAGAGTGTGAATGATTTGTACAAAGAGAAAGAGCATAACTTCAGAGTTTTTACTTTGCAAGAGCTAAGAGATGCTACAAATGGTTTTAATAGAATGTTGAAGATTGGAGAAGGGGGTTTTGGGAGTGTATATAAAGGATCCATTAGGCTTCAAGATGGACAAGGTGATCCAACTGTGGTTGCTATAAAAATGCTTAACACCCGTGGCTTTCAGGTATAAACAACTTAATTAATCACTTATTCAATAAAAAGATTTAAAATTAAAATCAGCTTATTTCATAAACTTCTAGTATAAGTTTATTTAAATAAGGTCAAACGGCTTAAAGAAAGTCCTTAAGCTATTTTTATAAGCATATTGAAATAAATTATTATCATGAGCCCAATCATGCTATATATGTTATTTCAAACGCCTCCCAAAACAATCTTCAGTAGTTTTCTTTATGTAATTGTTTTGTGCATGATTTACTAATTTTTTCATGTTATTCCAATTTTTTCATGTTTTAGAAATTCAATACATATTTATACTTTACTTTCCAATTATATCTTTATTTATTACTTCTCTTTTTCACCCCTTATTTCTTCATTTCTTTTTTATTCAATTTCCACTGTACATTAAATGAATTTAGCTTTTACATAATTTATTAACTTATTAAACTATGTATAACCTTAAACATATTGATGGAGTACTTTGTAGTGGGTAGATTACTTTCTAGTTTCTATGATAACTATGTTATGTTGTCCTTTTTTTAATGATGTTGATGCTGTCTTCTTTTGTTAAGTCTTCAGACATTTATAAGAGAATATGCACTATGAGAAGTTAAATAGAACTCTAAGAAACTCAATAGGGGAAATGCTGAACATTTTAAGGGCTGACAGTGCTTAGTAGTTTCGTTTAACATAAGAAATCTCATAATTTTTATGTACATTATTGTCTCGGTGTCATTGACTGAGTCTAATATCGTTGGTGCAGTAAAAAAATTATACTGTTAATAAGCAGGATTTGCAAGGTGAAAAATCCGTTGATTGGACTTGTGTACTTGAGAAATTTATCTGCGTCATATACCTAAAGATTATCAATTTATCATGACTCTGATACTGATAATTCTTCTTTGATCCTGAAATCATATCCCATCCTTGGCATTGTTATTACTTGTTTTCGACTGAATTATCATCATACATGTATACTTTACAAATATATCTGCATTCTTGTTGTCGTTTTCTTTTCTTGTACAGGGTCATAAAGAATGGCTTGCAGAAGTGCAATTTCTCAGCATTGTTAATCATCCAAATTTGGTTAAGCTTTTGGGATACTGCTCCGTAGATGGAGAAAGAGGAATCCAACTGCTGTTGGTGTATGAATTCATGCCGAACAGGAGCTTGGAAGATCACCTTTTCAACAAAGCTTTTCCTCCCCTGCTTTGGAAAACAAGATTGGAGATCATGCTTGGTGCTGCCCGAGGATTAGCTTATCTACATGAGGATTTGGAGATTCAGGTACCTCATTGGCTCAAACCGTCAAAGAGTTGGAAATTGTTGCAACTCGCCTATATTGTCATCCTCATAATAATACCCATGCTTCTGTTTTGTGTCATTCACTTAGAATTGGACCATTCTTTATAATGATACAGATTGTACATAAAAATTGATATAGCTTTCTACGGAATTCTGTTTCTATCATGGCAGAACTAATGAAACATACATACTAGGATATGCAAATTTTTATGACGAGGATGATAATATAGGCTTAGAATGGTGACGTAGATTACTAAGATTCTTATTCCAAATTGTATATTTGAATACCTATTTTGGCCGATAATCTTTTCCTTCTTATGTTTGGAAGGTGATCTACCGAGATTTTAAATCATCAAATGTTTTATTGGATATGGATTTCCACCCCAAGCTCTCAGATTTCGGTCTTGCCAGGGAAGGTCCGCAAGGTGATCAGACTCATGTATCTACTGCGGTAAGTTTCACAAGTGCCTAATTGTAGGGTTTTTCGCATATACAATCACCATGCACCATTCCTAAAGCTATTTTTGTGATTTAGCCACTAAACTATTTTTATGATTCATAGTGTGATATAAGCAACATTGCTTTGAGTCTGTCTATATCTAGATTAACAAGTTCACGAGTTTACACCAACAAATTTGATGCTGTCTTTCGTTATCAGGTAGTTGGGACACATGGATATGCTGCACCAGAGTATATTGAAACAGGTCATCTCAAAGTTCAGAGTGACATGTATAGTTTTGGTGTTGTACTCTATGAGATCCTCACAGGAAGGCGGTCATTGGAACGAAACCATCCAAGAGGGGAACAAAAGCTTCTAGACTGGGTTAAACAGTATCCTGCCGACACTAACAGATTCAGCATGATAATGGACCCGTGTCTGCGGAAACAATATTCTCCGGGCGCAGCCCGCAAAATAGCCAAGTTGGCCGATAACTGCTTAAAGAAGATTCCTGAAGATAGACCATCCATGAATCAAATAGTTGAAACCTTGAAGCAAGCATTGCAATATTCAGACTCATCAAGCAGTTCTCAGAATCCTGATGATTCTTCACGGTCGAACGTGGTTCGAAAAGGTAAATAGAAGTGGTAACTAAAGAACATAGTGAATGTTTTTGGAAGACCAGGGACTAGGAAACTTATCAGTTGATCATAAGTTGTGTAGATCATCATCTATGTATACCATCATGCAGTTTTTGCCAATCTTGGAAGTCAATTTTGGGGAATTCCCCATTCTAAAATTCAGCAGTTTGAACTTTCTGGTTAGTTTGGCCAGTTCAACAAAGCCAAGTCCTGTCTGTACTTTATCAACCATTAGCTTTTGATAGAGTCTAAATTGAATGCACTGTTAGTGCATCAAGTTTTACAAAATTCATGAATATGGGTGAAGAGAAGTGTTTAAATTCTGATTTTTTATATTATTATTTGTGAATGTCCCTTGGTATTGAATATTGATGCATTATAATCTTGCTCATTTTGTCATGTATATTGGAGATTGAAGCTAAAATGTTTTAAAGATGGAGAATGTTGTTTTCATCATTGTATATTCTTCAATTTCCTTATTAAAACTAAGATGGTAGAAAGCTACTTAACATTCTAGATTTTTGAAAAGCATATTGCTTTCTGATATCAATATAGTGATGTAAGTCTCATTCTTGTGACTCTAATATAATGTTAATGTGTTATTTTAAAATCAATAGATAGAAGTAGCTCAATGTATATTTAAATCCTAACTAAAAGTGAGGTAAAGAATGTGTGAGATATCTTCTAACATGTGTTTGATTTAATTAAGAAAGAAGAAGACTGGAAATTTTATGTATATTTGACATTTTTGTCTCCCATTTAGTAATTGACAAAAGAAAAATATATAACGTCTTTGATACGTGATACTGAAGTTAATATAAAGTTGAACAATGGAGCAATTTCTTGTATTTTTGCTCAGTAAATCAAACATATCCTCTACTTGTGTTATCAAGTTTTAATCAACTATATCAATATTAAACTTAGCATGATATTGACTAGGGGATGTCATGGAATGAATTGTTGTGTAAGAAAATGTATCATTATTGAATTAAATAATATTGAATGCATACTGACTTTGACTTGAATGTAACACAAAAAATATATGATAATAATCTACTTTGGTTGTCTTGTTCGTTGGTGGTAGGTGTTAAGCAACTTCGTGTTGAAATGTTAAATTAGGCAAATCTGCATTAACATAATACATATATCATTAACGATGGTATACTACACTCTTAAAATATATTTAAGTTAAAATTTTAATAATTAATTTTTTATATTTTTTGAGATCTCATTCTTAGTCTATTTAACGTTGGCTCATATTATTATTATTATCCACAACCATATAACTTTATGATAAAAAGATGTATATACTGATAGTTTAATAGTTTTTACATTGTTAGTGTATTATTGACCATTAATTTTTAATAATAACTGACTCTTAAATAAAAGTAACACAAACGAATAGTAGATAATGCACTAATGCATTGATTGTGTATAAATTTTTACACTATCAATATATAAATGTTATACTCTAACTTTATTTTGTTGTATTTATAAATCATATTATTTCATTTTTTTCATTTCACTTCCTCAATATTTTCCTTCATACCAATTGTCCTAATTTTTTTAATTATTAACTTATTCTCCACTTTTCTTAACAGTGATTAAACATGTTAAAATGGGTTTCGGAAATAAATTCAAATTAGTTCACATTAAGTTCAGATTAAATCAAACTGAACTAAGAATTTTGGATACAAGTTAAGTATATCAAATTGCAGTCTAAATCTATTATGAGTGAATTTTGGGGGTCAACCCATATAATATTAAAAAATAATTATTTAAAATTTAACATATTTAATCTATTTAAAAAAATATATATAGCATTAATATTAATGTATAACTTTCTTTAACACAATGTCATCTCCAATTCAACCAAACTCATAAATCTACTATTTTATTTGAATTAAGATATATATCTAATCCAATTATATGATTTTTAACACAAACAATTTATTTACTCTCTCGTTCTTATTGAACTCTCACTTCCTAACACGTATTTCATGATGACTTTAATATATAACAATTTGGAACACTATCAAAACAATATAATGTCAATTTATAATAATGGTAGTATAATTTAAGTTGAGAAGAAACTATATGTCATCATTATAATATATGATCACCATTCTTTACTTTATGTACCAATATTCTTTGTATGTTCATTATCGACACTTTTTCATTGTGAATTAGTAAGAACTGAATTTGGTTGTGCAGAATTCTTCATGATAAACAATTATGCCGTTTTTCAATTTTGTTTTTGTTGTAAAAGTTAAATCTAATTAAATACACAGTTAAGAGAAGAAAAGAAAAAAATATATAGTTTAATATTTCTTCTCATTTTATCTGATACACAATTTTATTCCTCTATTTAAAAGGACAATCTACAAATTGCGGTCATTGGAACGAAACCATCCAAGAGGGGAACAAAAGCTTCTAGACTGGGTTAAACAGTATCCTGCCGACACTAACAGATTCAGCATGATAATGGACCCGTGTCTGCGGAAACAATATTCTCCGGGCGCAGCCCGCAAAATAGCCAAGTTGGCCGATAACTGCTTAAAGAAGATTCCTGAAGATAGACCATCCATGAATCAAATAGTTGAAACCTTGAAGCAAGCATTGCAATATTCAGACTCATCAAGCAGTTCTCAGAATCCTGATGATTCTTCACGGTCGAACGTGGTTCGAAAAGGTAAATAGAAGTGGTAACTAAAGAACATAGTGAATGTTTTTGGAAGACCAGGGACTAGGAAACTTATCAGTTGATCATAAGTTGTGTAGATCATCATCTATGTATACCATCATGCAGTTTTTGCCAATCTTGGAAGTCAATTTTGGGGAATTCCCCATTCTAAAATTCAGCAGTTTGAACTTTCTGGTTAGTTTGGCCAGTTCAACAAAGCCAAGTCCTGTCTGTACTTTATCAACCATTAGCTTTTGATAGAGTCTAAATTGAATGCACTGTTAGTGCATCAAGTTTTACAAAATTCATGAATATGGGTGAAGAGAAGTGTTTAAATTCTGATTTTTTATATTATTATTTGTGAATGTCCCTTGGTATTGAATATTGATGCATTATAATCTTGCTCATTTTGTCATGTATATTGGAGATTGAAGCTAAAATGTTTTAAAGATGGAGAATGTTGTTTTCATCATTGTATATTCTTCAATTTCCTTATTAAAACTAAGATGGTAGAAAGCTACTTAACATTCTAGATTTTTGAAAAGCATATTGCTTTCTGATATCAATATAGTGATGTAAGTCTCATTCTTGTGACTCTAATATAATGTTAATGTGTTATTTTAAAATCAATAGATAGAAGTAGCTCAATGTATATTTAAATCCTAACTAAAAGTGAGGTAAAGAATGTGTGAGATATCTTCTAACATGTGTTTGATTTAATTAAGAAAGAAGAAGACTGGAAATTTTATGTATATTTGACATTTTTGTCTCCCATTTAGTAATTGACAAAAGAAAAATATATAACGTCTTTGATACGTGATACTGAAGTTAATATAAAGTTGAACAATGGAGCAATTTCTTGTATTTTTGCTCAGTAAATCAAACATATCCTCTACTTGTGTTATCAAGTTTTAATCAACTATATCAATATTAAACTTAGCATGATATTGACTAGGGGATGTCATGGAATGAATTGTTGTGTAAGAAAATGTATCATTATTGAATTAAATAATATTGAATGCATACTGACTTTGACTTGAATGTAACACAAAAAATATATGATAATAATCTACTTTGGTTGTCTTGTTCGTTGGTGGTAGGTGTTAAGCAACTTCGTGTTGAAATGTTAAATTAGGCAAATCTGCATTAACATAATACATATATCATTAACGATGGTATACTACACTCTTAAAATATATTTAAGTTAAAATTTTAATAATTAATTTTTTATATTTTTTGAGATCTCATTCTTAGTCTATTTAACGTTGGCTCATATTATTATTATTATCCACAACCATATAACTTTATGATAAAAAGATGTATATACTGATAGTTTAATAGTTTTTACATTGTTAGTGTATTATTGACCATTAATTTTTAATAATAACTGACTCTTAAATAAAAGTAACACAAACGAATAGTAGATAATGCACTAATGCATTGATTGTGTATAAATTTTTACACTATCAATATATAAATGTTATACTCTAACTTTATTTTGTTGTATTTATAAATCATATTATTTCATTTTTTTCATTTCACTTCCTCAATATTTTCCTTCATACCAATTGTCCTAATTTTTTTAATTATTAACTTATTCTCCACTTTTCTTAACAGTGATTAAACATGTTAAAATGGGTTTCGGAAATAAATTCAAATTAGTTCACATTAAGTTCAGATTAAATCAAACTGAACTAAGAATTTTGGATACAAGTTAAGTATATCAAATTGCAGTCTAAATCTATTATGAGTGAATTTTGGGGGTCAACCCATATAATATTAAAAAATAATTATTTAAAATTTAACATATTTAATCTATTTAAAAAAATATATATAGCATTAATATTAATGTATAACTTTCTTTAACACAATGTCATCTCCAATTCAACCAAACTCATAAATCTACTATTTTATTTGAATTAAGATATATATCTAATCCAATTATATGATTTTTAACACAAACAATTTATTTACTCTCTCGTTCTTATTGAACTCTCACTTCCTAACACGTATTTCATGATGACTTTAATATATAACAATTTGGAACACTATCAAAACAATATAATGTCAATTTATAATAATGGTAGTATAATTTAAGTTGAGAAGAAACTATATGTCATCATTATAATATATGATCACCATTCTTTACTTTATGTACCAATATTCTTTGTATGTTCATTATCGACACTTTTTCATTGTGAATTAGTAAGAACTGAATTTGGTTGTGCAGAATTCTTCATGATAAACAATTATGCCGTTTTTCAATTTTGTTTTTGTTGTAAAAGTTAAATCTAATTAAATACACAGTTAAGAGAAGAAAAGAAAAAAATATATAGTTTAATATTTCTTCTCATTTTATCTGATACACAATTTTATTCCTCTATTTAAAAGGACAATCTACAAATTAAGATGAATAATATCATGCTTCATTTTATAATATTATTGTAATTTATAAATATTTATGTCATAAAATAAACATTACTATTTTTTTCCAAAGTTCATAACACTAATATTTATTATTATAAGTTCATAATATTATTATGTTGTAAAACAATCTTCACCTAAGGCTTATTACCAAACCAAGTGTCCTAAAAAAACAAGAAAAAAAAAGTAGTCCAAACTCAATTTTAATATAAACTAGAATAGACTAGACTTAAAAGTTCTAATTAAATAAAAAATACATAATATAATATTCAAATCTTATAAATTTTAGTCTTTAGTGGGCTAGCCCAACTAGGTCCATTCATTTTGAAAGGTCTAATAATAACCAACACTAGTCCATCCACCACTTTGAGTCTATTAACAATAATAAAAGTGCATGTGTGGTACATCAAGTGCACACATGACATTTTCGTTATTTTCCACGCTAGAAACTGAAATTGGACTAAGCAAAAAGAATTTGTTTAAACTTAAGCCTAAATCAACTTAAATTCCCCTTACAAACCCTAAACCACAATTCTTAATAACCTCAACCCCAAATTTTCTTTGTGAACCCTACGATTTCATTTGCGAGTTGAATTTTAGAGAGAAAGAAAATGAAATAAAAAACTTCAGAGTCATGAAATATACTTTTAAGATAACTTCGAAACTCTTTCTTTTTTCCGACCAAAACTCAACTAATAAATAGACCATAAATTAGATCATATTTCTTTTTACCAATCAACCCCTACTTCCCAATCCTTTGTGGCTGCCTCTCCCTTCCTTTAATGCATATTTGTTCAGCCAGTATCTATTTCACATCCACAGTCACCATCCACTCTTCATCCATTTCCCCATATTTTATTTGTCCAACTTAATAAATATATAAAATTAAAGACACAAACTATAGTAGTAGCCATCACCATGTTTTCCACTGATTCCAGTGTCGTCCACATCATTCATGTCATATAATGGGTTTGATTAGTTTTGACAATTTAGGTTATTATTTTGGTAGTGTAGTCCGCACAAACTAGAATGGAAGAGACTGTTATAGTATGTTGAACTGTTAGAATAATTTGGGTTTGACTTGCAACATAGAAGAAGAAAAACAACTTACTATGTTTTTGCTTTGATTCACTCAACAAAACTCTTTAGATGTTTGGATGCAAAGATGTGCCACCCAATCTCCTTTAGGATATATGAGAAAATCTTAGGTTTATTTATAGGATTTGTCTCATTTGGTGTCCTCATCCAATCAAAAAATTTTATATGATTAAAAGTAAAATTTATAATAACATAAATTAATGTTTGTACACTATTCTATGATATTTCATTGGCTTGGTACATAGGGACAGAAGATCATTTTCACGCCTTAAACCAAATGTATAATAATAGTTTACAAACTAGTAGTCTTATTAACTTTCTCAATGGTGGAGACAAGGCAATTACTAAAAATTCCATAATGATTACTTACGGGGTAAGAAATAAGAAATAGTGTTAATTGCAAGGAATTTTAATAAAATGAACATATATTAAATATCTATATTTTGGGTGGATAAGAGGATGAGGAAGAAACAATGTTTTGATGTAAAATGAAACAATGTTTAGAAAATATTAGTGAAGAAAATGACAGCTTTTAGTTTTTTATTTAAAACTATAATGCGTGATGTTAAATAAAAAGATATGAGATGATAGTAGAAATTCTATAAAGTTGCTCTTTATATAATAAATATTTTCAGTATACATTTTAGGGGTGTAAATAATTTCAGTTTATGCTCTTACGTGACTAGTTGATGTGCCCCTAATATTCCTTAATTTAAAATGGAATTTCATTTCATTGAAATCTGCATCATTAGACTCAATGATCACTTTTGTGTTAAAGTTATAAAACCTATACGCCTTATTATTTACAGCATACTCAATGAATACACATTAATAGACTCTACTTATGAGTTTAACTCTCTTGAGGTCTAGAATCTGGAAATATGTCAGACAACCCCAAGTTCTCCAATAAGACAAGTTTGGTTGTCTATTCTTAATAATTTCGTATGAGAAAAATTGCTTTTAGTCTTGGGGACTCTATTTAGTACATAACATACAATTAATAAAATTTCACCCGAATAAGAGGGTGCTGCACCAAAACTTAACATAACAACTACAACTAATTCAGTTAAAGTTCTATTCTTTCTTTCAACTTTACCATGCATTTCAGGTGAATATGGTGTAGTTGTTTCATGAATAATGTCATTTAATTTATAAAAATTATTAAACATGTTAGAGTCCTACTCAGTGTCTCTATCGCTTCTGAGTTTCTTTATTTATTGTTGAGTCGATTTTCAATTCCAGCTACATATAACATAAATATGTCAAGTGCTTCACTTTTATTTTTCATAAGATATACATAAGTAAAATCAGAGCAATCATCAATAAAAATGATAAAATAACGTTTACCATTCTAGTTAACATACCATATAATTCACATATATCTGAATGTATTAAATCTAAAGGCTCAGATTCTCGCATTACTGATTTATGTGATATTTTTTGAAATTTTTGTTTGACTACATGATTCACAAATTTCGTAATCATTTTTAGATAACTTTGGAATTAAACCTAAGCTACTCAAATTTGAATCACAAGTTTATTAATATGATAAAGTCTAGAATGCCAAATATTAAAATCACACAACATGTAAACAAAATAAATTTTTTTATTAATAGAAACATCAACATTTAATTTAAACATGTCATTAGTGGTGTAACTTTTCCAAACAAATACCTCATTCCTAGTAAGAGTATACAAGTCTGCTCCTATGGTCTGGGTAAAACCAGCCTTATTAAGAAGAAAATCAGAAACTAGATTCTTCATCATCTCTGGAGTGTGCATCACATCTTTGTGAATTAGAGTCTTCCCATATGTAAACTTCAGCTCCACATCATCAGTTCCAGCAACAACAGTAGTGTGTGAGTCACCCAACAACACCTTCTTGTTATCAACATCCGTGTATGTTTTGAACATAGCACGATCATAGCAGACATGGTGGGATGCGCTAATATCTACCCACCACCCATCAGTTCCTCCAACAATAGTGACTTCAGATAACACAACCACAAAGGCTCATCAACCATGTTGGCCTGTGGAGGACGATCCATAGGTTTATTTTCGCACTTATGTGCCATATAACCTGACTTCCCACACTTGAAGTAGATGAACAGGTTGTCATAGTCATTCTTAGCGGGGTGGCTTAGCATATTGGACCTTTTAGGGGTTCCAATTGTTGTTGCGACTAGTGTTCTTAACCTTATTCCCATTGCGGTTCTGATTCGTGAAGTTAATGCCAATAGGCTTCAGAACTGCACCTGAGAATTTCTTCTTAATGCTATTGTTGGAGACAATCAACACCTCATCTCTTTGATCTTGCTTACAAGCCTCTTCTTCAATATTAAGACGAGTAATCAGAGATTCCAAAGAGATTTCTTTGGTCTTATACCTCAGAAGGTTTTTGAAGTCCTTCCAACTAGGAGGTAGCTTGTCAATTATGAAAACCACTTGAAATTGCTCATCTAGGGGCATACCCTCAGAAATGATCTCAAGAGAAATTTTCTGCATCTCGTGGGACTGAGACTCTACTGATTTATCATCAGTTATCTGACAACATACTTTTTAGTCCAAACTTCCTCAGTATCATATTTATTTTCAAGTACATAACAAATTAATTTGACAGACTTGTATGGGCTTTAGTAATCATAGAGATCATCAGACAATCCATTCAGAATGAAGTTCTTACATAAGTAATCACTTTCATTCCAGATAGTTATTTCAATAGTCAGTTTATCTCATTCCTATTTTTAGCCTTATTTGACACAAATGGGATGTCGATTTTCAGAACGTGTGTAACTTTTCTCATAGCGAGGAAAAATTCCATCTTATGTTGTCAACATGTGAAATTTATCCCGTCAAATCGAAATGGTTTATTCAGGTCATAGTTGTTCGGTCCAGTAATATTATCTACAAATATCATTGCAGTAGAAACATCTTAAATTGGCTGAGTCACAACAATTCTGAATGACACGAGATAATCTTTACTAGCTGAGTCACGACTAGGTTGCTCTCTTTAAGACGTTTTGCGGTACTGCTAAAATTGTGCAAGCAGACTATCAACCACGTCGTCCCCAAGATAAAACAGTCCAGTTCTCTATTATATAATTTCTTACTACATTGTAAGAATCACTCTCGAATACATCCACAATATGGCTACTAGTGCTAGTTCTCAAATTCCAACAATATGGCTACTCGTATAAATTATTTTCCCTTAATACTAACTACCAATGTCAATTCTCGAAATTCCCACTTTGGTTGTGTGTGCCAATTCTCAAGTACCACAAAAAGAAAGAGGGAAAAGATTACCGGAAATGCGTCGGCGAAATACTAGGGGGAGAAAGAAATGTTGAGAGGTAAACGCCTTCAATTTGGTGCGAGTTATAATGAGGGGAAGATGCCTCTATTTATAGCCCGAGACCTCCAATGGTCCACTCATCCGATGACCCGAAAAGGTGGCCAAATCTCAAACGACCACATGATTTGACAACCGAGATCTTCTTTCCCCACTCTCCACTCTCCAACCATGTAGACTGAGTCCAGAATAAAATAAAATAAATAAATGTTTATTTAAAAAGAATGTTGAGCCCAAGCCCAAGCCCGAACACGAGCCGAGCCATGCTTTATATATCTTGACAATCATGAAACATGTATAAATTACACTATATATACACTGTAAGTCTGAAACCATGTTCAAACGTGAAAGCTGAAACGTAACATGTATATATATTGCAATATATATAAAAGACAACAACAAAAAAAACATGGTAGAAACAAACTTCAATATTAAAACAAACAGATTCATATATATAAATATAAATTATATTGACCAGAATTGCATCTTTATTATAGTGCCCAATAAAAAAATTGAGCAGAATAGTAGGTGTAGCGGAAAAACACAATTCAATATTCCCAATATTTATAACATACTAGCGGAATCATAAAATTTCCAATTTAAAATTAGGGTTCATACAATTTTTTTGGGAAAACACCCTTAATGGAGAATCATAAAATTCAGAGTTTTTGCTCCAATACCACTGGTTGGAAATTCCTTATGATTGGTGAAATATCAATCCTATGATATCGAATCTCATGATTCTCACAATAATATATAACAATGATGCAATATCATATCTGAATCCATATTCTCTAATATACTCATTTGATCTACCTTTCTGAGAGAGTTTGGGTATGATGGCTTCCTCAAAAAAACTTTTAATTCCTTTGGGACCTTCGTTTTCTCTCTAACGAGGAGAGGTGAAAATTGTTTGTGATTTGATGTATTGGGAACCATAAGCGTTCCTTATGCGTTAACTTATAGGGTTCTCATTATCTCATATGAGCCAACCGTTTGAGTATTCAATCATTAAACCAATATTCATCAGTTTTAGAAGTCTGATAGGTTGCCAATAATTAGATCTCTTATTTTGTAACCCCAAAATAAATAGATGATATAGCTGTATTAAATATATGATGTCCACATTGTTAGACATTATGAATTTTAACACTTAATTGATGCACAAAAATAAATTAAACAATATACTAAAATGTGTTCAATAAACACTCAACACGTTTTAGAAAACAAGTATCCAACTACAAAAATATCAAAGTATAACACCAATCACCAAATATTTTCATTGCTCGACAATAATTGTATGCTATATAATGATAATTGTAGTCTATATGGTTGGATTTTTTTGAGGTTTTAAAAAATGTGAAATGTAACCAAATTTTTGGTTTGGTTTTATGTTTGATACTTGTGATTATCAATAATGATGAGTTAGAAATAGAACCGAGAAGAAGTAAAAGAGTAAGGACCGCTAGAAAGTATGAACTTGATTATATGGTCTATACATTGGAAGATGATCCATTAACCCTCCAAGAAGCTGACTTCTTTGGATGCTGATTTGTGGCTAGAGGCTGTAAATTATGAGATGAATTGTCTACAGTCTAACAAGACCTGACATTTAGCTAACTTGCCTCCTTGTTGCAAACCTATTGGTTGTAAGTGGTTATGGAAAAAGAAACTGAAACAGTATGACACAATGGATAAATACAAGGCTCACCTTGTAGCTAAGGGTTTCAGGCAAATGGAGAATGTAGATTTCTTCGACACCTTTTCACATGTTACTAGAATAACATCTATGAGAGTACTAATATCGCTCGTTGTGATACATAATTTATTAGTACATCAAATGGATGTTAAGACTGTTTTTTAAATGGTAATTTGGAAGACGAAATCTATATGGAACAACTTGAAGGTTTTGTAATACATGGGCAAGAAAATAAGGTTTTCAAGTTAGATAAGTCGTTATATAGTCTTAAGCAAGCAACTAAACATTGACATGAAAATTTTAACGAATTAATGATCTCGAATTAATTGAAGGTGAATGAAATTGACAAATGCATTTATTTCAAATCAAAAAATAAAATTTGCACTATCATATGACTTTATGTAGACGATCTACTCATATTTGGTCCCAATATTCATGTTGTGAATAATATGAAATCATTATTGTGTAACAACTTTGATATGAAAGACCCTGGAGAGGCAAGTGTAATCCTAAGTATAAAAATTACTAGGTCAAAATAAAAAAATTCTTTGGATCAATCTCAATATGTGGAAAAGATCTTAAGAAATATAAATACTTTGAATGTAAACCTGCTAGCAAACCATATGATCCAAGTGTAAAACCTTTTAAGAACACTAGTGAAGGTGTAAGACAAACTGAGTATGCGAGCATCATTGGAAGTCTTCGGTATGTCACTGATTGCACTAGACCCAATATTGCCTATGTTGTGGGATTATTATGCAGGTTTACCAGTAGACTTACTATAGAGCATTGACATGCTATAGAAAGGGTAATAAGATACCTTTAGAAAACAATGAACCTTGGATTACATTACCAAAGGTTTCAGCGATACTGATTGGGACACTCTTTCAGATGATTCTAAAGCAACCAGTTAGTATATATTTAGCATAACTGGTGGGCTGTTTCTTGGAAGTCAAAGAAATAGACTATTTTGGCTCAATCCACTATGGAAGCTAAGATGATAGCACTAACAACAACTAGTGAGTAAGCAAGTTGGTTGAGAAGCTTGCTTGCAGAGATTCTCATATGGGAAAAACCATTCCCAACTGTGTTGATCCATTGTGATAGTACCACGACTATTGCAAAAATTGAGAACCACTTTTATAATGGGAAAAAATGACAAATTCATCGTAAGCACAACACCATTAGAGAATTACTCTCTATAGGAGCTGTTAGGGTGGATCATGTACGCACTGAAAATAACTTAGCAGATCCTTTGACGAAATGACTAGCTGGAGAGAAAGTTCATAATACTTCTAAGAGTGTGAGATTGTTGCCCTTAGAACGAGGATCACCCATGATGATAACCCAACCTAACTGACTAGAGATCCCAATAAATAGGTTCAATGGGTACTAACAAGTTGTGAAGTGATATAAGAATGAACATGCATGCTAAATTATGAGAAGCATGATTCCTGCAGCATATGTAAGGATGAGTTAAACTCTTAATGAGATCTATACTCCAATTGGAGTGGAGTACCTAGGCTACAACAATACTCTTGATAGACTCACCTATGTGAATGTGGAAGTGGGGTCTGTTTCATATGAAATTTTGGGGCATAAATTTTAGAGCGTTCACTATATTGGGATAGACATGCATGACCTTTAACGAACGGGCTTTACAGAATACACCTTTGAAAAGGTTGTGTGTGGTTTGATACCGGAGGTAGAGTTCAAAACTACGAGTCACTCTAGTAAAATCTGGATCTTATTCACTATGCAAAGGTTCAAGTCATATGACACCTTTGTTTATGCACAATCTTTGAAATTCCAGGAAAGCATTTTTTTTTAATTTCAAGTGGGGATTGTTAGAATATCATTGAAAAATGATGAGTTTTAATGTGGTTTAAATGCACAATAAAGTGGTCATTATGGTGATTTTTTAGTTTGTGAAATGAAAAAACTCAATAGTCTCACATTGCTTGGAAGATGGAAGTTGAAAGGCTTTTGCAACCTCGGGGTGTACTCCAAGGGGTACAATAGGTTTTATGAGTGGATGAAGGCTCACACAAACAAAACTCCTCCACACACACACGCGCACCACCACATCCACCACCACCTCATCCGTTGCCGTCTGACCGACCCGACTCGATTTGCGTTCGGGCTTGGGCCAACATTCTTCTTAAATAACAATTTATTTATTTTATTTTAGGCTATTTGGGCTTGGCGTGTGTTGACCAAGTCAACACACGCATGCCACATGTGGGAGACTCAGTCCACACGGTTGGAGAGTTGAGAGTGAAGAGAAAAGATCTCGGCCAAAGATAGCGATCCGCGTGAAGATTTTTTTCCAGCTATCAGATCATGTTGCCGTTTGAGATTTGGCCACCTTTTTGGGCTGTCAGATGAGAGGGTCGTTGGAGGTCTCAGACTATAAATTGAGGCTTCATCCCCTCATTATAACTCGCACCAAGTTGAAGGCATTTACCTCTCAATAATTCTTTCTCCCCCTAATATTTTGCCGACATATTTTCGACAACCTTTTCCCTCTTTCTTTCCGTGGCACTTGAGAATTGACACAAGTAGCCAAAGTGAGAATGTCAAGAACTAACACTGGTAGTGAGTATTGTGAGAAAATAATTGGCACATGTAATCATATTGTTGGAATTGAAGAATTGACACTAGTAGCCATATTGTGGGTGTATTCGAGAGCGATTCTTACAATGCAATAAGAAATCATATAACAGAGAACTGGAATGTTTTATCCTAGGGACGTCGTGATTGATAGTCTGCTTGCACAATTTTAGTAGTACCACAAAATGTCTTGATGAGAGCGACCTAATTGTAACTCAGCCATTAAAGATTATTTCGTGTCATTCAGAATTGTTGCGAGCTACGCAAACAATAAATAAATAAATATATATATATATATATATATATATATATATATATATATCATTTGGATCTTGATTGAACGGTTAAGATTAAAAGATACACGTACATGACTATCATATGACCAATAACTAACTTTTAATCTTAACCATTCATGATTAGTTGTAAGGTCTAGATTTATTGTTCTCATAATTTTTATATGAGAACTGTTGTCACTTGAGTAGCTCTATATATATATATATATATATATATATAGATCTATGCTATTTTTTGTGCGGAAAACCTCGATGAGGCTAAAATTGTAAATGGGGAATGCTCTACCCGAATGAGCCTGATGATCATGAAACACTATATTTCGTATGCATTTCGGGGCTCTATCTCAAAGGGTCAAAGTGCAAGGAAGTTCCTTGAAGAAATAGAACATTTCTTTGCCAAAAATGAAATGACGGAGACATGTAGCTTTTTGACTAAACTCATCTGCATGAAGTGTAAAGGCAAAAAGACTCAAGTCACTTAAGTTAGAGCTTGGTGATGGCTTGCTCGTGCACTTGACACTAGTAGCTCATTTTGATTTAGAGTTACATCAGATAGATGTTATGACTGCATTTCTAAATGGTGACATTAAAGAAACGATTTATATGGCGCAACCATACAACTTTGTGTCAATTTGCTCAAAGTCTATGGTATGCAAATTAAAGAAATCCATCCATGGCTTTAAACATGCTTCTCGTCAATGGAATCACAAATTTCATAAAGTTATTATCTCGTATGATTTTGAGGCAAATAAAGTTGATGATTGCGTGTACCACAAGTTCAGTTGGAGTAATTTTATATTCATGATATTATATGTTGAGGATATACTGCTTGCTAGCACTGATATGAGACTATTGCATGAGATCAAGAGATTTCTGACGAAGAATTTTGAAATGAAAGATATTGAGGAAGCTTCTTTTGTATTAGATATTCAGATACTGAGAGATTGCTCTCAAGGTATCATAAAGTTGTTAAAAGAAAGCTATATAAATAAAGTCCTACATAGATTTGGCATGAATGACAGTAAACTAGGGGATACCCTATAGCTAAGGGAGACAAGTTTAGTCTCAAACAGTGCCCCAAAAATTGACCTTGAAAGATACGAGATGCAAAATTTTTTTTATGCATCTACAGTAGGAAGTCTAATGTATGCTCAAGTTTGCACACGTCCCGACATATCGCTTGTTGTGAGAGTTTTAGGAAGATATTGGAGTAGTCCTGAAATGCATCATTGGAAAGCAGTCAAACGTGTTATGCGTTACTTGAAGAGAATACATGAGTACATGCTCACTTATTGGATGTATGAGAATTTAGAGATCTTTGGGTACTTTGACTTTGATTTTGTTGGATGTCTAGACAACAGATACTCCATGTATGGATATGTATTTTTATTGGCTGGAGGTGCTATCTCTTGGAAGTCTGCAAAAAGACGCTTATAGCTCCTTCAACCATGGCTGCGGAGTTCATGACTTATTTTGAAACATCAGACCATTGCATATGGTTGTGGAATTTTGTCACCGACTTACGTGTGGTTGATGGTATTGAAAGACTACTGAAAATTTATTGTGACAACAAGGCCACAGTTCTTTACTCCAAAAATAATAGGAGTTCTATAAAGTCAAAATTTATTGTCATCAACTTTCTGATTGTTAAAGAAAATGCTCAAAATGAACAAATTTCCATACAATATATATGGATAAATTTTATGTTAACTGATCCACTAACTAAGGGTTTGGTTCCTAAAGTCTTTCATGAGCATGTTGTTCATATGACTGTTGTTCCTTAGCATACCTTAGTTATGTGGGAGTCTATATGTTTATGATTTACTATGAATGTTATATACAATTTTTATGCATAATAAAGTTGATGATTTATTGTTCTATTTTGAACGTGTGCATTGTAACTACTGTGTTGGAATTAAAGACTTTAGATTGATCTCACTAAAGAATAAAGAAGAACCAGTTGAAAATAGACATGTATGAAATCACATTGCATGAAATTTCAATGTCAATCATCTATATTTCATCTATGTCATTAAGTATATTATTATGGTGATCATTGTGGTCGAGTCACGCTTGAATGTGATGAAAGTCATGGTGATTCCATAGTTGATATATGAGATAGAACAAATTGTATTAAGGAGAAATAGGAAGCTCAAACAATGTGAGCATCATATATTTAATACAATTATATCGACTATTTATTTTGAGGTTACAAAATAAATGATATAATTACTAACAACCCATAAGACTTCCAAATCTTATAACAAATATGAACTTAATGAGTAAATACCTAAATAGTTTGGTCATAGGTGATAATGTGAACCATATAAGTTAACATATAAAGAACGGTTATGGTCCCCAATACACCAAATCACAAGTATTTTTCACCTCTCCATCATAGAGGAAATGAAGGTCCCAAAGGAATTAAGGATTTGGTTGAGGAATGCCATCATACCAAAACTCTCTCACAAAGGTAGATCAAATGAGTATATCAAAGAATATGAATTCATGTATGACATTGCACCATTGTTTTATATTATTGTGAGAATCATGAGATTTAAGATCCTAGGATTGATATTTCACCAATCATAAGAAATTTCCAACACTAAGTTGGAACTTCTAATTTCTTTTGAAAATAATTAAAATTAAAAAAAAAAACAATTATTATGTTTTTTAATATTTAATTTTTACCAAAACAAAGTAAAATAGATGAATTGAAAGGAACCAAATTGTATAATTTTGGCTTATGTATAAAAAAATTATAATTTTGGCTCAATTCATTATAAGGATAACAATGAAAACCAAATCTATGATATCCGTTCGAACCTAACTCAAATTTAATGAAAAAATTTATTGTTATTTGGTTTGAGCTTTACACGAGTTCAACTTTTAAGTTTGGATTTAGTAGATGTACCCTACCCAAAACCCGTCCTGAACTAATGTAAAGAAATGATTTAAATTTTTCATGCTACTATTATGTGCTTTACTCTAGATTGGTTGCTAAGAAGTAGTGCAACTACTCAATGATGTTCATGCTAGAGCACTGCATTTCATTTAATGATGTTCAATTGTTTGTTTATGCTATACATTTGTGGTGACAAAAGTGAGGAAAAGAAAAAAGAAAAAATATAAAAGATTTCGAGTTTTTTATTTATTTGGGTTACCCGAAATTAGACAAGGTCGATAATGGTAGCATTATTTTCAACTCTACTAAATTTAGAGCCAAGTTTAAATTTTTTATTTTAGGTTTGGAGTTAGGTAAGTATAAACTTAATCCCAATCTACTTCATTGTCATTCCTAATTTATTATGATTTTTTTGTACGTAAAAAAAATAGGAATTAAACAAAATCAAACAATCTTATTTTATTCCATTTCCAATCTTCGTTAACTTTTACATCCATAAATTTTTTAATAGAAAAATATTATTTTTCATAAGAAAGTTACAAGTAATGGATTGACAAAGCCCAATAGCGTGAAAGCCTATGAGGCCCCTTAAGTTAAGTGGAGCCATTAATGATAATCTTCTTCATGTTCCCATTCCCTTTAGTTTTGGATTCTGAAACTGAGTCATAGTATGATGGCGAATTCTTCACCTGCACCACCCACCACCACCACCACCGCCGCTTCCATCGTCAACATCAGCAATGCCACCGCTACTCTTCCTCCTTCTTCTCCAGCAGTATCAGCGAAGATAGGAGGAACCCTAACATCCACATTAAATCGTACGGACACACCATCCAAATCTTCACGCGGCCAGAACAAGCCCAAATGCATTCAGTGTGGCAATGTTGCTCGTTCTAGGTTTCTCAACTTTCTTTCTCCGTTTTCTGTTCTAATTCATTCCATTTATTCAATTTCATGACTTCAAATACCAACAAGGCTGTCATGTAGTAGTTTAAGGCCCCCAGGTCCCCTCAAGTAGACCAAAAGCTCAAATGTTTCATTCCTGAGAGCGACACTGTTGGGAGGAGGGGTTGCCATGCATCCCGAGAACTGAAATGGATAAATTACTTAACCAAGGGTGAGGGGATTTGCTTAGTTATACAGAAAAAAACATTTACGAGTTCAATTCCTGAAAATAGTCTCTCTACTTACACATACATTTACACTCTTCATACTCTACTAGGTGGAGCCTAGTGCACGAACCTGCACTTTTTGTTACTCAATTATATATTATACGACGGTGAGCCATAGAGCATAGTGATTAAGAGCTAGTTCAAATCTTGGAAATAGTTTATCTGTTTGTTGGCTAAGGCTGCGTTTATACACACTCTCATGACCCCAGTAGTTGACTGCCATTTTTATTCAATTATATATTATAATATGATTCTTGCAGGTGTCCATATGAATGCTGCAAGAGTTGCTGTTCTAGAAATCAAAACCCTTGTCATATTCATGGTGCGTCAATCCTTCTTTTTTATGAATAAAACACTCATTTTTTTATTATTATGTTGTTAAAGTTGTGGTTCAATTCTGACATGGAGTGAATAAAATGTAGTTGGTAACAATTGCATGCTTTTTATGTTGTCTTTGTTGATTTCATGCTAAAGTGCCGAATCTTCAATGTAATTCCAATAACTAGCCACAGCTTTGAGCCTTAGTTTATTCTCGTTAGGCACTTAATAAGAAATGCATATATTAGGCTAAGGATCAATACTTTTATCAAATATCCGAGCTTAAACATTGTTTTTATTTGTAGCTTCAACCAGCCCACCTATCAATTTAGCAATCGACAACTTAGAGGAAGAAATTTCATGTTAACATGGACTACGCCAATTCAATTATTTCAGAAAAATTAGGGATCCCCATGTTTAGGTTGTGCTATCAGAAAATAGTTTCCAAAATCAGTTCCTAGCAGAGTAGTCAATCGTGTGAAATAGTCGTGCTGTTGCAATGGAGCAGTGTTGCCTAATGTCTCTCTGCCAGCTTTAGCACTCCTGTAATGTTGTATTTTAGTCTCGTGGCATCTGTGGCCGCTATATTTGTGATTCATGGCTCAAATAGTGGCCATAGCAGTTGGCATACTACTCCTAGATCAAATTATTTGTTTTGACCTCTGCTATAGTTGTGATTCATGGCTCAAATAGTGGCCATAGCAGTGCCTCAAACAAGTTTTTAAAATATAATGTAATTTTAAATGAAGAGATTACATACAATCTTTAAAATATAATTAAAATGGATTGGATAGTTATTCATTAAATGGGTTATGGGTATATCAATTTGTTTTAATCTTTAAAGATTACAAAGCTTGGAAATAACTTCTCTGCTTGTGGGAGAAAGATTACATACATTTATTGTCCCTAGATCCCATCTGATGGATCCCGTGCACTTGGCTGCCCGTATTTATCATGTAACAAATTATAAATGGAGTAAAGGCTTGATTTTTACCCATCCAATATGGTTTGTAAAAGTGATAACCTAGGCAAAGGTAACTGCTAATAACTATTGGTAACTGCTAATACCTGCTATCTAACTGCTTGATAGAAAGAGAGAGAAAAAGGAAAGAGAATGATTCTGATTTTATTAAAATGAAACTTGAATTACAAAAGAATAGAGCATCAATTCTATTTATAGAGTATTGTACACATAGGCAAGCTAGTACTAAACATTAAACAACTAGCTTATCTAATTATATTTCCTAATATTCCCCCTTGAAACCCAGGGTGCTTTTGAACATCATGAAAATCAAAGACCCTGAGTTTTTGTCTTAGAAAACAGAATCTAGTAGAAGACAATGCTTTTGTTAGGATATCTGCAGTTTGAAAATCTGCTGGAATATGCTTGACATCAAGAGCTTTGTCTTGAACTTTGTCCCTGACAAAGAAAAGATCCAATTCAATGTGCTTAGGCCTTTGATGAAGCACATGATTGTGAGCAAGAGCCACTGTGCTTAAATTGTCACACAAAACAAGAGGAGTTGAGAAACTGAATTGGAGTTCAGTCAACAAAGACTTTAGCCACTGAAATTCTTGAACCAAAAGAGCAAGACTTCTATATTCAACCTCTATGCTAGATCTGAATATGGTTGTCTGCTTCTTGGACCACCAGGTTATAGGATTATTACCTAGGAATAAACAAGCACCTGAGGTTGATTTTCTATCATCATAACCAGAAGCCCAATCTGCATCACAATAACCAGTCAATGGTAGAGGAGAACTAGGAGAAACAGGTTGCAAAAGGATGCCATAATCTTGAGTACCAAGCACATACCTAAGTATCCTCTTCATAGCAGACCAATGTTCTTCCAAAGGACTAGAAAGAAACTGGCACACTTTATTAACAGCATAAGCAACATCAGGTCTTGTAATTGTTGCATATTGAAGAGCCCCTACTACGGATATGTATAAGGAGAGATTTTCAATATAGTTGGAACCTTCCTTAGTGAGTTTAGCAGTTGCTACCATAGGTGAAGTAGTAGGTTTAACATTGCTCATATTAGCTTTCTCAAGAAGATCTCTAATATATTTGCTTTGAGAGAGAAACAATGATCCAATACCTAGCCTTTTGACCTCTATGCCAAGAAAGTAATCAAGAGATTCCAATTGCTTAAGAGCAAATGTAGAGCTAAGTTGAGTAATAATTTCCTTAACTTTTTGCAGAGAAGAGCCTGTGACAATTATGTCATCAACATATACCAAGACATAGACTTTGTAGGTGGACTGATTGAGAATGAAAAGAGAGTTGTCACACCTACTATTAGTGAAACCAAAGGATAAAAAAGTGTGTTTTAACTTTTCAAACCAGTATCCTGGGGCTTGTTTAAGCCCATAGATAGCTTTGTGAAGCCTGCACACAAGACTCTTGTTTGAGTGCTGAAAACCCAAAGGTTGCTGCATGTAAACCTCCTCAGTTAACTGACCATTGAGAAAATCATTGTTAATATCTAACTATTCAATAGGCCACTAATAGGTAAGAGCCAAAGTCAATAGTACTCTGATGGTAATAGGCTTAACAATAGGACTAAAGGTTTCATTATAGTCAACTCCAAGTTTTTGATGGAACCCCTTTGCCACAAGCCTAGCTTTGTATCTATTAATAGATCCATCAAGATTTTGCTTGACTCCAAAAACCCACTTACATCCAATAACATGCTTTCCAGGAGGTAAAGTAGCCAAAGACCAGGTTCCTAACCTCATTAAAGCATCATATTCCTCCTGCATAACATCTTTCCACACAAGAACAGTAAGGGCTATCTTAGCACTAGAAGGCTCAATGTGAGTGAGAAAAGCTCTAGGAACTCTAGGAAAAATTTGTTTAGAAATTCCAGATTTGGATCTAGTTTGCATAGGATGAACAAAACTAGATGTAGGAATAGAATTTGGACTGGTGTTGGTGTCAAAAGAGGAAACAGAGACAAGACTAGAGTTAGGAACAGAGAATTGAGAATTAGGAGAATTGGACACAAATTCTGTTCCTACAGGAGACTGAGGAATAGAAGGATTAGGAATTATTGGAGATGATCCAGGCAGGTCGACAGAGGGTATTAGAATAATTGATGATATTAGTTGCTATTTGTAATCAGTTCTGCTAATCAAAATTGAAGTAGTTTTCTGTTGAAGTTTTAGTTTATCTAAGCATTCTAGTTTGTTAGACTAGGTGCTTCTAGAAGGATGGTAGTTACAATTATGTAATTGCCACATGACTTGTAATCACTTCTATAAATAGAAGTTTGCTAAGTGTAATCAAATAAAAAAAAATAGAATTCAATAAACTGAATCAGTTTCACAATTCTTTTCTCCTCTTCTTCTTCAGTTTACTTTTCTTACATGGTATCAAGAGCTTTTATGGCCAACGCCGCCACTGATCCTCCTCCTTCCATTGAATCTCCACCAAATTCTTCCACCGCTGCACCAGTTCAAGCCGTAGTTCCTCATCTTTCTCTTCCAATTCCTAATACAAAACTCACAGAAAAGAACTACCTCACATGGAGTTAGTTCATGATAGCTGTTCTTAAATCAAATCGCGTTCTTAGGTTACTGAATCCAGAATTTCCACCGCAATTCCTCACTGAGGATCGCACTAATCATCGCATATGTGGTTGCTATTGAACCACCTTCACCAATTTCTGTTACACACAGTGTACCACTTCCACCTTCTCATCCATCTTATCATCCAAGCTTCCCTTCAGCACACCATATGAATGGTTATTCTGGACAAATTCATAATGGTTCTCGTGGTGGAGGACGTTTTCATAAACGTGGAAATCGTGGTGGAAGATCCTCAAGCAGACTCTCAAATTACTTCTGTGATTACTGCAAAAAATATGGTCATGATGTGGCTTGGTGCTACTATGCACCATATGACCCTGCCTATACCATGCCTCACTCATATAATCATAACTATGCTGATGGCTATTCACATCCTTACAATTCTCACATGAACTATACAACTTCTCCCACAACTGGTTATCATCTGCCTTCTCCTCACACTAGACCAAGAGCTCTTTTTCCTTCCTACATTCACTCAAGGCCTGTTCATCATCAACATGCACCTAGAAGAACTACTAGATCTGACTCATCTTATGCTCATCCATCTCCCTATGCTATGAATATCACACATACTGATTAAGATTCCAACAAGCCATCCTTATGGTATCCTGACTCAGGTGCAACAAATCACCTCACTGCAGATCCATCTTTTCTAGTAGAACCAACTGAACAGTTTGCCTCAGATCACATTTATATGGATAATGGCAACAAAGCTACTATTACAAGTTGTGGACATGCATATTTTCAGTCTCCCTTTAATTCTAAAGTGTCTATGTCATTACATAACTTGCTTCTTGTGCCTACAATTACAAAAAATCTCATGAGTGTGTCTCAGTTTGCTAGGGATAATCGATGCTTTTTTGAATTTCACCCTAACCATTGTTTTGTCAAATCTCAAGCTACTAAACAGGTACTCCTTCAGGGTTCTCTCACTGCAGAGGGGCTCTATGCTTTCTAAAATCTTTTGTCACCCACTTCTTTACACGTAATGCCAATCCGAGGCTGTCTTTGTATGCCAATAACATTGTTTCTTCTAGTTCTAAGAATTTGACCTCATACTTACTTTGGCACTATAGATTAGGACATGCCCATGAGGCTGCTGTAAAAAGTGTCCTTCAACAATGTAATATCTCACATTGTAATAAAACTAGTCTGGATTTCTCTTCAACATGTTGTTGTGCCAAGGCTCATAGACTTCACTCTCCTACATCTACTTCTATTTATACTAAACCTTTTGATCTACTATACTTAGACCTATGGGGACCTGCACCTATCCACTCAGAAACAAGTTTTAGATAATATTTGTCAATTGTTGATGCTCACACCAAACGCACTTGGATCTATCTTTTAAAGAAAAAGTCAGATACATTACATTTGTTTAAACATTTTCTAAACTTGGTTCAAAATCAATTTCACCAAAATATCAAGGCCATTCAAAGTGATTGGGGGAGAGTTTAGACCATTTACAGAATTTCTCAATACCTTAGGTATAATTCATAAAGTGTCATGTCCTCACACTCATCATCAACAAGGGACTGTTGAGAGAAAACATAGGCACATAGTTGAAACTGGCCTAGCCTTACTGTCTCATGCTTCTCTACCTTTGACCTACTGGAAGTATGCATTCACCACCACAGTTTATCTCATTAACAGGTTACCATCACTTACACTCAATCAGTCTTCTCCTCACTTACTTTTATATGGAGTTCCACCAGATTACACCTATCTAAAAGTGTTTGGATGTGCTTGCTTCCCTCTATTAAGACCTTACAAAAATCACAAATTAGAATTCAGGTCTACTGAATGCATATTCCTTGGTTACTCAATCCAACACAAAGGATATAAATGTATGACACAAGATGGCAAAATCTATATCTCTAAAGATGTGATATTCAATGAGCACAGTTTTCCTTATGCACCAGTTGTTCCCTCTCCACCTTGTCCCAAGTCATCTCCAACTACAATCACCATCACTCTCCACAAAATACCTTCCACCTTAATGACATTGCTACTACTACAACCTCACCTTCCTCTGTTCTTGCACCATCTCCTGGGCCTCTTACTGAATGTTCCCCAATACTTAACACTCAAAGATTATCCTCCTCATCCTCAGACCTACATTTATAACCATCACCATCCATTACAATAGAGTCTTCCCCTGTCCAACTACCTATTGTTGTTCCTAGATCTAGTCACCAAATGCAAACTTGTTCCAAATCTGGTATTGACAAGTCATTCATTCCCAGAGTTCCTAGAGCATTTTTAGCACAAACTGAACCAACTTTTGTCAAGGCACAAACTGAACCACATTATTAACACTGCTGAAATTACTTGCACCAGAGTGCTGAGCAGAAAACAACAAGTGTAGACCAGAGATAGCATACAACCCTTCGGAGGTAAGAGTCTCTCGAAGTAGCACTCGATTATTACCCTGACATTTAACAAGACAATGATTAGAGTAGAATTCAAAATAACACTTGTTATCTTTAGAGAATTGAGAGACACTTAAAAGATTTTTGGTAATAGATGGAACAAAAAGTATAGTGTTAAGGGAAATAACAGTGTTAGGACAACTAGTAGAATAAAATTGAGAGGAACCATATACTTTAATGAGGATCCCAACACCATTACCCATGTAAATCTGCTTAGATGAGAACTTCTCAGTAGGCTCCTGAATGAGGGATGGATTTGCAGTTAGATGATGTGTAGCACCTGAATCAGGATACCAAACAGGATTTAGATGCCTTGGCAGGTGGTACTTCTATTGAAACAACAGTCATAGCATGAGGATTCACTGAAGCAGTAGGTTGTGGGTGACCAGGAGCAGCAGTGGATAAGGGTTGTGTGAGAGAATAAGGAGAGTATGGATTTGAGGGAAAGTAGGGATCCATACAAGGAGGCATACAAGATTGGTTAGGGTGAAAATGTGCAGAGGATTTCAGATGATGTCGTGGCAATCCAGAGTTGAAAGATGTAGGACCAAAGAGAGAAGAAGCATCATACGCATTAGAATATTGTGCACCAAACTGAGGAGGTGCATAGTAACAGAAGGACAAGTCATGTCCATACATGTTGCAATAGATGCAAAAATAACTGCTCTTGGAGGAAAACCTACCACCACCACCACCATGTGAGTCTCTGAAACCACTAAAACCACAAAAACCACCTCTGAAACCACCACGAAAATTAGCAGAACCTCCAGAACCACGAAAACCACCTCTGAATCCATCAGGTCTAGGGTGAAAATATGAAGAAGGTCCAACAGGTCTTCTAGAAGAGATAGAATCAGAGGAATGCATAGGTGAAGAAGCAACAACATTCACGGATAACGCATCTGAGATAAAACGATTTTTATTACGCTCCAAACGAGTCTCAAAGGTGAGAAGAAAAGACTGAAGAGCATTGATACTAGGTAACTTATTTTTGACTCTCAACATAAGTGATAATAGGCTGAAAATCTTCACCTAATCCATCCAAAATAAAATCTACATACTCAGCGTGAGAGATTGGAGAACCAATGGAAATAAGAGAATCAACAAGACCTTTAATCTTTGTAAAATACTCAGAAACATTACTAGAACCCTTCGTAATGGAACGTAACTGAGATCTGAGTTGTCGTGCCTTGGCTTTGGTTTGTGCTTGACAATAATCAATGCTTTCAAGCCAAAGCTGTCTCGAAGTAGCACATCCAACTACACGAGGTTGTAATTCCTCAGATAAAGAGTTCAGAATCCAGGAAAGGATCATTTGATCCTGTTCCTCCCAGCTCTGAAACGTTGGATTCACACGATGATGAGCACAATCAACAGAAAGAAAACGTGCAGGAATCTCAACTTCATCAATGAATCTTTCAGCGTGATTAGACTTCAAAACAACTAAGACAAATTGGCTCTACAGAAGAAAATTTTTCTCAGTGAGTTTTGTAGATGGTAATGGAAGGTTAAGAATGGGAGGAGAAGCTTGCAAAGGAGAAGCAGCTGGAGAAGAATGAAATGGCGCAGCAGGAGAAGGAGAATCACCATTGGAACCAGGATCTGAGGTGCTAGCCATAACTGGCATGATACCATGTAAAAGTGATAACCTAGGCAAAGGTAACTGCTAATAACTGTTGGTAACTGCTTGATAGAAAGAGAGAGAAGGAGAGAGAAAAAGGAAAGAGAATGAATCTGATTTTATTAAAATGAAACTTGAATTACAAAAGAATAGAGCATCAACTCTATTTATAGAGTATTGTACACGTAGGCAAGCTAGTACTAAACATTAAACAACTAGCTTATCTAATTCTATTTGCTAATATGGTTCAGCCCTAAATCTACCCAACCTATCCATTAGCAACCCTAATTTCCTGACTTTCCCTCCCTGCTGCTTCAGCATCTGTTTATCCTTCTTTTCAGTGCCTGTTTTGCTTTATGTATGCCCTTATGCTTCTTGTTGTTATCAACTTATTGTTATCATTTATGCCTTAGATTAATGATGACTGTGTCATGAAGTTTTTTGTTTTGGATATCATGTTTAAAATTGTCTTAAATTTTAAGCTCATTTATGTTATATATGCGTTTTATCTGTTATCTTCTTGAAGCAGCTGATCCATGATAGCATTTTTGGGATTGACCACTTTGCACAACTATCCAAGATTAACTACATTGGTTCCTATTGGTAAACATAAAACAAATGAGTATTTGGGAAACAAAGCACCTTAACCTGATGGCAGTTAAAAGATTTATATTTTCTTTTTGTATTCATAGAGGTTATTTCTTTGGTGAGGAAAAATATATATGATTAAAATCAAAATGAAATAGTTCCTGATGTTGAAATAAACAATTTAAAAAGGGTATTGTTTATGAAAGGAAAACAGGCATAACCATCTCTAGTGTCCAGTTGGTGTAGATTTGTTTTTTTACTGAAGAGGTTATTGGGTAATACCATGATATGACCTCTTATCGGACGAGGTCATTCTAACATGCTTAGCTTAGGTTTTAAAACTTGGTTAGTTGTAATTTATCTAAAGTAGTAATGAGATATATACTTTTTAATTTATATAGTGTATTGTACTTCTAGTACTTGTGACCAGTAGCTTCATACATACAACTCTGTTAAACTTATTGACAAGGCAAAATACGAGAATGTTAAAAAATAGATGCAATTGTCCCGTGAATCTGTTGCAATGATTTAAAGTATCTGTATACATTCTGTTATTTTTCTTAAAATTCGCCATAAATATATATACCCTAACAGCTTTTCATCCTTCATGCCCTCTTTTCCATGTCTAATGGACAATGCAGTGTTAAAAGCGAGTTCCACTCTTCCTGACAAGATACCATCTTCTGGTGCTGCTCCACTTGACCAGCAATCCCCTGAACCATTTCAAACAACGTAAGTTTTGAGTATCCACACGTCGAATTTGGTTTGTCTCTGTTTTTGTTTTTTTATATTGTCAAACATGTCTGGCAAATTTTTCTTTTCTGTGAAATAACATTCTAATTTGTGTTTTGAACCCCTTGGTGGACCCTGGAGTGGAGTGCTTGTGGTTTGCTTATATTTGCCATTTCCCCCTCACATGAATCTATCTATTAATTGCTCAATAATGTGCCTAAGTATCAAAACCAAGTTATATGACTCAAATTTAATTGCTAGAGGTTGCTGGCGTTAGAGTTCATCAAAGCATGCCTTCCTTTTCACTTCTATTATATTAATGCTGTATTTCTTGAACTTCCAATTTGTTCCTCTAGTTATTTCCTTTTTAATGACTTAAAAGATTCAACTATACAAAAAACATTTAAAGCATCTTTTAGATTCTTTTGCCACTGAACAGAGGGTGTTTTTTTTTTCTAATTTCAAAAGTGCAGGTAGAGTTGCATCTCTCCGACAACTTTCCAATAGTTTTGCTCAGTTCAATAATTTGAATATTTCAGTTCGTTCAAAGAGGCCACTAACCCGGAAGGTATACACTGACACATAATACTAAATATGCTTGGTTAAGTTCAGTCCCTCCCAAAAAAGGTTGGTAAGTATGACTTGTTCTGGCGAGCTGTGTGTTGTGTGGAAGTAATAGCATTGTAAATGATTGCAGGATGCTGCAGCTATTAACGAATGGAGATTTTCCAAGTTAAAGGAATACAAGGAGCAAAATATTGAACTGGAAAATGAAGCTTTTGACAGATACATGCAGAATGTAGAGTTACTGGAGGAAGTATTATCTGTGAACTCTGTGGACGACAGTGTGTCTTCTGCATCAGAATGTAATCCTACTTCGGCGGAGAACAATGAGACAACTATCCCTGGCTTGAAATTGCAACTAAGATCAAACTCGACGAGAAGTGATGCTATGAGAATGAGAATACAACAAATTGTAGATGGGGGATTGAACACGCTTCAGAAGTGTGCTGTAGGTGGTGGCATCAATGAACCAATTGATGAAGAAGCTGATAAAGCTTTAAAAAGGGGAAAAAGGACAGAAATGTTATCATCTGTAAGTGATCTTATTGATAAAATTAATAAAGCCCGAACTGAGGAGGATTTGAAGTCATGCTTGGAGATGAAATTCCAACTCTTCAATAATGCTGAGAAAGGCTCTGACACTAACATGATGGAACTAGACAATGTAACACATGAGAATCAAACTGTTGAAAGTGATGCTGCACCTGCAAAAGAAACAGATTATTCTTTGCCAAAATTAGTTGGGACCACTGAAGTTGATCAAGAAACCCTTAACACCATAGACAAACATTTTACATCCCTTGAGCATGTACAGGAGCTATGATGCTAGACTTCTTAAAAAAATTGATTTAGTCTGGAGAGAAATAGATATCTAAATGTTGTATTGTTCTCTGCAAATGCTATCTAATTAGGAATATGTAGTCAAAATGTAAGCCAGAATGAGTTGGAATGTTCAAATTATTATCAGATAATCTTAGCTGAATTTTGCAATACTCAGTTTTAATGCATCAAAATACAATGCTACAATGCAGCTGCCTCATTTGTTTTGCAAAATCCTGTTTATATATAATACTAGAATTGTTACATTGCAATGCATGTGTTATCCTTGTCAACTAAGTCGAGTAACTTGGGATCCTTGCTATTAATATTTTTTTAGGTATGCTATTGGTTAACGATAATGAACTATTAACTGTTTTTGTGGCATGCTTTGTTGGAAAGTGTACGTTCTAGACAAATTTATAACTGTATCACCTCATAATTATATAGTTTTCACTATATTACAGTTAACTTCATCTTGTCTTTTGGTATCTTCACACTCTGCTGCTCAATTCACCATCTTTGGAGTGAAAAAACCATTTAGTACATGCTGCTGTTTAACAAAGTGTGTCATTACCTCTAATTGATTGGAAAAAATATATTTAAGTTTAAAATTTAATAATAAAATATTTTTTTAACCAATCAGAAAAAATGGCACATGAAATAACATTTTTTGGAACAGAAAATGTGCTTTTGTAATCTTACCTTGTACTATTTTCAGTATTTTTATTAATTTGGGTCACCTACAAAAAAAGTGGAAATTCTTTGATCTTATGAATGACTACAAGTGGTAATACACTGAAACAACATATACATGTACCTAATTATAGTCACTAGTTACTTATTACAATCGTCTATGTGCATCAGCATATTAGAAGCAAATCCTAGTTTGTACTTGATCTTCCATGATGTATTTATCTTTAAACAAAGGCACTTCAGTTCAAATGGCTTGTTGGTTCTTGTGACTAAAGAATCCTATATGTGGGCAATGTGGACAGGAGAATTCTATCTTTATTTCTGTTATGAGTTTTTAATATGTAGGTATATTTCTTAATCTCTAAGTCATTCTCTTTCTTGCTTTATTCTCCTACATGCCTCTTAGTTCACAATTACTCTGCTAAAGTTACTACTAATAAGTCAAAACAGATTGAAAATATTGAAGATACTATTTCTACAGTGGGCACCCACTTGGAGGCTAAGTAGGCAATTCAGAACTACGTAATCTTGATTTTCTATCGCTACGTGATTAATGAGGGTATTGTTTTATTAGGGATGAACAATATGTTAATATCTTCCCTGATCTGTAATCGATTTCTGAATCCTAAACTCTTGTTAAAAGACTATTTTGTGAGAGACGTAGTGGCGACTCCCAATATATCATGTAGCCAAAAATCGGGGCATGAAAAACTTGAAGAATTTGTGAGGAAGGTAGATAAAATGTTAACATGATAAAAGATAAAATGAGTAACTAAAGAGAGAAAAATGATAGAAATTTTTTACCCGTAAGTTCGTGAAAAATTAAACTACGAAAAATTAAACATGGAGAAGTTGTGAGTAAGATAGACAAAATGTTAACTTGTGGTAACTAATAAAAGGAGTGACTAAAGATAGAAAAAATAGTAAAAAAGTTTCACATGTGAGTTCCTGAAAAATTAAATATGAGAACTATAAGGAAGTTAGACAAATTGTTGACAAATAGTAAAATGAGTGACTGAAATGTGGAAAAAATATGTTACAAAGGTCTTACCTCCATCCACCACCCACCCTTAGTGTATTTTGGATGGTTGCATTTTACCCCATTGGTCATGTTTCTAAAAGAATTAGTATGTATGGAAATTTTGGATTATCCAACTATTCTTATGGCCTTCAACCCATTGCTTATGTTAGTGGTTCTATATTAAACTAACACAATCAACAATCTGCAAGGGAGGTTGGAGTATTTTGCTTTTCATTTTAGCATCTCCCTCCTCCCTTTCTCACGCACACATAATTTCTTGCAACTATTTCTAGTAGCAAATGCATTAAAATACAAAATAAATATGGTTAAAATTTGTAATAACATCTATTCAATTTGTAACGCCCCGAAAATAACTCAAAAACAATATCGCTAGAAAATGGCTATTTTTTTCTTCAAATAATGATGCCATATAAAATTTATTTCCTTATATTCGTTTCATTTTCAGAACATCACTATAAGTAACATACAATGCGGAAAATAAAAAACACCTAAAGGTAATAAAAATATAACTCAATATAACTTTGAATAATACTTCATTAGAATATCATGAAATGTTGGTAAAAAGTACAAGGCAGAATCCTAATCGTCGCCCAAATAAAATTACTCCGAAAATAAATACCATACACAAGTACCCTAAGGTACAAGGGCTTGTGTAGGTATAACGGTCTCCCTCAATCCTCCATGCCCCCTTCTAGGACATCAAGAAACGGTAACTCTGAATCCTGGTAGAACGATCCATCTGAATAAACGCGAATAGAAGACAAATAGAAAGAAGAGGGAGTAAGACATCTAATGAATATTACTCATTGATGGCATGGAATTACACGGAATATCACATCCAGACAGATACGCATAATAAACACAATATATTCATCACATATAAAAATGCATAATGATGAATGATGTTATAATCTCAGATTATTAGGTTCAAAGTCCACAATCTCAATGTATGAATGTTATGCTTGTTTCATCCATCCTTTCACCAACATCCTCCCAATATACTATTCGGAAATAACTAAGAGTACATGTCTCATAACAAGCCGATTTGAACACACCAAAATTATTTCTCGCAAGGATATATGATCGATCTGTTCTGAAGAACTGTCCATTTCAGGACGGTGTCGTATCAAACACTTTCTGGGCATCCCTCTCATTGATCCTGATTGCAAAGAGGGGTTGTTAGAGATCGTCTAGTTTGCACTGTGAGAACTGTCCAATCCAACAGAATACCTCATCCAGGAATACAAGGGACTCGTCTCACCTAGACTCACCCTCAAGACTTTTGACGAATCACCGCCATCAACGCCGTCCCTCTCAACATCTCGGGGCTCGTCCGTCTCCCATAAATTTCCACTCCACTACTTCATTATCCATAATGAGTATGCACACTAACCGAGGTTAGCCGATTACATCTTTTAATCATTACTTTATATGATCGGCCCAGCCTAAGACATCTCCCAAAGGAATGCTTCATGTGGTACCCGATCTTATGTCATCACGTAAAAGAGGAATAACATCCTTACCACTACGAACCATCACTGAATATCCTAGATGACCACATGGCCAAGCCTCTTACGGTCAGACAACCTTGCTGCATGGTATCATGTAATCCTTTTTGGGCATTGCCCTAATCACGACATCACAGTCGGTAACCTTGCCCTAAATAGGTGCAAGAATAAAGGTACTTATATAAGTTTGTCAATTTTGGGCACCAGACTCAATCATCTAAGACATGGTCTTTCCCAAGTGTAAATACACTTCACACCCAAGCTAGGGCTATTACCTAAGCAATCCAACAATCAGAATCAGTCAAAAATATTGTATGTCTCTCGCTCAAGCGAGAAACTGTCGCTTAAGCGATGAACTCATCAAAACTGACTCAATTCTCTTACTGATTCTCGCCCAAGCGAGGGACTGTCGCCCAAGTGACAAATCCATCAAAAATTGGTCAACATACTTGTCTGGTCCGTGCCCGGGCGAAATACGGTCGCTTGGGCGCCAAAAACGGGCCCTCTGACCCTCGCCTTTAACAAAGCAATTCCCTACTTTTAATACTTTCAAGAATTTCATATAGTTATTTACCTTTACAACTTCTTGATGGCAAACATTCCATTAGGCTCTCGTATATATGAGAGTTATCGTTCAGATGACTTAAAAAGAAGTCAAGTCTATATGGAGCCCTCTTGCTCAAGCGAGGACACATCCATTTTTGAGGCATTTGTGGCTTAAGCGAGAGCTGTCTTGCCCCGAGCTAAAACACTCGTTTTCTCTATACACTTCTTACTCAAGCGAGAGCTCTCTTGCTCAAGCGAGGACACATCCATTTTTGAGGCATTTGTGGCTTAAGCGAGAGCTGTCTTGCCCCGAGCTAAAACACTCGTTTTCTCTATACACTTCTTACTCAAGCGAGAGCTCTCTTGCTCAAGCGAGAAGAACCTGAATATCATTTTAATTACTTTTCTCAAGGAAAATATTTCTCATTTATATCACATGTTTTTAAACCTTGAATTTAATAATTATCACATACATATCATTCCCATAATAATCATTCAAAC
>NC_032026.1:6938871-6946242 GCF_001865875.1 Lupinus angustifolius | reverse complement strand
AAACATGCAATTGATTAAGTACAAGCTTTCTTAATACCTAATCGAAACTCTCCACTGTTTTCGATCCTAATGCATTTTAGTTTCCCGAGTGATGTTCCTTCATGGATAACTACCACAATACTTGATATTTTTAGCTATCCTAGACATACAACTTAAGAAAGTATCCGTAAAAAATCCATGCATACAAATATTTAATTAAGTACGGGTTTTCTTAATACATAAATATAACTCCAAACTTTTGAGATAGTTTAGGAGATCCGGGTGTCATATTCGGACACCACTATGTCATGATGTATTCTCCCTCACCTGAATGTGTCAGGTCGCAAGGTTCTCTGTTTGCAGGTGAGCTTACTTGATCCAATCTCCTCTCGAACTCTTAATTACGCCAAAATAATGTTAATTAGTTAACTGACGATAATTATTATGCTTACGAAATAACTTTTTACGCGAAGATAAAACTTCCGATTTAAAATGAATTTAATTGCTTTCGTCCATTCGATTCAATGTTGAATATCCTTGAATCATCATTGTCATTGAAAGTCTTACAATCAAATAACACTTTTTAAAGTAAGATTTTCAATAAAACTTATACCGGAATTATGTCATAATTCGTGGATATNNAGAATTATGTCGTAATCCATGGATATACACCAGGCTAGTTCCCAGGAAAGAGAGGTGGGTCGTAAAGACACCCTTAAATACCAAGTCTTTCCTTAGACAGAACCTTTCTAGACATGTATTCCCACTTCGTTACATTTTTTCGATAGTTCATAAATCTTATTTTTTGTAAGTAAAACATTTTTACTAAAACTAACCTTTTAAAATAAGATTATTAAACTAGACTTATCATTTTTAAAGTAAGTTAATTTAAACAAATCAATACTTTTTAAGTAAATCTTACCATTTTAAAGTAAGTTCACTTAACTAAGATTTAACATTTGTAAATCATTTTACCATCTAAGACTTCATAACACTTTAAGTTTATAAAGTCAAGACTTTTAGGTAAATCTCATTATTTCAAGTATACTACTAAAACAAATTTTCATGAACATCTTAGCACCTCCTAATCATGACACCTTTGTTTATGCACAATCTTATTGAGACCATAGAAATTCCCACAAATCGTTTTTTAATTTCATGTGGGGATTGTTGGAATTTGCTAAAAGAATGATGTTTTGCAGTGAAATGAAAAAACCCACTAGTCTCACTTTGCTTGCCCTACATTTTTTAAAATATTTATTTATTTATTTAATTTTTTGGGGCCTTTTGGGCTTGGACCGTGTGTTAACCAAGTCAACACACACATGCTACAAGGAAAGAGCCGTTAGAGAGCCTTTGGAGGAGATCTCGACCATTATGATAGAGCCGTTGGTAATAGAGTCATTGGTAATAGAGTTGTTGATGAAAGAGCCATTAGAGAGCCGTTGGAGGCCTTAGGCTATAAATAGAGGCCCTATTCCCTCATTCTCTAACTCCATCAAAGGATTTCATTCTCTAACTCCCCCTCTCAAATTGATGGGTGAAGGAGTCACCCCAAGTTTGTCTTTGAGTTTATTGAATCCTGTATGAATCAAGGCTTTGGTGAGGCAGTCAACAACTTGATCAACTGATCAAAAAAATGCTACAATGACTTTATCTTCCAGTACTTGATATCTGATATAGTGTACATCAATATCAATGTTATTTGTATGAGCATGCATGACTGGATTTGAGGCTAGTGCTTTACCACTCAAGTTATCACACCACAATGTTGGTTTACTTGGCAGAAGAAGCTTTATTTCATCAAGGAGTGAACGAGTCCATGCTCTTTCAGTAGCTAAATCAACCAAGGCCTTATAGTCTAATTTTATGTTGGACCTTGAGACTACATTTTGATTTCTTGAGGACCAAGAAACAAGTGTCTCACCAAGAAAGACACATTGACCTACCATATACTTTCGATCATCCATACTAGTGGCCCAATCTGCATCTAAAAATCCTAGTAAGTCTAGATTAGTAGAGTTTAATATGTAGATAATGGTGGATAGTGCTTTGGGGATACCTTAAAATTCTTTTTATTCACTACTAGTGATCTAAAGAGGGAGAGCTCATGAATTGACTAAGCTTTTCGATAGATAATGCAATGCCAAGTCTTGTGTTTGTCAAGTACTACAATGACCCTATGGCTTGTCTGAAAACAATTGGATCTTTTAGTTTCTCCCCATCAGTTGTAAATTGCCGGCAAGTTATCATAGAAGTTGGACATGATGATGCACTTTCCATCTTGAATTTTCTTAGTACATCCTTTATTTACTTGGGCTACTTTAAGTATATACCACTTGTATCTTTGTAAACTTTTATGCCCAAGAAATAATGTAAGTGGCCATGATCCTTTAGGGAAAGCACAATGTTGAGTTGTTTGAAAAAGGCTTCCAAGAATTTAGTGTTGTTTCCTGTCACAATTATATCATCTACATATATTAGGAGGAAAGTGATATGATTTGTACCTCTTAAAGTGAAGAGCGAGGAGTCACTTTTTGTGTTTTGAAAACTCCAATTCAGCAAGGCAATTTTAAGTCTGTCAAACTAGGATCTTAGTACTTGTTTAAGTCTATATATTGTCTTAGATAGTTTGCAAACATGATTGGGTTTGGTAGGATCTACAAAACCTTATAGTTGATTCATAAACACAATTTTCTTTAGATAACCATTTAGAAAAGCATTATTTATGTCAAGCTGCTTGACTTCCCAATTCAGGTGCACTACAATTGTGACTATAATTCTGATTGTGTTGGCTTTGACAATATGACTGAAGGTTTCTTCATAGTTTAATCCAGCTCGTTGTTGGAATCCTTTTGCCACTAGTCTTGATTTTCTCCTTTCAATTGTGCCATATGCTTTGCACTTGGTTTTAAAAACCCACTTGGAGTCAATGATGCTCTCTTGGTCTTGATATGGTATTAATGTCCATGTTCGATTGATCATAAGTGCCTTAAACTCCTTGCATATGGCTTCTTCCCATTGTGGTCTTACGAGAGCTTCTTTTGGTTCTCTTTCATCTATGCATTTTTCCAGCCAATCCAATATATGGTAGCTTTGACTTGTGGATCTCATATTTGCTCCTGGTGTGCATCCTATGAGTGTTGTTTCTTGTGCCTTCCTCAATAGAGTTTGTATTTATATCTGGTTCATCAAGTTCAATGTCATTATTCTGAACTGGTTCATTGGCAGCTTATCTTTTGGTAATGTTTGTCTCCAGAGCTCTCAGTTGGTTCTTATTCAAGATTTGAGTTTTTGTTAGTTGGAACACTTTCTTCTCTAAGTGGAGTACTTGCAACATGTAAGTGAAACTAGATAGGTGGATTTTCGGTCAGTGTTTTTATAGGGGCTCTTGTATTAAGAAAATCATTAAGGAATGGGAAATGATCATCATTAATTATTACATGTCTTGAGATAAAGACTCTTCCATGATAATTAACACATTTATACCCTTTGTGAGAGTTGCTATAGCCCAAGAATACACATCTAGTTGTATGGAACTGGAGCTTATGTTGAATTTCAGGCTTGAGGAAAGGTTAACATGTACATCCAAAAGGCTTCAAGTAGTTGTAGTCAGGTTCCTTTGTATGTATTAATGAGTAAGGGCTTTCATTTTGGCTGACTAATGAGGGCAACCTATTGATAAGGTAAACTGTAGTGGAGAATGTTTCCTATCACTAATTTAGAGGCATTTTTGCTTGTGCCAATAATATCAATCCAAGTTCTGCAGTGTGCTTGTGTTTTCTTTCAGCCCTACCATTTTGTTATAATGTATATGGACATGACATTCTGAATTGCATTTCTGTTTCTATGGCATATTTCTAAACAACTTTATGCTCACCACCACCATCACATTAAATTGTATTAATTCTTTTGTTGAACTGATTTTGTATAATGTTTTTGAATTGAAGTGCAGTATCTAATTTTTGCTTCAAATGATAAATCTATGTAAATCTAGTGAAGTCATCAATGAAATAAATGTAATATTTTAAACTATATGATGATATTATTGGTGTAGGACCCAATACATCAGTATGAACCAACTCAAGGATTTCCTGAGCATGAGATGAAGATGATTTTAAAGGTAAAAGGTTCATCTTTTCATATTAACAAGACTCATAAAAGCTAAAATGGTCATTAAGTGGTAGTTTCACATTACAAATTTTCAAGACTTTGTCTAAGACTTTATTATTTGGATGGCCAAGTTTCCTATGTTAGCCTTCCTTAAAAGATACATAAGCACATGAGTCTTGTTCAATTTGTGAGAGCTGATACAGACCATTCTTAAGTGTCTTCTTTTGAATTGCCTTCCTTGTTAGCTTCTCCTTCACAAAGCAATAATTTGCATCAAACTCAACAAAGACATTATTATCAGCAACCAATTTAGACACACTAAATAGGTTTTTGGTAATATTAGGCACATATAAAACATCATGTAAGTTGAGTGAATTCAGTTTTGAAGAACTTGTTCCAACCATCTTTAATTTTTCACCATTTCCAACTACTAGAGAATTCTTACCATGGTGTTATGTCAGATCTTAGAACTTATCAGTTTGGTGTGTCGCATGATTGCTTGCACCATTATCAATGTAACAGTCATAATCTTAGACTGAATTTTGAGAAGCTATGAAGGCTTGTGGACTCCTTGCTTGTCACTATATGTTGAATGATTAGAGCTTAAGTAGGCTTTATCAAATCTGTAGTATCATTGTAGTGTTATATATCCAATCTTACTACAAATTGACATGTTGGCTTGGATGTTCTACCTCTTCCTCTGCCTCATCTTCAACCTCTGAAGTTTGAATTTTCCAGTTGCTATTTGAATTAAACTTGTTACCTTTGTTATCAGGTTTGTTAGCAACATTTGATGTTGCATTCAAGATGAGGTTGTTTAGTTGCTCAATTCTATTTTCAAAGGTTAGAAATTGGGCTTGTACATTGACCCAACTGAGTGTAGTTTGATAAGATAGTTTGACAGCTAGAAGATTATATTCATAATCCAAATCGTTTAGATCAGAATTTGAGATTAGATTGTTTGTAAGCTTTAGCTTATCAACCAAATTCTTCATTTTGATGAGGTAATATTCCATTTTCGTTCCTCATTTTCTGGAGCTATGGAATTCTAATTTGAGAAATGTAACTTGTGACCTTCTATGAGCATCGACTAGACTTTGAGCTTCACCATAAATTTTTTTTGAGGTTTCACAGTATAATAATTGTTTTGCTATGTTAGTAGCCATTGAGTTCATCAACCAACCAAGGATTTATTGATCATATGCTTGCCAATCTTCAACATCGGGATTGGACTTTCTGCTTGAATCCGCAGCAATGATGAATCTTCAGGGCACTCCTTTTTTCCTAACATGTAACCATCGAGCCCGACACTTCTCGTTATAGGTAACACCAATTATTTCCATAGTGGATAGTTGTCTTTGTCCAACTTGACAGTAGTAGATGGTATGGCATTTTTATGATTTGAATTGGCAGCAGATAATATGATTTGTTTTGGATCAAGAGCCTTCCAGACTTAAGTGATGTGATACCAAGTTAGAAAGTATAATCAGGTGGTGATTTTCATAGATGAATACATGAGTATATATATATAACAATGACTAGTGATTCTAATCCTATAATAATTACAATTGAAAATGCTATTAATTACATGATATAATATAATTATGGTAATGACTTAATTATAGAGATTCAACACATGGTTGATATAGTATGGGATCCTTATATAAAGTGATTTCATTCTCTGGCTCATTGAACCCTAAAATTCATTCACTAATTTAAGAAACGAGAACTAAAGAAAAAACTTTACAATTGAAAAGGTTTGAGGGAGTTGTAATGTTCTTCTTTGGTGCAACAAAATTCAACAAAATCGCAATGGAATCACCAGTTAATGCAACAATGGTGATGAATGCATATGGGTTGAGACAAAAGTGTTATTTCTGAAATGAGTAAGAGAATGAAGTGGTGAAACCAAATTGTAAAATGAGTAAAAGAAAGAAGGAAGTGGTAGAAGCAACTACAACTTACAAAGAGGATCTCATAAATAACAAATGTCAAATATTTTAGATGTGACCATCCCAACCAATTTATATGTAGAAGATAAGATAGTAGAATAGGATAATAATATAAATCATACATTTGTAATTAATATTGTGTTGAATTTTGAGACATAAAAAACAAAATTTTTTCTGAAAAACCAACATTTATAAAAATAAAAAAGAGGGTCATATCCAATTGTGGGTGACACTAGTTTAGAGATAATCTCATCAAATCATCTAACTTTTTTTGGTATATATCAAATCAGACTTTAGAATATTGTGCAAGTGCAAAGTGTCAAGGATAGCACTAACAATGCCTTGTTTATGTTTTGATGAAGACAAGGTTCTATTAAAGCTTGAAGATGGCTCAACAATCAACATGCCTAGAGTTCATTGGTAATATCTAGACTATGATATAAATTGAGTCATTATTCTAAGTAGTATGGGATGTGTGCCTTAGTAAGTGAGTATAGGTGAGGTGAACCTAGGTGCAAGTCTCTCAAGCCATCATAATTGTCATATCATATCCATGAGACATATCATCTAGTTAATTGTATGTTCATGCATTAATCATACATGTTATATGTGCATATTAGGAATAATATAATTGCTAAAACATGTATAGGAGTTAAGCATAACATATGAGAAGTTTACCTTTTGAACCACGTATTTTAATATGTTGGTTAATCGATTAACGTGGTGACTTAATCAATTAACTCAACTGTTTTTCTGTTATATCAGTATTTTTGTTACAACTGGTTTATGTTACAATTCTGTTGCACTGGTTAATTGATTAACGAGTTACCTTAATCGATTAACGGGTCTGTTTTGTGTTATAACTAATTTCTGTTTTAACCGCTTAACTGATTGCAACAAATCCAACTGTAAAACCTGCCTAGTATAAGTTAAGGCAACTTCCAGAAAATTGTAGCATTGTATTCCATTGTATAGGATTGATTTAGAGAGCATATTTTGTTTTTTTGTATTATGTTTTTGCAAGAAAGTTGCCTGTGTGAGGAAGAGAGTTACCATACTTTATTAAGTTTTTAATTTGCATATTGTTTTTCACATGCTTATGCTCATCCTTCTCTTGCTCACATGTTCATGCATTATTTGTAAGGATTGTTAGAGAGATATATTGATTAGTGTTTGATTAATTCACATGTTCTTCATGGCTTGAGTGAATTGTGAGTGAGTTAGTCTTAAGGTCTTTTACTTGTAATATTTCAAGCATTATTGTGCTTATAATACCTTGCTGATGTAATATGTTTTTTGTGTATTTTGGATTGATCTCTTGGTGTCG
>NC_032026.1:6938479-6938771 GCF_001865875.1 Lupinus angustifolius | reverse complement strand
ATCCTCGTGCTCATCCTCATTCTCATCCTATCCTCATCCTCATTCTCGTCCTCCTCTTATTCTAATCCTCGTCCTCAGCCTCTTGCTCATCCTCATCCTCATCCTATCCTCATCCTCGTCCTCATCCTATTCCACATTCTCATCCTCATCCTATCCTCATCCCCTTCCTCATCCTATCCTCATCCTCATCCTCCTCCCCATTCCCGTCCTCATCCTATCCACTCTGTCATCCTCATCCTGATCCTCATCCTCATCCTATCCTCATCCTCATCCTATCCTCATCCTCATCCTC
>NC_032026.1:6936375-6938379 GCF_001865875.1 Lupinus angustifolius | reverse complement strand
TCCTCATCCTATCCTCATCCTCATCCTCTTTCTTGTCCTCATCCTATTCTCATCCTCATTCTCGTCCTCATCCTATCCTCATCCTCATCCTCTTTCTTGTCCTCATCCAATCCTCCTCCTTATCCTCATCCTCATCCTCCTCCTACCCTCTTCCTTATCCTCATCCACTTCCTCATCCTCATCCTCATCCCAACCTCATCCTCTTCCTATTCCTCATCCACTTCCTCATCCTCATCCTCATCCTCATTCACGTCCTCATCTATCCTCATCCTCCTCCTCTTTCGTCCTCATTCTCGTCCTCATCCTCTCCTCATCCTCATCCTCTTCCTCATCCTCGTCCTCATCCTCATTCTCGTCCTCGTCCTCTTCCTCATCCTCATCCTCTCTACTCCTCATCCTATCCTCATCCTCGTCCTCATCCTCATTCTCGTCCTCGTCCTCTTCCTCATCCTCATCCTCTCTACTCCTCATCCTATCCTCATCCTCGTCCTCATCCTCATTCTCGTCCTCGTCCTCTTCCTCATCCTCATCCTCTCTACTCCTCATCCTATCCTCATCCTCGTCCTCATCCTCATTCTCGTCCTCGTCCTCTTCCTCATCCTCATCCTCTCTACTCCTCATCCTATCCTCATCCTCGTCCTCATCCTCATTCTCGTCCTCGTCCTCTTCCTCATCCTCATCCTCTCTACTCCTCATCCTATCCTCATCCTCGTCCTCATCCTCATTCTCGTCCTCGTCCTCTTCCTCATCCTCATCCTCTCTACTCCTCATCCTATCCTCATCCTCGTCCTCATCCTCATTCTCGTCCTCGTCCTCTTCCTCATCCTCATCCTCTCTACTCCTCATCCTATCCTCATCCTCGTCCTCATCCTCATTCTCGTCCTCGTCCTCTTCCTCATCCTCATCCTCTCTACTCCTCATCCTATCCTCATCCTCGTCCTCATCCTCATTCTCGTCCTCGTCCTCTTCCTCATCCTCATCCTCTCTACTCCTCATCCTATCCTCATCCTCGTCCTCATCCTCATTCTCGTCCTCGTCCTCTTCCTCATCCTCATCCTCATTCTTGTCCTCATCCTAAACTCCTCCTTATCCTCATCCTTATCCTATCCTCATCCTCCACCTAACCTTTTCCTTATCCTCATCCACTTCCTCATCCTATCCTCATCCTCATCCTCATCCTCATCCTCATCCTATCCCCATCCTCATCCTATCCTCATCCTCATCCTCCTCCTCATCCTATCCTCATCCTCATCCTCATCCTCATCCTCATCCTATCCCCATCCTCATCCTATCCTCATCCTCATCCTCCTCCTCATCCTATCCTCATCCTCATCCTCATCCTCATCCTCATCCTATCCCCATCCTCATCCTATCCTCATCCTCATCCTCCTCCTCATCCTATCCTCATCCTCATCCTCATCCTCATCCTCATCCTATCCCCATCCTCATCCTATCCTCATCCTCATCCTCCTCCTCATCCTATCCTCATCCTCATCCTCATCCTCATCCTCATCCTATCCCCATCCTCATCCTATCCTCATCCTCATCCTCCTCCTCATCCTATCCTCATCCTCATCCTCATCCTCATCCTCATCCTATCCCCATCCTCATCCTATCCTCATCCTCATCCTCCTCCTCATCCTATCCTCATCCTCATCCTCATCCTCATCCTCATCCTATCCCCATCCTCATCCTATCCTCATCCTCATCCTCCTCCTCATCCTATCCTCATCCTCATCCTCATCCTCATCCTCATCCTATCCCCATCCTCATCCTATCCTCATCCTCATCCTCCTCCTCATCCTATCCTCATCCTCATTCCCCTTCTCATCCTATCCTCATCCCCTTCCTCATCCTCCTCCTATCCTCATTCTCATTCTCGTACTCATCCTTTCCTCGTCCTCCTCCTCATCCTCCTCATAATCCTATCCTCATCCTCATCCTCCTGCTATCCTCATCCTAACCTCGTCCTCATCCTCATCCTCTTCCTCTTCCTAATCCTCA
>NC_032026.1:6935907-6936275 GCF_001865875.1 Lupinus angustifolius | reverse complement strand
CTCTTCCTTATCCTCATCCTCGTCCTCATCCTATCCTCATCCTCATCCTCATCCACATCCTATCCTCATCCTCATTCTCGTGCTAATCCTATCCTCATCGTCATCCTCGTCCTCATCCTCATTCTCATCCTCATCCTGTCCTCGTCCTCATCCGCTTCCACATCCTCATCCTATCCTCATGCTCATTATCATTCACGTCCTCATCATATCCTCATCCTTATCCTCATCCTCTACATCTTCCTCATCCTATCCTTATCCTCATCCTCATCCTTTTCCACATTCTCTTCCTCATCCACATCCTATCCTCATCCTATCCTCATCCTCATCCTCATCCTCATCCTCATCCTCATCCTCTTCCTCATCCTCAT
>NC_032026.1:6934790-6935807 GCF_001865875.1 Lupinus angustifolius | reverse complement strand
GGACCTTAATGGAGTTGTGGATCATGTGTAATTGTTGAAGACAAACAATGATGAAGCATCATATATAATTGTGAAAAATGGGTATTTAGAAATTACTCATTTTTTCCTTCCAAAGAAGTCATTGATGTTTGTCAAATTGTTAACTTATTTGTCAAAGGGGTAACCCTTGATGAATATGTAGAAAGGTGGATTGAAAGGTTGAAGAAAATTGCTTTTAATCCGGGTGAAGAAGATGCATATGTATGGGATCCTAAGAAACTCAAGAGGCGAGTTTTTGATCCAGGAAAATATGACCACTTGAATTTGAGGTCAAATTCCCTTCAAGAAGGAGGGTATGATGTAAACCAAGGGGGGCAACCTATTAGTGGAGGAAGTGACTAAAGCAACAAAGCCCAGCAAGGAGATCAAGCCCATACATTGCACTATTTTCATAGAAATAACCCAAGTTGGCCACGGCCAAGGAGGGTCCAATTGAGGCGTGTGGGAGTTCTAATTAATAAGTGGGGGATTATCATGCCCACATGTAGTTTAGAATTTAATTCCTTTTCCTTATTTTGTCAAACAATAACTATTTACCTTTTTGGGCTTTAAGTGTCCAATCTTCTAATTGTAATAAATGGCATTAGGAATCATGTAATCCAGGTACAAGACATGTGTTAAAGGAGGTATCAATACCTTCCTTTCTTGGAAAGGACGTGCAAATCAAGGATAGGATTAGGACGAGCATGAGGATGAGGATGAGGATATGATGAGGATGAGGATAGGATAAGGATAATGATAGGATAAGGATGAGGATGGGGATGAGGACGAGGACAGGATGAGGACGAGAATGACAATGAGGATGAGGATAGGATGAGTATGAGGAAGAGGGTGGGGATGAGGATATGATGAGGATGAGAATGACGATGAGGAGGAGGATGAGGATGAGGATAGGATGAGGACGAGGATGAGGATAGGATGAGGATGAGGATAGGATGAGGATGAGGATGAGGATGAGGATGTGGATTAAGATGAGGA
>NC_032026.1:6932398-6934690 GCF_001865875.1 Lupinus angustifolius | reverse complement strand
TCCTCCTCATCCTATCCTTATCCTCATATACATTCTCATCCTCATCCTATCCTCATCCTCATCCTCTTCCTCATCCTCTTCCTCATCCTCATCCTCCTCCTCATCCTATCCTGATCCTCATTCTCGTCCTCATCCTATCCCCGTCCGCTTCCTCATCCTCTCCTCCTCCTCATCCTCCTCCTCATCCTCATCCTATCCTCATCCTCATCCTCTTCCTCATCCTCTTCCTCATCCTCATCCTCCTCCTCATCCTATCCTGATCCTCATTCTCGTCCTCATCCTATCCCCGTCCGCTTCCTCATCCTCTCCTCCTCCTCATCCTCCTCCTCATCCTCATCCTATCCTCATCCTCATCCTCTTCCTCATCCTCTTCCTCATCCTCATCCTCCTCCTCATCCTATCCTGATCCTCATTCTCGTCCTCATCCTATCCCCGTCCGCTTCCTCATCCTCTCCTCCTCCTCATCCTCCTCCTCATCCTCATCCTATCCTCATCCTCATCCTCTTCCTCATCCTCTTCCTCATCCTCATCCTCCTCCTCATCCTATCCTGATCCTCATTCTCGTCCTCATCCTATCCCCGTCCGCTTCCTCATCCTCTCCTCCTCCTCATCCTCCTCCTCATCCTCATCCTATCCTCATCCTCATCCTCTTCCTCATCCTCTTCCTCATCCTCATCCTCCTCCTCATCCTATCCTGATCCTCATTCTCGTCCTCATCCTATCCCCGTCCGCTTCCTCATCCTCTCCTCCTCCTCATCCTCCTCCTCATCCTCATCCTATCCTCATCCTCATCCTCTTCCTCATCCTCTTCCTCATCCTCATCCTCCTCCTCATCCTATCCTGATCCTCATTCTCGTCCTCATCCTATCCCCGTCCGCTTCCTCATCCTCTCCTCCTCCTCATCCTCCTCCTCATCCTCATCCTATCCTCATCCTCATCCTCTTCCTCATCCTCTTCCTCATCCTCATCCTCCTCCTCATCCTATCCTGATCCTCATTCTCGTCCTCATCCTATCCCCGTCCGCTTCCTCATCCTCTCCTCCTCCTCATCCTCCTCCTCATCCTCATCCTATCCTCATCCTCATCCTCTTCCTCATCCTCTTCCTCATCCTCATCCTCCTCCTCATCCTATCCTGATCCTCATTCTCGTCCTCATCCTATCCCCGTCCGCTTCCTCATCCTCTCCTCCTCCTCATCCTCCTCCTCATCCTCATCCTATCCTCATCCTCATCCTCTTCCTCATCCTCTTCCTCATCCTCATCCTCCTCCTCATCCTATCCTGATCCTCATTCTCGTCCTCATCCTATCCCCGTCCGCTTCCTCATCCTCTCCTCCTCCTCATCCTCCTCCTCATCCTCATCCTATCCTCATCCTCATCCTCTTCCTCATCCTCTTCCTCATCCTCATCCTCCTCCTCATCCTATCCTGATCCTCATTCTCGTCCTCATCCTATCCCCGTCCGCTTCCTCATCCTCTCCTCCTCCTCATCCTCCTCCTCATCCTCATCCTATCCTCATCCTCATCCTCTTCCTCATCCTCTTCCTCATCCTCATCCTCCTCCTCATCCTATCCTGATCCTCATTCTCGTCCTCATCCTATCCCCGTCCGCTTCCTCATCCTCTCCTCCTCCTCATCCTCCTCCTCATCCTCATCCTATCCTCATCCTCATCCTCTTCCTCATCCTCTTCCTCATCCTCATCCTCCTCCTCATCCTATCCTGATCCTCATTCTCGTCCTCATCCTATCCCCGTCCGCTTCCTCATCCTCTCCTCCTCCTCATCCTCCTCCTCATCCTCATCCTATCCTCATCCTCATCCTCTTCCTCATCCTCTTCCTCATCCTCATCCTCCTCCTCATCCTATCCTGATCCTCATTCTCGTCCTCATCCTATCCCCGTCCGCTTCCTCATCCTCTCCTCCTCCTCATCCTCCTCCTCATCCTCATCCTATCCTCATCCTCATCCTCTTCCTCATCCTCTTCCTCATCCTCATCCTCCTCCTCATCCTATCCTGATCCTCATTCTCGTCCTCATCCTATCCCCGTCCGCTTCCTCATCCTCTCCTCCTCCTCATCCTCCTCCTCATCCTCATCCTATCCTCATCCTCATCCTCTTCCTCATCCTCATTATACTCCTCATCCTATCCTCACCCTCATTCTCGTCCTCATCCTATCCTCATCCTCATCCTAATCGACATCCCATTCTCGTCCTCATTATCGTGATAATCCTATCCTCATCCTCATTCTCGTCCTCATCCTATCCTTATCCTCATCCTCATCCTCTTCCACATTCTCA
>NC_032026.1:6931983-6932298 GCF_001865875.1 Lupinus angustifolius | reverse complement strand
ATCCTCATCCTCATCCTATCCTCATCCTCATCCTATCCTCACCCTCATTCTCGTCCTCCTTTTATCCCCATCCTCGTCCTCATCCTATTCCTTATCCTCATCCTCATCCTCATCCTCATCCTCATCCTCTTCCACATCCTCATCCTCATCCTATCCTCATCCTCATCCTCTTCCACATTCTCATCCTCATCCAATCCTCATCCAATCCTGTTCCTCATCCTCATCCTCATCCTCAGCCTCAGCCTCAGCCTCTGCCTCGTCCTCGTCCTCATCCTCATCCTCATCCTCTTCCACATTCTCATCCTCATCCAATCC
>NC_032026.1:6850838-6931883 GCF_001865875.1 Lupinus angustifolius | reverse complement strand
TTTCTTAAGATCCATTTATACATGACTTTAAAATAAAGTTTACAAAAACTACTTACATACCCATTGCCTCACATTTTCACAGTCTAATTACATCTGGTCCCACCTCATTTTCTGCACATCTACATTCATTCTGCCGCATACCCCATATGTGAAGTTCTGTGTTTCTTAGAGATTCATAGCTGCATTTTTTAAATCAATACATGCAAATACCAAGTTGAAACTCGGCCATCTATTCATCTATCTTGCCCCTCTAAGCTACTGGAACGAAAGGGAAAACACTCAACCGAAAATGATACTACCTCACAGGAAAGTGATGCCATGTACTTTTAATACATAATAAACTCTCATTTACACTGCACTAGTAATCAGGTTATTCATTAAGTTCTCAAAATCAAAGGTGAGACATCATTAAAATCATACAAAGAACCATACCCCAAAAAAGCAACACAGAATGAAATACATCAAACTACATTTACTCATTCCCATAAAAGAAAAACAAAGAAACTTCAAGCTCTAAATGAGAAATGAAAAAGTGGGTATGCCTAAAACTTATAGGGATTAATCAAAAAGCCAATGCAAGACGTTGAAAACCTTAAAAAAATGAAATCTTTTTGCAAGGAACAAAAGCAATCACTGACATGATCAATAAAAATGAATCCTATGATCAATTGGGTAACAGAATCCACAAACACGATTCTGTTGTAGAGCACCTCGCACGAGAAGGAAGATAAATGATTCTACCATTGGTGGAGTTGAATATCACGATCCGCACTTTGATTATTGCAAAGTTTCCTTTTTCCTGTTTTAGTTCGGTTTTCTCAGTTAGTTATTTTTGGTGAGTTTTTGTTTTCTGACACAGAATCGAGAAAGAAACGCAGTGTAAAGCAATGTTTTTTATGGACGGGTAAGTGAGTGTTGTCGATGATTGATTATTCAATCTCTGTATGATATGTGGGGATTATGCGATGTTGCCTTTTCAATTATCAGCTTTCAGTTTTGTTCGAGATGTACCTGTCACATTCTATTAACAACAACAATTGTTTTTCTTACACCTATATGGGAGGTAAGAAGGAGTTATATATAAATGTGATATATATATAAACTATTCACATTTAATCATTTAAAATTTAAGTATAAAATATATGTTGATGGTGCATAAGTTTTCTTATTATATTATTTATTATTTATATTTTAATTATCATTTATTTTTCAATAATAAAATAATATAAATAAATAGTAAATAATATAGTGATTGCGTATAAATTTTTATAAAACAATACATAGATATTATAATCTTAAATTAACATCATTCATTTATACTTGATTATTAAATATAAATGTATGATGTTGTACTCACACCATAAAAATCTCCATGCAAAACTTCTATTCCAAGAGATGGATGAAAAATTTATGTTGTACTCACACCATAAATTACATATTAACTCTCACATGCGATCTTCAGACACATGAATACATCGAATGTGCCACCATTTAATCATAAATATATTTACGATATTTTATTCCCCTGAAGTAAGCCTCTCGCGATTGAACCCACAACCTCATCAATAAATTGTATCTGTTGAGTTGCACGAGACTTGTTTAGATGCAATAGAATATTACATAAGTATTTAAGTTTGTGGGTGACACAGTATATTTGTCAGCTCGAAGGGTTGCATGTCCGGACTGATGTGTTACATTTGTCCCTCATTGATGTTATCAAATTGTGGAAATTAGTATCTACCGCATATGTTATATTAAATTTTCATTGTTAATGCATTGAATTTTCTGTCATGCTTTACATGATTTGTTGTATGCTCACATAATGCACTTCGTGCCTATTGATCCCCATTTTTATTTTTTTGATATGTATTATTTTTGTGTTACATTCTTTAAAAAAATTAATATAAAGAATGTTACATAGAAACTTAATAGAAACCAAATATGTAAGAAAATTAATCAAATATAAAATTGAATAATAAAAGATAAAAATAAAAAATATATATGGAAGAATAATAATGTATTGTGAAAAAGAATAAAATTAAGAGTAAATTACACTGATACCCCCGAGTTTTAGCAAAATTACACAAACCACCTCTCACTTTTCTACACCTACACAAACCCCTAATTTTTATACTTTCATTACACTGACAACCCTTGCATGAGAAATAAGTGTGATTTTTGAACAAAAAATGTTATAAATGCAATTAAATTAAACAAAACATCGTATATTGTGGAGACAAGTCCAAATAATATATGAGTCGATACCTCTTTATTATTTTTGGTTCATTACGATACAGTATAAAAGCAATTTAAACAATATATCTTTAGAATTGTTGATGTATTTTGTAACAAAAAATAATAAAGATACATTGATTTGTATATTTTTGGATGTTTCCTTACAATATACCATGTTTTGTTTAACTTAATTGCATTTATCACTCACATTTTCTGTTTAAAAGATTACACTTATTTCTCATGCAAGGATAGCCAGTGTAATGAAAGTATAAAAATTAGGGGAGGTTTGTGTACGTGTAAAAAAGTGAGGGGTTGTTTATATAACTTTAACTAAAATTCTGGGAGTGTCAGTATAATTAACTCTAAAATTAATGCTTAGAAGTTTAGGATAGTTATTATTGAAGGAGTTACAAAAGAGTAATTTTAGAAAGTGCAAAATTATATCAGACAGTTATTTATAGTTTTGAATATAGTATAAATATGATAATATCTTCTTTCAAATTCATGATATGAACACTCAAATTATATGCAGAGCAATAAGGTTATCTTTCAAATATACATCTCTCAATGAACATGTTCACCATGTTGTTTATAAAAGCAAGATTTGATGATGAATGTGAAGAAAAAAAACATATATGCCAACTTTATATTTTCCTAAAACACTCTTTTATTCTTTCAATCATTTGAAAAAATATTTACTGTTGAACTTTCAAAAAACTTAAGAACTAAACTTTCCTATCTTTAACCTAGTGAATTGTTGTCTTAAAAATATTTATTGTAAAAATCTTCGGGCGTTCACTATTGTACTTGTCATTTCAGTTTTTCTATTTTAAAATGTTTAAATTTAAGAAATTTAATATTAAGAGAAATATAACCTGAAGAAAGTAGTATGTGTACAAATAATAATTATATTTTAAAGACTAAAAATATTCAAGTTTGAAAATGTTTGGTGAGAAAAAATAGTGAAAAATAATATAGGTTGTTAACAATAATTATGAGTGAAGTACCTCCACAGTCGACACAGCCCAAATATAACTTTTTAGGGACTAGTTTGAAATTATCAAAAATTACATGGACAAGAAAAGTAATTTAGCCTAGGCAAAAATAAAACGGGAACGACGTCGTATTATTGCCGAGGTCTACACAAACTAAGAACGTGTTTCCGCGAAGCGCCGAAATCAGGTGGTGATAAAACAACAGGAGAAAGAGAAATTAAGAAGTGAAGAAGAATAATGGCTACGGAGCTTGAAGAACTCGTGGGATTTTTATCTTCTCCGTCTCCACAAGTAACCTTAATTTCTTTGTTACTCACCATACAAAATATATTTCATTATCCTAAAGTTTCAATTTGAATAATTGATCTATGTTTTTGATTTTTACAGATCACAAAAGCAGCGGTTGATATAGTTCGTGGATTAACTGGCTCTGATGATGGTTTGCACGCTTTGGCCAATTATGCAAACACTGTCTTGCCTTCACTCTCCAGACTTTTAACCGCTCCCAAGGTCATATAAATAACCAATTTTATCATATGAAGCACGAATACTTACGGCCCAATTGCGAGTTGAGTTTTCGAACGGAATGAACTAAGAGAGGATGTTTTAGAGACATGAAATACACTCTAAAGCAATTCCTTTTCCTTCAGTAATAAACTCGCAAAGCAGTAATAAGGAAAGGGAAGAGAAGGCTTGAGAGCCATCTTACAAGTGTATTTCATGGTTTCCGAGACTTTTTCTTGCTCCATTATATTAAAAAATTCAGCTTGAAAATGGATCCTATGTAAATAGGGAGACTTTATACATTTCTCAATGCTCCTTGAGTCCTTTTTGTATTCTATAATTTTATATGTTATATAATAGTCGTGTTGTCGTCCCTATATTTGTGAAATTTTGTTGTATTCCTATGTTTGTGATGTATCTTATTGTAATCTTGTGTCATGCAGTGCTTCCAAGTTTGTACATATGTTTCTGCTATGTTTGTATTATTTTCTTATTTTGCGTAGTTATGGAATTTAAAATAGAGGGGTTTATGTGAGTGTGGTGTGCCATTTCAGGAGGTTTCAGAGCCTGCTGCCGAAGCGCTTGTAAATCTTTCACAAAATTCAGATCTTGCGGAGCAGATGGTCCAGATGGGACTGGTTAAATCGGCAATGGATGTTTTGTACAAGCCAGAGAGTGGCATTACTCGTTTGCTTGTCATGCTCTTGGTGAATCTCACTCAACTTGATGCTGGTACTGCGTCCTTGCTTCAGGTGTGTTGCATTATGTTTGTGTTGGGTTTTTTATTTTATATGCAAAAATAATTTGGACCATTTATCAATGCATCCAATTAAATTGGAAAATATTATTTTTCAATGAAATATGTAATAATAAGCATTTATGTTATAATAGAAGTAAAGACCTCTGTATTTGAAGGTCATAGGATCAAATCTTGCTTTCACTGTCCTGTTTCCTCCGAGTGTAAAAATAAAGTACCGGTTGGAGTATAATTTTCCCCAGATAAACTATATATGGCATAAAAGGCATATATGTTATAATGCCTTTGAAAAGGTATAATACACTATGGGTATAAAGTATCTAGAATCAAGATGTGATGATGCTATTAATTGTGTTCGAAAAAAGCATGTTGATTTTTCCTCTTGCTTGTTATATGGACTAGTCAATTGACAATTCTACCCTGGTTGCCAGACTGAAGATGACAAGGTTCATGGATTGTTTGTTATGAAACTTGTGAGATCATTTTGCAGAAATTCCAGTGAAAGTCATGGTGCGTCCTTCTGAACTCAGCATGGATTATTATTTTGCTCATATTATATTGGAGTTTTATGCAATGGTTAATAACTTTCTATGGTTCCTAAGCTGGTCATTCAGATGTTTTCATGACAAAAATTGTTTCTATGTTATTACTTAATCCAAAGACAGTCCACAATCACGCTAGAAGTATTTTTTTAACCCCGTAGACTACTTATTTCAGCCAATTGTAAATGTTGCCATGTAATTGACTTTTGAACATCGAAATAATGTGCTCTATGGTGGAGGCACCTACTGTATTGGAGAGTTTGGGTTGAATGTTATGGTTCAGTTTGGTAGTTAAGCTGTTTGAGAATGTTTGTCCAATAATTATCATGCTGATTCATTAATTTTCCCAACATTTTCCAGATGATCCTTTTGATCATGTTGGTTCAATACTTGTCAACATATCACAGCAGCAGGCAGGCAGGCAGCTTCTACTTGACCCAAAACGGGGTCTCTTAAAGCAGATAATCAGGCAATTTGATTCAAATAGTTCATTGAGAAAGAAAGGGGTATGTGCACTAATTGCACCCGAAATTCTTCCAGTTTCCCAGCATTAGGCAATGTTAAAACTGTTTATTTTTAATTCTAGAGTGGGTAATATAATAATTATGTTATATTTAATTTATCGAATTTTGAAATTACTTTTGAAGTATGTGGTCAAGAAGTTCCGTTTCAGATGTCTTTACTGATGGTCTGATGCTTAGTTAAGCACACATTACAGGCACATGGACTGATGCTGTGTGAACTTGGTATAAGTAAATAAACATTTTCACCCTAGAAATGTATTCTTGAGTATATGATGTGTAACTGATGCTTATTCTTGTTTGGTTCTAGTTGAATTTCCATTTAATGAATTTATGTTAATTATTCTTTGTTTGCTCATACTAGTAATTTTTTGTGTGTGATTATTTTCATCTACTAAAGGCTTAGTCATTAGCCAACACAGGAATTTTCGTTCTCGTCAATTTCTATACTCTGTAACTTTGCTCAGCTAAAAGTTGGTGTGGTATATGATTGCTTGCAGGTCGCTGGAACTATTCGCAACTGTTGTTTTGAAGCTGAGAATCAGCTACAAAATTTGCTTTTGGTATCAGAGTTTCTCTGGCCAGCATTACTTCTTCCAGTAGCTGGCAACAAGGTTACATGCTCTACTTGTTCTGACCTTTAAGCTTTGATCCTCTGTTTATTGAGGAGATAGTTCCTTTCGCCCCATGCAATAGATTTTAACTACTCAAGAAAATTAAGCTAAGAAAAAATCTTCCGGCGTTCTTCTCTGTTACACATCACTATATAGCTGGTCCCAAGTCTGGACAAATGAGGAGGGTTGTTTTAGGCAGTCCATAACCAACATCAAATTTTGTTGAATTTTTATGACATGGACAGGAGAATGAAAGCCAAAACCATTTCCTTCTTCAAAATAGTAATAATTGGAGTTTACTTGATGTCTATCTGTATAAATCATGATTAAATTCTTTATAACTGCTTATTCCCATTTGAACATGTCCTTGTTTATGACGTTAAAATCCTCGTTGTGAAAAGCATACATGACAAAAAATTTAATATAAAATGTTTATTTTTGGTCTTGGAACTTACAGTAATCAGATGATGGACATCTTTTTCAGAATGCAATTTGTATTACTAAAGTTAGTTTCATGTCTCTTGTATTCATATAGTTATTTTTATGCAGATCTACAATGAGCAAGACAGATCGAAAATGCCACTTGAACTTGGGTCTGCACTCTCAATTGAACGTGAACCAGTCAATGATCCGGAGATTCGTATTCAAACATTGGAAGCCATATACTTGATCTCATTGCAGGTAAGTTTGAAGATTTTTCTCCCTTTTCTTAGAATTTGTTTCCTTCTTTTTCTTCGTTACATATTACATCTGGAAACCAAATGTATATTCAAGATATTCAAGCACGTTATCGGCATTGAAACACGATAAACTTCAGTCTGAGTCTTTAGGAAAGTTGGCAGAAAAATTACAGTTTTTGTCTTTTGATATATTCAATTGAGCATCTGTTATGTGCTTAGTGTTCTGTCAAACCTCTTCATATCTTATACATGTCTATTAAAAGAACTTTTATCACTCCTCTATCTTGGGTTGGGATAGATAGTTAGGTGGTCACTTTTTCTTAGCTAGAGAATTCTAAACTGCGGTCTAGCTTGATTACATGGATTTGCCGAGTTTTTATGTAATGATTTAATTAAGCCCAAGGGTTTTGATATGATTGGCTGGAACCTACATCATTATTGATTTGGGTTTGGTTTAGGAATGCAAAACTTAGGATGTGTTTCCTCCTTGGAATGAAGTATTATTGATCTTAATTTGGTGCGCGGTAGGGTTGTTGTCTTGTGATTTAGAGGTCACGGGTGCTTGCAGGGGTAGGTAGGACTGTGAACATCCACCCTCTCCGGATCTCGCCATCTGGATCACCCTTAGTTCTATCAATTCTTTATTTACATGTGGTAAATTTTTGGCTTTTAAGTAAACATGGCTCTGGGTGTACGCGTGTTTAGGTCAGATTGGAAATAATCTGATTATCAGATAATCTTGATGTCCAAATTCCAGCTTAAAATATTCTTTTTTTCACCAAAACAACCATAGAAAATTGCTTATGATGTTTCCAAACACCTTCCTCTTCTGAATATTATCACTTTGGAGCAGCAACAACTATTTTTTCTCAACGATAATCTGAACTAAACACCCTCTTAATGATGACTGCTTCTCACTGCATCATATTTATTGTATCATTGTTTTGCAGGACGCAGGTCGAAGAGCCTTTTGGTCTGTAAATGGACCAAAAATAGTGCAAGTCGGCTATGAAGACGAGGAAGATCCTAAAGTGATGGGAGCATATGAACAACTGGGATCCCTGGTAAACCTCATATGTTCTATGTGTCGTCTTCTTGAATCTCTTCACCATCTGTCTTTCTTTATTATCTACACATGACTGACTCTAACTTTGGCTGTCTCTATTTGTTAATCAGTTGGTTAACAGCAGCGGTACAGAGGAACCATCTAACGAGACCATAAACTAGTTACTTTTCATGCGTCCAACTACCCCACAATATTTTCGGTTGAGGTTAGGACTACCAGTTTTGTGAATGTGTAAACTCTGTGGCTTAGATATGGTCAAAGTTGTTATGCATGCTGTAGAATCAGAGTAGGAGGCATTTGATGAAGCATGGGCACTGAACTTCAGTTTGTACCTCCAATTATTGACATCATTAAAATGGATAAGTTTATCAGTTTTGAACTTTTGGCTAATGCTAAAGCTCATTTAATACTTGTATATCGAATAACTCATTTGGTAATTTTTGTGATAATCAAGCTCTTTCAATGGCTTGCTTATTCAAAGTGTGTTTGGCTTCAAGCTGATAACACAATGGTCATTTATGATGTCTTGTCAGGGCACTTGCCTAAAGATTTCTGCATCAGTCTCATGCTTTAACAACACTAGTGTTTGTTAAGCATGAGTATCATCCTCATGTTCACACTCATGTTTACTTCTGTTTCAATTTTCCTGTTGTACCCTCCCCTCAATTTTAGAATGCTTCCTCACACTCATGTTTTTTAAGCATGAGCATCTTTTTAGTTTCTAAATAGCTTTTATTTTCATTTTCTAAATATTATTCCACCTAAAATGTGACAAAATCCATCTAAGTGGTGGTATTCTTCCCGACCACGTGTACAATAATTTTTAAGATAATGTCCACACCAACAGTTAATGTGGCACCTAAGAGGCTGTTAACTTATTTTCAACCAAAAATCCAAATGAAGGAATGATATAATTTCCTTTCAATCTTTCATTGTTTTATGTGTTGACTTTTTTAGAGGATGAAATAGGTGAGAATAACCATGAAAGTCCTTTCGCACGTATATCTCTAAGCAAATAGATTATTTGGGATTACTGTATCCAGTAACTGGAATCCAACATATGTTTTATACAGAGTTTTTTTTTTGGATTAACTAGCTTTATTAATGCCTATAAAGGGTGGGTTGTCCCAAATATGCTGCTGCTGGTTATTGATTCGTTTCTGAAAATGTATTTGTAGTTCATATTTGTTTTTTTTTTCGAGTTTTAACTTTTTCATCTTATTTCAAATTTTTTGATATTTTAATAACTCAATTTTTTTGGTACATATATTTTAAAAAACTCAATACACATTTATGTTTTATTTTTCAATTATACTCTTATTTATTATTTCATTTTTTCATATCATTTTTTTCAATTCAGTTTTTAATGTACATTAAACGAGGTTAGCTAGTCAAATCATATTTAAATTTTATATCATTTACTAACTTCTTAAGGTGTGTGCATAAGCTTAAAATAATAATAAAATTGGAAAGAAAAAAAATTTGTTTTATAGTCACCTTCTTGAACATGAAGTCCTTCCCCTTTTATCGTTTCGTGTATAAAGGTTGTTATTTGCATCACAAACAAGTACACTGCCACAACTGGTCTTCTCCGATTTCACCACCACATCCTCCTTCATAGACCACCATCACTTTGATGCAGTCACAACCATGTTGATGTGAAGTTGGTGTCGGATTGTAGGAAATATTTTCCTAAATTTGAAATTTGAAAATAAATCTTCTTAAATATCGGACTCCATGCACTAAAATGAAATGTGATTTTTCTGAATTATTGTTGTGTAAAATCAACAAGTAAATTTTATTTGATAACTATATTTATTGTTTCTTAAATTATTACTGAGTTAAATTTCATCACGTTTTAAATTAAATAAGAGTGAATATATTCTTTTATATATATTCAAACTCACTTTACAAAGAGTTTCTATCAATTGAAAAAAGAATTAAGTCATCCTGCCTATTAAGATCCACATTCGGTCTGACTTATTTTAGGTAACAGTTAACATTAAAAAATGTATCACTTTATATATAACTTTTATAATTGGTTTAAAATTACATTTGTATTAGAAATGTAATAATTAAATATTTTTTAATAAATTACATAATATAATACATGACTGATATATTTTGTATGACAGAAGATGCATATGAAAGGCCATATTAGACTTTGTCTAAAGCATGTGTGTGTTATTAGATGGATATATAAAATTATTAATATGAATAATATATCATATAGATAGAGAGTATATATATGATAATTTAAAGAGGCCATATTCAACTTGTCCGCTTTGCTAGGAGTATTTAAAGGGTTATATTAATGAGTGTAATGAGAGTATTGTTTGAAAATATAAAATAAAGAAACTAACATTGCAAAATTAAGTTCAACACATCTCAATATATTAAAATATTATTTTTTAAGATAAAATTTTCGTTTTTTATTAAACAATATTATTAAGATATTTGTTACATTCCCCTCCTTTTTTGGGTACATACACCCCCTCCTTGAAAATGCATAAAACACAAAGAAAGCCCATTTATTGCTTTAATTAATTTCATTTTTTGCATCTTAAGTGAAGCTACAAGTACAACAAAGTTTGTTTAGTCATATAAGTTATCATTAGATCCTTAAATAGATCAAAATGTCAAATGTTTAATTTATGTGAACAACATTTATTATAAGTGACAACCATACATTCCGGAGGAGATTATTTCCTTCACTAAAAAAGGGTGAGGGAATATGAATGATTATACCCACACAAAAAAGTGAAGCTCACTACCATGGGACAAGTCCCTTGTTAGCATTAATTTGTGGTTGTTATTGATAAGATTTAAAATAGAAGACCTAGTAAGGTTATTGATAGGGTTGGTGTGGTTCCCTTAGAAAGAGGTATTGATAGTTTTAAACTTTGGTTACACGTTTGGGTAACAAGCCCTAGGTCAAGGAACAGACAAAAGTGGTTGCAACCGAGGGCTAGATTTTTGGGAGCTTAGCTGAATTTGGAGTCCCAAGTTTTCCATTTGACTCAGTGAACTTGCAATTAATTACTCGTACCACATTTGCCATCCAAGCATTAGACATATTTTACAAAGAAGTGTCAAAAAATGTGAGAAAATCAATGTAGTATTAGAGTGAGTGAGGGACATTGAAGGAAATTTAGAACGTGTCCTAATTCCATTGTTGAAACCTATTTGACTTTACTAAAAGCAAGGAATTTTGAAATCCCATACTTAAGTTGTATTTCCAATGCCCACAAAAATAGAGGATTTTGCCTTTCTCATGTTCTACAGCAAAAAAAGGGTCTTGCAAACAAGAACAAAAAAAAGCGCTAAGTATAACAAATTTCAATGTGCTAAATACACATTTTTCCGTAGGAGACAATTGATTTCAAAATACATACTTTATTTTTTATAGACAAAATGATTTTTTCTCTCCATATTTTATAATTCTTCCGACTAAACTCACTTTCTAATTTCACGTACATCTACATCATTGTTAGTGCATTATAGTTGATAAAAATACAATTAATTACATGCGAAAGAATATTTGGTTCATGTAGTTGTCGATCATGACCTAGTGTCTATGACAATAACAACACATGGCCTAATCAGCATCTACAGAACTGTAGACATCTGTTACAGGACTGTCACACAGATTGAATACTGCATTCACTGCTATAAAGTTGAACACATTTCTCAATATTGTGAGCTACCCTTAATGTATGGCGAGAGCATGCCTAGTATACGACTAAAACATCTAGGGAGAGCAACAAAATGACTCGTCCTAAACAAAACGTGTCAGCCAAATCATAGACACGACATGACTGTCTAACATGAATAAAATAATCTACATCAACATGGGACAAACTTAATATGATGATTTTTCATGATTAAAACATCTTATTGTGGAATATACTACACTCATCATATTCAGTTATTTATACTATTGCATCCTAATATCCTCACTATATATCTTCACTCATATTATTTGAGTGTTAAATTACCTTTTCAAGTACGGATATTCAACATACAGATCAATGTGCTAGACCTACCTCCTCCATACAAAAGAACACTCACAAAATAGAAAGGAAAGCTTACAGAAAGGTCAACATTTAACATCTCTTTAAAAGAAATATTTTTTTTATAAGTAAATTGTATTAAAGAAGTACAAGGAGTGCTAATCCAATACAAATAAAATTAATTTGCGATCTTTTTGGAAAGAAATGTTATAGTTATAAGTTGTAGCTAATTTCATGGTGACAGTAAAGAAATGGTATATTTTGTTTATAGAATATAATAATAACATGTTCCTGTAAGAGTAGAAAGGGGTCCCCTTAACCAAATTAGATTCTGATTACAAGTCCGCTTGTTGGTATCTGAAATTTGACATAATGGTAATAATTATTAAATTGTTCTAACCTGACAAAACCAGTGGAATAGAAGCTCTGGGGAATGGAATAGAAACGGGATTTTCGGATTCTGAGAAGCCTTAAAACCAATAATATAATCCTAAATTGGTCTTATTGGAATTCTTTGTTGAATTATATATTTGAGTTCAGTTTTGGAATCTGGCTCAGTCTCTTGTTTCCATATGATATTTCAAAGTTTCAAACACTATAGTACATAAATACACCATTTAATTTTTCTTGGAACTTTGCTTTGTCTTGGATTTTAGCAGATAAGTCTAAACTTCCACGAGAGTAATATTATTTTAATCTAAAGTTTAAATTATAAACATCAACTAGGGAAAGTTTCTTTACTGAGTCATTCATTTAACTAAATCTAGTAAGATTTGGTTGGGTACCTCTCATACTCCTTTTAATAAAAGTTTCTTTCTTTTTTTATATAAAATAAAACTAATAATAAAAATCTAAGAATAAAAACCAAATTATATATAGTGAATGAGGAAAAGCTCTATGAGATGTGTCACTCTCTTTTGATTTCATGAGATTAATATGTTAGACTGTTAGTGTTGTATTAACAAGTGCATTAGTACAAATAGAGTAAGTCATCAATCTTAAAAATCTAAGTCCAACACTTCTTGAAATATGGAAATTTTCACTTTCCAATACAAAACTACTTCTTTACCTTCTTAAAAAGATAATTAAATATATGATGATAAGTCACACCAAATAAATGTTATTTAAAGATGGTACTTTGCTATGATAAAAATCATAAAATCTATTATCTTCAATTAATCACTTTGATTTCTTCTTTGGCTTTTATTCTCTTTTTAAGAGTACCTACCTTTGCTTCTTGATAGAGATCACTTGTTTTCAATCCTGTCCCGATCCAATGAATAAGTGTTATTTAATTAAAAAGAAATTTGTGGTGAAAACACAAATTAATATTTTTATATTACTTAGACAATGCTGAGTAACTAAGGGACATGAATACACAGTGAGTGATTTTGGGATAGAGTATCTTGTTGGTTTGCTTCCTCTCTGTATGAACCAAACCATCCTCGCAAAACACATATAGTCCACTTTAAAAATTCACTTAGTCACCAGAAAAGGTGGCTGAAGCTTCGGAAGCAGATCCCTTCTTGGGAACCATATAATGCCTTCAAATTAAGTCTAACTTCACTCTCATTTTTCTCTTCTTTGTCTTTCAAATCTTTTAGGGTTCTTTTTGAAAGCAACTTCCACTTTCTTGTTCCTAGGTTTTAGTTTTTACTAATTTTGTTTAACATCTTGACGAGACACAACAAGGGTCTCTACCTCTTTCTTATACTGAAGAAAATAGCTAGGTAGGTTAAGATATGGAAGAGAGAAATGATAATGAGAAATATGATGAAGTTATGCTACCAGGGTTTAGGTTTCATCCAACTGATGAGGAGCTTGTTGGGTTTTACCTCAAGAGAAAGATTCAGCAATGGCCTATGTCTATTGAGCTAATCAAGCAGCTTGATATCTATAAATATGACCCATGGGATCTTCCAAGTAAGATACACAACTCTCTTGGTTAATGTATAAGCTCTCTATATAGTTGCATAACATTTAAGTACCTTTTTTGGGTTGTATCTAACAAGTTATTTACATATGCTTCCCATAATGTATGTAGAGTTGGCCTCAAATGGAGAGAAAGAGTGGTATTTCTACTGTCCCAGAGATAGGAAATACAGGAACAGTGCAAGACCTAATAGGGTAACAGGAGCTGGATTTTGGAAAGCTACAGGGACAGACAGACCTATATACTCTTCAGAGGGTTCTAAGTGTATTGGCCTCAAAAAATCTCTTGTGTTCTATAAAGGTAGAGCTGCCAAAGGGGTCAAAACTGATTGGATGATGCATGAGTTCAGGCTACCTTCTCTCACAGACTCATCATATCCCCCAAAGAAGTATATAGACAAGACCATTGCTGCAAATGTTAGTAATATTGTTACCATTTTAGGGTTTTTGATGTTGTTGTTATATATCATTTAAGTGTTTAAGGCTGTAATAATAACTTACAAACAATAACTTTTTAGTAAATCTCATAGTTTATGAGGAAAAAAATCAGAAATATTTTTTATTCAACAGGATGATTTAGGTTTGTGTTTAAAATCCAATATAAAAAAGACAGTTCGGTGCACGAGGTTCCCAATGTTATAAAATATGTAATTGTAGAAAAGTTTTTGATTGATATACTTATGTCTAATGACACTTTTCAAAGAGTATAAGTTTCTATATTAGTTGTTGAAATAATGCAGCTAAATTTATTAACTTGCTTTTGAACTTGCAGGAATCCTGGGCAATCTGCAGGATATTCAAGAAAACCAATGCTACAGCTCAAAGAGCTCTCTCTCACTCTTGGGTCTCTCCCTTACGTGAAACAATGAACTCTGATATGCTAACCAATGATCCAAACAGCACCCATTTTTGCTCAATAACCATGCCATTGACAAAGCAAACTAGCTTTTCCAGCCACTTTTCTAACATTAATCACAGTGACACACATCACTTAACCACTTCTAGTAGCACTTTCAGTCCTTTAGATTTTGCATCTTATAACAAATCCATTATTAGTCCATTGCTTCAAAGACCCTTCGATCAATTACCCATTTCAAATGGAGACCTTAGCAATGGCTTAATGTTCTCAACTCCTCTTGAAACATCTACAACAAGTTCTAAATCTACAATGGATGTTTCTTCCTTGCTGTTTAATATGTCATCTTCTGTGCCAGGAGATTTTAGCTTAACTTCTGAGGGAATAACTACAAACTTTGGTTTGTTGCAAGAGAATAATAATGGCTACCCAATATCATTACTACGTGAGATGCAAGGGACCATTGACAACCAAAACAACAACGTATTAGTGAAAATTCCTAATATAAATGTGCCTCATGTTGATGAGCAAGAGTTGGAGAAAGTAAGATCCATTGGATTTCCACACAGTATGCCTAATTTCAATGTTGGTGATGCATGGAAGTCAAATCTGCTTTGGGATTCTTCTTCTTGTCCTTGTGATCATGTATCATCTAGTTATTCCACTACTAAGTGTTATACTTAGTCCAATTGTTTATGCAGATTAGAAGCCATTTTGTTTAAAGCTTCTAATGGGTAGGGGCTAGATGGAATCTGACTATTTTTTACGTAGATTTCTGTTCAGTTTACATTAGCATGTAGAATCTTTGTTAGGAGTTAGGACTTTGAACTCTTCATGATTCAATATAACATGTGAACTAAAATGTTTGTGGAATATAGTTTTGGAAGCAACCTTAAGTTTCAAAACAAGTTTTTTTAACCCCCAACTGAAAAGCAAGTATTTTAATAGACTAATAGTGGTCGGTCACAGTACAAGTAATAACATATTGTGATCAGAAATTTTCCAACATTATAAGAAAATAAAAGTAAGTTTCATACAATAATATTTTATTTATTAATGATTGACTTATGAGTAATATATATTATTTTTTATCAATTTCTTGTGGATATAGGAGAATATATTATATTACTATTCTTGTTTGAAGTGGAAGATGTAATGTAATTTGTGTACAGATTACAGGATGTCATTTTTTGCCCAAAAGTCTAAAACGATAATTTGTAAATTCAAAGAGTTCAATCTATCCGCATCATTAGATGGGCCAAACTGGAGACTACATTAGTCCGCTTAATGTTATGTGTGTGCGGTGTGGTGGGTTTTCCCCCACTTTATTTATAGCCAAAAAATATTATATTTTTTCTTTTAAGGGGAAGGAGAGCATAGTTGTGGGGGTTTGAATTGAAGAGTTCATACTTAATGACTTGCAAATAGGGGTGTAAGGGGTTATAGTGGGGGTGTGATTACAGTTTAAACCAAAAAATTGATTGAGTGGAACCAAACAAATTCAATTTTGTTTGGTTTCTTAGTTTGGTTTAGTTATTTTTTTAAGGAACTATTTATATTTGATTTAATTCATGATTTTAGAAATTTAGAAATTGTTAAGACCGAACCAAAGCATATATTAAAAAATATTAGAGAATTTTTCAAGATTATGATGATTTGCAACATATTTTTTAACTTTTATAGTATTAGATTTGAAACTAATATACCATATATTATATATGTTAATAATTGTGAATTGTAATTTATATATTTTACTAATTAATATATGCTATATGTAACCAAATTGTTATATATGTTAGTAATAATAGTATATATGTTATTAATAGTAGTGTATTTTCTTTTATAGATAAATATTTATTGTAATATATTTTAAACTTTGCAAATTTAAAAAAAAAAACATTTATGATGGCTGAGTTAGATTCTTGTAGTAAAATTTATGGTTAATTAAGGTATATTGAAACATATCTTTATGTTCGGTTCAGTTATTGAATTGCATCAAAAAATCAGTGTTATTAATACCGTACCGATCATAAATCGGGTTAGAACACTAGTATATTGGTATAGCGGTTTAACTGGTGGTTCATTAATTAAACTACACACTGGTGAAATTTGATATACAAATGAATATAAATAAAAAACCAATAATTTTTTTATTTTCATTAAAAATTTAATGTTAAATAAAAATCAGCCGGTGTGACTGGTGCGGTTCAATTGAAAACTAGTTCGTATGACCAATTTTGACAGGTTTTTACCTGTATGATTGCATGATCGATACAATTTTTGTACCATACTTTTGTTGAACCGATTCACCGGTTCACCGTTTGTACCGGCCAACACGAACCGGTTTTTATAACACTGCCAAAATCCAAACTTTTACGCCCTAGCTGTTGAGAGGACCACGTTGCATTTTTTATGCATACTAATGGCGTACATTGCCCTTTATTGATAGATTATCTTATCCATTGATCACATTATACATTTTTTAAAACAAATTTAAAATATTGAGTATATAATTGATGTAATATTGCCACTGCAAATATACTCACATTTTATCCTAGACAATCTTTTTTCTATTCATATTCAGGATGTTGAACACAGTTATAGGGATGCAAATCTATAATCTACATAAAACAGGATCTGTTATCATTGGAATATACATAAATTGTTTTTAAGTGGAATATTCATATTTTTTATACATCGGTTTGAAAAAACGTCAAGGCTACCACCTGCCAATAATTAAAAAAAAAATAGATTTAATGTGAAAGCAAAAAAAAATTCCACAACAAGATGAGTACATTGCCGACAATAATAATAGCTTTAAAAATCGAAAGAATATCTTATGAACCTTGTTACTTTTGTACTAGTTGGAATGTGGCCTAGTACGTTTTATTTGTTTAGAATTTGGGTCGTTTCACTATATTGTTCAGCCCAAAAACTCTGGAAATCGCATAAACTTGGCTTAGAACAGAACCGTTCTGGGTCTATTAAACCAAAGTGTAGATCGTAGATAACGTTGAAGATTGCAAAAAACATGACTAAGAAAATAAACTGAGAAAACATAAACCAATAATCCATGAAGGAAAGAAATGCATCAAAACTGTATCATAATGGAATTGTCGACAAAGTTAAGAATCATACTGGAAAGAGTTTCAAACTCACCAAATAGCACAAAATTAACATCTGAACAGCTCTAATAATAAGCTTCATGATTTACTAGAATCAAACAAACCTAAAATCCCTCCAAAAAGATCTTTTATCTCTTTTCCCCAACCTTAGGCTTTTGAAGCTTGCTTTTCTTTAGCCTTTTGGATCTTCAAGACCTTTTTGACAATCTTCTGCTCTTCAACAAGGAAGGCCCGAATAATCCTACAGAACAAGACAAAATTAAGCTTGTTACAACAATTCACAGAATGAAAATTGTAGAAATAAAACACCAGATAAAAAAGAAGTTGGGTGGAACAAACCTTTCTCTGACAGCACCTCCAGACAAAACTCCCCCATATGCACGATTCACAGTCCTCCGGTTTCTTGACAGCCTAGATCTCTTGTATTCTGCAGGCCTTAAATGTGGAATCTGAAAATGTGAAGCATTAATCAACAATGTAGCCTTGTAACTTGAGACATTAAAATTTGTCAACGGTCATAAATTAAGACTAAGCAAAGCAAAAGTAACAACTGGAACAAAGCATCTCATGCAGTTTATAAATATATAAACAGAACAATCACTGAGACAAGTAATTCAGGATATGAAGATATCTGCATAAAGCCATAACTGAAACAGAAATCCACTCAATGCAGACAAATTATGCAGAGATAAAAAATTGAAAACCTAATTATAAAAATAATAAGCACAAATTTGACAAGCAAGCAGACTCTTATAAGCATGTTTACTGTCCATATATTCTTAATTCACTCAAATGAGAATAAGATAGCTTGCAGAAGGTGGAATAAGATTCCACAAAACATATTTAATCAAGCCTCAGGAAGTTTGCAGCCGAAGGTCAAAGTTTAATCAAGATAGCTTGTACCAACTTGATTTTTATGGGTTCCAAAGTTTCCCGGGACATATTTCTACAAAGCAACTAAATCATTAAGAATTATCAGAATTTCATTCTACCCTCAATCCACCCAACATTACAGTAATTGTTTCCCCCTTTCAACAAGAACATACAATACTAGTTTATTAACCCAAGTATTAGTAACTAAAAGAAGGTTCGCAAAGCCCATATAATATATCCTAATAGGAGTTTGTCAAATTACACTCATACATATAGATAATGATAACTGATTTGCACAATTTTAATAGCATCTCATTCCAAAAAAAATGTGAGGATCAGTTATCGTTACATGCTCAATAGCCTAAAAGCATCTAACAAGCTTTGGACAGAAACAAAATCTCTAGTCGTTTAATCAACAACTTATTTGCATCTTTCATTTATCATCCCATTTAACAAATTGAGAAACATAAACAATGCCTTTCATAATGTAAGAGTGCAACTTGAAGAACTCAATACAACTCCTAACAATAGCACTACTTTATAACCATCATCCCAGTTTAATCACAGCACTACTTGAAAAATAATAATAGAAGTTATCAAATAGATATTCAGGAACCACTGAATTCCTAAAATCTCTATTGGAAAAATTAATATTATTATTTTAATCAACATAAGAGTTTTGTAAGAATCAAGTATGGATCTGGTATATAATCTAAACAAATAAAAAAAAGGCACCAACAAGTAGCTAAAAAATTGCACCAATATAAAAAATACAGAATCATGAACAACAAAATATGTAAAATTAATTCCCAAAAAACAAGTATTTTGCTCTTTATATTAGTTTAAAAAATGCGAAATGAGAAGAAAAGACATACACCCTGGATTCTCTTTCCAGTAACAGGGCATTTGGGACCACTAGCCCTCTTCTTAGTGGTTTGGTAAACGAGTTTCCCACCTGCATTTTCGATTCGATTCGATTAAAACCTTTACCGTACAAAACGACGTGTCGGGATGAGTAATAAACGACGATGTGTTAAGTGTGAAGAGTGATTATTACCTGGGGTTTTCACAATCCTGTGCTGGTTGGATTTCGTGGCGTAGCTGTGACGCTTCCGGTAGGTAAGACGCTGCACCATTTTCAAATCTCAATCCCTCTCTCTCTCTCTCTCTCTCTCTCTCTCTGGCTGAGAACGGCGATGTATAAAAGAAGAGGGTTTCTGAAACCTAGATCTAAGGGCTGTAATGACATCATCGTGGATGATGTTTAGGTTAATCGGACGGATCAAACTACGACACGTGAGAGTCAGAAAATAATTTTATTTTACGACTAATACATTGCTATTTAAATTTAAGTAATTATATTTAACAAAGAAAATTAAATAATTATAGAACTAAAATTTGGTGTTTTTTTTCCTATAGTTGACCTTAGGCATTGTGAGGGATCAATACACTCATTCTAGACTAAGAAAGAAAATTGGGAAAACAATGTTGACTACTTATAAATGAAAAAAATTGAAACCTGTAAATGTAACAAATGGATAAATTTGAATTGAGTCTTATTGAACGTCATATCTTTTATCCCAAAATGTACTACTCTATGTGTCATTTATTTGCAATTGATTGAAAAAAATATTTTTAAATTAAAAAATTAATAATTAAATATATTTTTTAACAATAATGAATAGTAACATATAAAGTAATACAAGTTTTGAAATAGAAGATGTTTTATGATTATTGAATTACTTGATAAAATATATCCATGCCATGACAACCCTATTAAAATCAACTCGAGAAAATGTAAGTAGATTATATAAGGGTATTTGGTGTACTATAATTTGTGCTACTTCATGTGTTATGTATTTCTAATTAGTCAGAAAAAAAATATTTAAATTACAATTTAATTATTAAATATTTTTCTGATCAACCACACGTTATAACACATAAAATAGTATAAATTATGGGATAACAGATGTGCTCCCATATAAAGGTTACCGAACTTACTAGGAGTAATAAGTTGAAATTAGCTAGTCATCAAAGTGTGGATGAAATGTGTGCTCCAAGTGTGGATGAAATGTGTACTCCAATTGTTTCTCTTCCAATGAACTAACCTAAATAGAAGGGAATATTTTTTATACATGAATGGCAAATGGGATAAGTAGTGGAATATTGATTACACCACTTGAGAGTATGAAAGGAAGAAAATTATACTATATCCATAATGATTTTGAGTTGACAATAAGTTTTACAGTCAAAATATAGAGAGAAAAAATTATGTACAATTTTTGTGTGTATTGATCTTTAAATTAATGTTGTAAAATTCGAGCATAACGTTAAACTAATAGTTTTTATATTAAGTTTAATTGGTTTGTACATTTAAATTGTTCGATCACATCGAATGGTTTTTTATATAATTAATAATTTTTATCTATAAATATATAATTATATCGGAACAATATTTCTTTATCTTTTTTAGATCAGAGTAAAACAAAAGATTAACGTAATGTTTTATTTATAAAAAAATTAAGTCAACCGTCCGGTTTACTTCCCACGTTATTCCGATTTAACTGAGTTTAACACGATCTGACCAAAAAATTTCCAGTTTAAAGATGTCTAACTCTTATTGGTTAAGACTGTAAATCAGAGTCGTTTCCAAGTCCAGTTCTCACAAAACTTCTTTAAACTATAGATCTAGATCCGATAGAGTATGAAGGTATTAGTGTTACATTTGCTCCTACTAAAGTGATCCTCGCTAGTTTTATAGATTAATTATACCTAAAAGTTATTTTATATATTATGTATTTATTTATAAATGAGAAACTCACATGATATCTTCTTCTTCTTACATATCCTATGAACACTAGGAAATTGAGAATTTTAGAAAAATATTTGTTAGTAGGACATATTTTATTTATTTTTTAGAATAAGAGTGGTGTACATGATAACCATTCAAATAATGAGATCTAAAAAATCGAGTAATCATAATTATTCCGACATAATTAATGTGGTTATTATTTTTAATTTTTTTATATTTTTTAAATTTAATTGAGAAATGTTTAAATTTACTTTATTTTTGTTGACCATTAGAGAAATATTTTTTATTATTATTGCATTTCTTAAAAAGATTTATATGTGTTTCGTTTTTATAAGTGATGTATCTTGAGTGTTGGGTTTATTCCAGGTTCACTGTACCAATGGAAATTTTTTGGGTTTATTTAAGTGTGAAGTCCCATATTGGATATGTGGGGAGGAGTGAAAAAGTTCATAAGAAGGAAAGACCCATGAAATTAATGTCTTAAGATTTTGGTTCAAGACGTGTTGTTTCATTTGTGACTCTTCAGTCTTAAGGCTCCCCGATTACAGTCTGGTCCAACATCGAGGAAAAAGACAATTGGAGGAGAAAATTGTCATCCTCCAACTCGTCATTTAGTATGCTAAAGAAGTTATTTTATTATAACAAAATAATTCCATTTGGTGTGTAATTGACTATACTTACCAATAAAAAGTTAATTTAGTAGTGTAAAATAATTTTTTCCAATGTATTAACTTTGAGAAATACAAAAGTTAGATTGTCTAATATATCTCAAAATGGATTTGATTTAGAGAAAAAAGTATACATTTTTAAGGTATCATTTATCATTGATCATTAATAATTATTAATTTTTTATAAAAAGTAATTAAAATGAATGATAATAATATAATAATTGTGTATAAATCTTTACATTAACAATAATAAATATTACACTCATTAACTTATGGTTAAAAGTACCAAAATAGTAAACACCTTAATAGAGTGAGATCCTAGAACGATCAAAAGGTTAAGAGTTCGATTCCTGAGAATGACACTTGTTGAGTGTGTTAATCATGCACTGCACTCTGAAAGTGATTAGTTTCCTATCAAAAGATAAAAGAATACTCTTGTTAGTACAAAAAAAACACCTTAATGAAAAAAGGAAGGGGGATAATTTAATACATAAGATTTTATCTTCAAAATCATAATTATCTAAAACATGTGAAAATTATGTCAATCTTATTTTATTATTAGTTTTTTTTGTTAAACCATGTTGCTAGTCAAATAATCAATTTTTAATCTGAATCTATGAATTTGAATATTAAGTTACAATTTCTTATATACGAAAATGACAATTTTGTCCTTATTTTTTTTAAATGTTATATGCGTACACCGCTTATATCATTTCCATGGGTAAATTTCTTTGTTGTAAAATTGTGGATCAAGTAGTCTTATTTGGGCCGAGGCTGGTGCCGTTTCTTCATTGAGGTGGGCAGCAGAATTTTCATATAATCCGAAGAACAAAGCAGATCAAAGATCTGGTCCCAAAAACAAGAATAACAATGAATAAGATGGAAACTGAAAAAAGAAAAAGTAAAGTATAGACTAGGACCACTAATATAGCAACAAAGTCATAAAGAGGGCATTAATTCCTCCATGGTCCATTATTTGTGAAGGTTATACTATTTTAGTTCAATCCTAAAGAAAAACTAATGGAGCCTGCTACTACCCTTTTGAAAAAAGGGAACAAAACTTGGAAACAGAGAAAACCATGTTGCAGCTTGAAAGGCATGAGTACAATTTTTTTCTTTAAAAAAGCAAATCAAACTTACAATTGAACTCATCAGTTATTTAATTAAGCACTATGTGATTTGGTTGATTATGTATGATTGTGGTTTTCACTTCGAAAATTAATAAAAATAAATAAAAGAACAAAAACTAGCCGCAGCATTCGACCAACCCAATATGGAAAGGTTCCATATTTAGAATGCACCACAACCTGCATTAGTTTTCATTAATTTATAGGAGTTCTTTATATGAAAATGCTGCTTGCTTCCCTTCTAAATATAGAGAGACAAAAGACTATGGTAATTGAATAATGATATTGAATAATAACAGATAAACACCACATAGAGATAAGTCACATTTCTAAGGTTATCTTCTATTTCCAGAATAGTATCTTGCTTGTTCATTTGTAATTACTAAAAGTATACTGGCAAGGTTTTCAAGCAATAAACTCTAATAGGAAGAAGATAAGAGCGACCAAATAGGCAAATAACATTAGCCATGGATCAATGTCCATTAATGTTGTTTATGGAAAACTTATCTAGTATCACACATCACTATAAGCAATTCATACCCAAATATGATAATTCGTAAAATAAATTAATAGGAAAATTAAATTTAGAGGTATACTCATGCAATGTATGACCAAACAGACAATAAAAACCGAACCGATGAGTATCCACCCAAACCGAACCCAAATTTAACGGGGAAAACCCGATGTGATTGGGTTCGGGTTTTACCCCGGGTTTAAATTTCGGGTTCGTGTTTGGTATAGCAAAGACCCTAACCCGAAGTAAGGTAATTCAATTTAAAATTGAAATTTGTATCATTTGCCAATTGCTTTTAATTTCTAATTTTACTTTACATACTATTGGATCTTCAAACATAACAGAAATGAAATAATACAAGAGAAAATAGAAATGTTAGAGAAAAATTACACGAAAATAATATCATATTTTTCTTAATACTTTATCATTTTCGAGTTTTTTTCCGAATTCGGGGATGATATTTTTATTTTCAACCCCATTGAGTTCGGGTTCAAATTTTGAATTTCAGGTTTGGGTATGTGCAAACCCGACCTCGACCCACGCGTTGCCATTCCTAAACGCATCAGTAGTATTATCTCCAAGATTAAAAAAACTTAAAGAAGTGGTAGATACACATAAATGAATAAGGACAAATGCAGATTGAGAGATTGCACCTCAGAATTGATAAAGCTCATTGTGTTGAACAAACAAGCATGGACATTTTAGGAAGTACATGTTTCAAAATCAGATGAATAATTAATATTAACATAACAGGTTGAAACAAATATATACAAAAATCACTCAATTTGTCTAAGTGATGCTAATTCGAGAGAGGTAGCTAGATTATCAGAAAGATCAAAAATTTAAAAGTTTGATTTTTTATAACGACATTGATTAGAAGTGGTAGCTAATGAAAAAAATACTTTTGGTATTATAAAAAATAATTCAAAATAAATATCAACTTGATTTTCCTATAGCAATAAAAGACTACATAAAAAAAGATGGCAATGAATAAAAACGATCACCGACAATGGCCAAAATACTACTATCACCATCTATTTAAGTTTCATGAAATTAAAGATGAAAATTACGATGATGATGCATTAAAAGAAACATGAACATCAACACAGTTATCTTCATTTCTCTGAATATCATTGTTGCTGCTGCTATTAATGTTGAACGAGTTGTTAATGCCATCACCATCGCCATCTTCACTGCCACCATTATTGTTTCCAATTTGACGAATACCATTTTCTGATTTCTTCCTTGAAGTGTTCTTATTGTTGTGCATCCAAACTTTGAAGACCCCTCTAGGGACACCAATCTCATTACAAAACTCTTGAACAGATCCACTATCACCTTTCTGCATTCTCCAACCCAATTTCTCAGAGAAGCCATACATCTTCTCTTTCTGCTCCTGGTTGAACTTGGTCCTGTACCTCTTCTTACAGCCCAGGTTAATTGTCTCAGTCTTAAGCACCAATGAAGAAGAATGAAAGTTTCTGTTTTGATGGTCAATAGAATAAGCATTATTGTTGTTGTTGTTGCCAAATGCTAAGAGCATGTGGGGTGCTGGGTATGAAGGTGGCAAGTGAGAGAGTGGTGGTGGTGATGATGGTGTTGATGAAATGGGGCTATAACTGTGGCTTGGGCTAGAACTGAGGCTTGGGCTAGTGCTTGGGGTCATGGCACGGTGGGGGATAAGTTGTGGTAGTGGTTGCTGTAGTGGTGGAACGGTGGGTGTGACGGAAGAAGGGGTGGTGGAGTAGAAGCAAGTGAGGAAAGTGGGAGTGTTGGGTGGTGGTTCTCGAGGGTCATGGCGGTGGAAGTTACGGTGGCAGCCACATGCAGCGCATTTAAGAGAGCGGGGGTCAGTGGGGTTGGTGGAGGATGAAGGCATGAATTCGCCGCAGCCGTCTAGTGCATGGCCGCCTATGCTGGCAGCATGGTTTTTAAGACATGCTTTGTAGGAAACCACCGTGGATGACGGCGGAGGGACGATGGTGGTGGTGGTGGAGTGGGGTTTGAGTGCGGCGTTGATAAAAGATAAGGACTTGGGTTTGGTGGGTGGGGTTTGAGTATCTGTGCCTATGGTTTGGGACAAGTCCATTTTTTTCTTCTCAAGTGGGATTAGGGTTTTTGGAACAAGGTTAAAGAAATATTTAGAAGATGAGGTTGTAGTTAAAAATGGGGAAGGAATCAAAATTAAACAAAGAAAAAAAAAGAGGTAGATAGAAAATGGTTTGGAATAAGAAAGAGAGTGATGATAATTATGCAACTAGAGGAGGTGATGATGATAATGATGACAAGTGATGACAAAATCTGAGGTTTAAATGGGTTTTGTGAGGAGAAAAGAGATACAGAGAGTTCCCAAAATCTCAACCATTAACCACAAATCCATAATAAATAAGATAAAACAAATAGAGAATTACAAAAATATTCTTTATGGGGAAAATATAATAAAGTTGCAAACCAGTTTAAATGTCAATGATTTCTCGATTATAAGAGATTAGGAAAATGATAGTGTATGCTATTTTTTTAAAACCTTTTTGTCACATGTATGTAATAAAGAGAGTGATAATGTGTTTTAGGAAGTATGATTTTCATAGTTTATCTTATTTGTTGTAACTTTTAGCATTAATATTCAAGTGATATTCTCTTATATATATAATATTATTTTATTTCAGAATATGAAATATTTCGAATTCAATATCAATTAACACTCGTATCAATATTCCATCTCAATTGAATGTAGTAATGGAATAAATAAAGGAAAATCAGTATAATTTTTTTATAAAATAATTAAAAATACCAATATACAGATTACATCCCTATTATAGTTACATATTTTTATTTGTTTTATAAACAGTTGCAGATATATTTATTCATATATTTTTATTTTATTAAATAATACTCTAAATTCACTATATTTTCAAATAATTTAGATTAGATATTTTCTTTAACAATAACATGTGTTAGTTGGTGACAATAAATTAGTCTGAAAATATTGGGCAAGAATATATTGGATGAGGTCACTGATTCACACAAGATGCAGTGTCTCCTGCAGATGAGTCTTAAAGGACAATGCCCAGGTGGTGCTAACTTATTGCATGTACCCTAAGGACATTTCAGTCCCAGCTGGGTCCAGCTCACTCCACTGCAAAATGCAAACACACCAATTCTGGGTTTCTCAATCTCTCCTATCATAAATATACTAGTAGGAGACCCGTGCGTTCGCACGGGTAATAATATATATTGCACGAATTTAATTAAAAATTGATTACATAATTTGTTAAATAAAACGTTATTGAGAATTACCTAGTAAGACATTTGTAGTAATCCATTTTTAATGTTAAGATAGTGAGAGAATGAAATGATTTTGAACTTGTAATGTTAAAAAAAGGAAATGTGTTAGGAAAAGTTGAATGAATTTAGATGGAAAATAAGATAATATTTGTTAACTTGAGAATGTGACTAAATATCTTATTGTTGATGTAAAGTTGTTGTTCAGTGAGATGAAATCGAATCTATTATTAAAAAAAATGTAATAATTCGAAAAAATATTTCAAACATAATGTAAAATAATTAATATAATACATGTTACAAATTTTGGAAAACTTCTTTATAAACGACATGAGCATCAGACATATCAACTTCATCTGAACTCAAGTATTTTTTTCATCCCCGTAAGTATACATTAGAATAGTTATTAGGGGAGGGATCCACTTACTCAAAGAGTAATTTTTTTAAACTTACTCCTCATCCTATCTATCACTTCTAGGTATATCTAATGGTTTGACTTTGAATTAGTGAGTATATTTAAACCATTATATGTCCATATTATTAATGGATACTTTTGGAGTAAGTGGATCTCCACCTCTTTGTAGAATACCTAATACATATTTTGCAAAACTTATTTATAGACCATATTTGTTGTTGTATTTAGTGGTTTACCATCATGTCAGGTACAAATATATTCAATTTTTTGTTGCTTTGAACTCTTGAAACAACCACATGACCATAACTCAAAATTGGTTTAAGTAAATACAACTTCACACTTTCTAATGATTGACCTTGAGATTCATTGATTGTCATAGTGTATAACACAATTATAAGGAATCGTCTTCTGAATAGTATAAAACGTCATAGAAATTAGGATGTTGACATTGATAACTGATGAATATAAATGATATTTCAATGTTTTTTATAGATATGATTTGTGCCTCAAGTACATGGTTCGTCATCTTAGTAACCACCAATCTTTTAAAATTGATTACCATGATATAAATTTTAACTCATTCATCTATAAATTGATAATATAGTTATTATGACAGAGGAAGTTAAATATATTGTAAAACAAATAAGAAGGTCATACTAATCATTATGTTATTGTTTCGTACTTATTCAACTTCAAAGAACATTTAACGTATTGAAATGTATGTTATGATATGTATGTTATGATGTTTGTTATGAAATTTATTAGAAAAGTGATATGATAGAATATTAGAGTTGATTATTTAGATTTATTAAATACTGATATTATAAGAACAATTCTCATTGTGAGATGATGATCCTTATGTAGTCATCATCATTTTAGGATTTATTTATTTTCTTTAAATAGTGTTTATCAATAAATGAAATATGAATATTTTCTTCTAGTATTATTTCTTTCTTTAAAAGTAGAATAATTGGAGTCCAATTCAAGAATTTGTTCCCTATCAAACACATTGTAGGTTATAGCATAAGGATAATGAATATACACTGAATTTAATAGCAAGTTCAGGAACAACATTTCAAATCCTAAAAGTTGAACCGTTTATATTCCGAATTAGAATACTGTTGCATTTGATATGTGAGTGTAGTCTTTCAAAAAGGCAAATGTTTTCAACATTAAAGTTTAGTTAGCTATTTACAAAATTTGACTTATTGAACATACAATAGATAATATACAATACACACATTGTATATATACTTATTGTGGTTGATTAATATTAAGATCAACCATATCAATTCAAAATCTAAACACCATAATTGTAAGACCATACTGCAAATGTTTATAAAAAGTATATATAATGAGTTATTCACATATACAATTGTATAATATATATACAATAGGTCATACACAATACATAAATTGCATATACAATTGTTTATTGAATTTTATGAGATAAAATCAACATCAACAACGCAATTATTTAAAATATAAGTGTAACACCATAATAGAAAAATGTATCTGACTAACATTTCATCTACCAAAATATATAACAGACAACAAATACTAAAACTTTTTATAATTTTTATCGCAACATTATAACTTAGTATTTCACTAATAAAAAGGAATTTAAAATTTCAGAGATACGCATCTTGGGAAAATATTATATAGTCGGAAACATTACCGGAATCTCAAAATACCAAACGACTTTGGTTGTCTTTTGATAGCTTGTACTGGTTTTATGCTTCCTAAATGCAAATATAGAACTTAAATATGGAGTTCAAGAGAAGAGAGTTCATTTAAACATTTATTATTACCTTACAGTCCATCAATATTATTTACAGATGTTCTGGTTTAGGTGTTAATTGCACATACCAAATTTTATTAACTCTAACAGCAAGCTTCAAGAGGTATTTTGAATCACAAAATGTATACTCATGCAGGATAATTCTATTAACATTATGTATGTTAATTCTTTTAAGATTAATATATACTCACAAAATTGAAGAAAAAACATTAAGTTAACAAAATAATGGTATTACAGTAAAATTAAGCTACCATGTGGAAAAAAATTAATATGAGTAATATATGCTAATAAAATTGAAGTCAAACTACCAAATAATATGACTAATATCCGCTTATATTAAGCCCATTTTTTCAGAGGTGAGCTAATAATTAAACTGACCACATAATATAAACACCTTTTTATTTATTTTTGATGATATGACTTTTTGGATAAAACTCAAACATATCAAGTAAATGTGGGGGACATGCAACTAAAATGAATAGGAAAATATAATTATAACTCATATTTCAAACGTTATTAATAATGTAGAGATGGTTTCCAGCTTGCAGAATCTCATATTAAAAAATGGAAAACCAAACGGTGATACACCTCCAATGACAAACTTAAACCAAATAAAAGCAAAAGTACCACATTTTAAGAAGACCCATTTTAGTATTAACATGTAATAGTCAAGATATGCTGACAAAAGTATTATTAGTTACAACACAATGACAGAATTGTACAAATAATATTGAATATAATAGTAAAGAGTTATACACATTGGGTTAATACTATTTTCATCCCACTAATATTGAAGGCAATATTAAATAGTCAACTTCATAAATCTTAGGCTCCACGAAAATTCCACATCCCCTCACTGAAACTCACAACTCAGTAAAAAAAGGTAGGCAAAATGATTTTATAATCGACGAAGAAATAAAAATGCAATATCATATATATCAAATATATATCACAAAGAAAACTTGCAGATGCAACAAATAATGTTGTATATCAGTAGTGAAGTCAACAGTGTCATAAGAATATTAAAGGCTTCATTTTAGAGTTAACAATGTCATAAAAATCTTTACTTTACCAAAAAAATACATAAATGTAAATTGCAAACCCTCAAAAAATATAAAAGGCTGTATTTTTTATGAAAACAATTAAAAAATGTAAACTTAAACCCCAAAGAAAGTAGTAAAGATCCTATTTTAGATGAGTAGAAAACTGAAAGTCGTTTCTGAAATGGTTGTTAAGAAAATAATAATAATAAATGCCTCATTTTAAACAAAAATAATAGCAAAAAATGTAAAGTGAAACACAAAGAAGGAGAAATGCAGTATTTTTTCCAGAAAATATATAAATGTAAACTCCAAACTCCTAAACCGTAGAAAAAACAATTTTTTTATGAAAAAATTACAAAAAATGTAAACTTGAAACCCAGGGAAAGCGGAAACAAACATTAGCAATAGTAAAGTAAAAAAATCAACTCATACACATGATATAAAAACTGGATAATGTATAGTAAAGTGTATTAAGAGACTTACAAAATGATATTTGGGGTCCAAGAATGGCTACCACCACCAAGTGATCCATATAAAGATGAGGTCAAAGAAAAGTTCCTAAGATGAGGAGGTTCATCTTGTTGGAGGTGATGGATATTATTAGATTCCATAATGATAAATTTATTATAAGGTTTTAAAAGGGAAAGGAAAAGGGATTTGAAAATCTCCTCATCCTCTTGACCTCTTCTTAATCACTTTTCCTTTAAATCAACAACATCCTTGTACTTCAACTTGATTAGCCTTCACTCTTTTCTCCATTTCCATTTATTTAATCACTTTTAAAGACTTGCTAGGTTTGCCAAACCAAGTCATGTAAGGGATCTTTTCAGGAAAACCAAAAAACAAACAAAAAAGTTTTCTCTCTTTCCTTTCTTAAAACTCCCATGGCTTCCTCTTCTTGGAAAAACAAAATAGAGTGAGTAAGACCAAGAAGTTTGAAGTAAGGTGTAATGAGTAAAAAAAATGTTACCTTGTTAGTAAGAAATATCAAGTCTTTGGATGAAAAAAAAAATTGAGGAAGAAGAAGGAATGATGAAGAAAGAAGTAGGAAAAAATAGAGGAGAAGATAGAGAGAAATGAAGTGATTAAATATGGGTGTACCGTAAGAAAATGGGAATTTTGAAATGGTTGGAGTGAAGTAGAGATTCTACATTGAGATAAAAGAGAGAGAGAAAAACAAAAGATTATAAAATTTGAAAAAAAACAAAAGTTTCTTTGCAAGCATTATTTCCCGTCCATCAAACATTAAAAAATATTATACATAAAAAACAAAAGATTCTTTGCACCAACCATTAATTCACCTCCAGGAAGCATTAAAAAATAATATACATTTAGTAATAAAGAATTGGCAAAGCAAAACTGAAGTGAATTGGCAAAGTAAATGTAAAGACAGAAATGCCCATTTATAATCCAAGTGTCAGTAATGTAAGATGTCTATAATGGTAATAACGCCAGCCCCTTGTATTCTTATATAGATAGTCGATAAATATAAATGCTATAAAATCTAAGTAGTTCATTAAACCTGAAGATGTCATATACAGGTTATAACTGGTTAGATTGGACAATATTATAATATCATATATAATTATATATATACTCATATATTATATAATTAATTAAAATATGTGAATAAGATATTTATCAATATCATGTTTTACATAATATATATACATAAATTAAAATAAAAGTGCATCAACTAACTTTAAGTCTTACATAATTATAATTATAAATCAAAATACAATTATCTCATATAGAGATTAAACATTCTAATTTATCCAAGTATCATTTTCTTCATTAGATCCTAAATTGACATTGTTGGTTAGAGATGTATTTTGAGTGTAACCATCTACATCTTGAGGAAAAGAGTCCAAATTAAGCTCTCCATCAATAGTAATATTTCGTCTTTCAACCATACCTACAAATTAGAATATACATTAGATTATTTTGCATAATAATTAGAAAATTGTTGCACATTATAATATGTTCAAAATAAACCTTTATCATCATTTGTTAAATCAAGTATTGGATTTGATAAATCATAATAGAACATTTTTTCTATTTCATCATAATCAATCAATGAAGCTTCTTCTAAAACTCAATATTCTCCATACTCTCATAGTAAATGGGATCAAGTGTTATTCTTTTATTAATCGCCTTATAATTAGAACAAATATGATATATCAATACAAAATAAAGTTAAGTAACAAACATTAAAAATTAAGTTAAAAACAAACCTATCTTTTAAGCCCAAGTTATAGTGTACATAGACTAAATCATTCAATCTTTTATGCTCTAATTTATTCCTATTCTTTGTGTATATTCTTTCAAATACACTCCAATTTCTTTCACAAGCAGAAGAAAATGTCGTTTGACTCAAAATATTAATAGCTAATTGGAATACCATAGGAGCACTAAATCCAAATTGAGACTACCATTGATCTAAAAAGCATCACAAAATTAGTACTTTAGTAGGCCATTAAAGTGTTACAATCTTACACAATATTTCAATAAATTGACAAATTAAAATCTTACTTGATTGCAAATGTTTAACTGTTTCAATTGCCATTGTGTTGCAAAAACTCCCAACTTTATAATGACAAATGCAAATTTGTTTGAAAAACTCAATCTTGCTTGTGGTAACCATGCTAACAAAAACCATTATTATACACAAACTTTGTTATATCAGAGGCAATCATAGCTAAGGTACTCACATGCTCCATTTTACCAATGTCTCCTAGAATCAAATTTAAATAATGTGCAGTACAAGGAGACCAAAATATAAATGGAAACTTCTCACTTAACATAGCCCTTGCGGCTTTATAATTTGCAGCATTGTTGGTAACCAAGTGTACAACATTGGTTACTCCAACAAACTCAACGAACTCAATAAACAAATTACAAAGTGTTCCAGCATCTTTAACAACATTAGATGCATCAACATATCTCACAAAACTTATTCCTTTTTGAGAATAGACAAGAAAATTGATAAGCTACCTATTTCTTTGGTCCTGTCAACCATCAACCATGATGGTATAACCAATTACTTTCTAAAAATTCCTAAAATTCTCAACTAATAACTCAACCTCTTTCTTCAGTTCATGCAAAAAATTAGATCTAATGGCACAATAACTAGGACCAATTGCGGCAATTGCATCTATCATGGGTTGATAATAAACTAAATTTGAACAGTTGAATGGGATACAACATTCATAAAAGAATCGAGGAACTGTCAAATCAGTCTTATGAATATCATCCTTACCTGAAAAGCCCATTCTGATTGAGGGTTGAGCTCTTGGCTTACTTCTTGGAGCAAAGCCTAAAGTGTTTGTCTTACCCTTGGCTTTAGTTGGTATTAGTGGATTCAAATTTCCTTCATGTTGTATAACATTTTCCTCATCTAAATCTTTTTCCCTTCGAATTTGATTAGTTCATCGTTTTCTACTGCCACTAACTTGATTGAAGTGTTCCTTTAATCAATGTTTAACTTCAAAAAGGACTGAAAGACAAGGTAGAACATCTTCCTTTTCTCTAGCAAGATGTTGTTTAATTCGATGTATTTCTCCATCCTTGTAACACTTCGAACAATACAAACATTTTATACTTTTCTTTCCATCAACATCTTGCACTAATTGGCAATGGTCCCATGTTGAGTGATATTTTGCTCTAACAGATTGAGTAGTAGGAGTTACTACTTGAGTTGTATTTGGAGAGCTTGTAGATGATGTCATATATGAAATAATAAACATTTACCAAATTAACGTAAACAATATTAGTACGAAGAGATGAATAAAATATTAATACAATGTAAAAAGTGATTACTTTATTAAACAATACATAGAAGTTAGAATAACAGTTACTACTACAAAAGATTAGTGCAAATTAAATTGACAACTCCTTTCAACCTCGTGCATAAAAATTCAATTGAACTTGACTAAATGAACAATGAAATAAAACAAACATTAGATAGATTGAAAATTATTGATGGGTGGGTGCTTTTGATATGATTCTTACATGATTTTTATTGAACATAGCTCACAAGAAGCACTTGACCGAAAGAAAACCACACATGACCGGGGAAATCATACCTTGACCGAGGGAAATGCAAACATGACCGAAGCAGGCAACGCACAAGACCGATGCACAAGAAGCATATATGACCGAGACACGCACAAGGCTCTCATGCATCATATGCATCACATTGGCGCCTATGGCGCATACGGGTTAAACATTGACCGAGACAAATGTGACACATACAAGCCAATCCTAACCATGAAGCACAAGGACAAGGCCATGGGCTATGACACACCAAAACTGATCATGGTGTAGAAAATCAAAGCTATGGGCCATGGTGCACCAAACCTGACCGTGGTGCAGAAAAACAAGGCCATGGGCCATAACGCATCAGAATCATCTCTGGTGCATATCAACAGGACCATGAGTCATAAAATTCCAAAATTCTAATTCCTTTTGTTTCTCCTCTTTTGTTAGTTAAAGTAGTTAAGTTAGTTAGGAATCATTCTTCTTATTGGTTGATACTTACTCTTTAAGCAACCAATCAAGAAAATAGAAATGCATTACACTAAATTCCGCAATATGGTATCAGAGCATTCATTCTGAATGCTCTGCCTCTTCTCAATAGACCAAGAATTCTGGTCATTCCTCTCCTCCAATGCCTTCATATCAGAAGCCTCTTTCTTCTCTAACAACAACAACGCAATGGCAGAAGGCCGAAGTCAAGACACTGAAATACAAGCTATTAGCAACACCAATCATATGCAAAGAAATCCTTACTATCTGCACCCTAGAGAGAGCCCAGGGGAAGTCTTGGTTACACCTCCAATGGATGGGAGCAACTACCACACTTGGAGCATATCAATGAAGAGGGCATTTTGCTCCAAGAACAAATACAAGTTTATTGATGGAACCATATCATCATAGGGTCCAAAAGATCCTAATTTTGACATGTGGGAACGATGCAATACTATGGTGATCTCTTGGATCACAAGATGTCTATCACCTCAGATATCACAAAGCACCATTTATATAGACAATGCACAAGAATTGTGGGAGGACCTGAAACAAAGATACTCAAAGGGCGATTATTTTAGAATGTCAGATGTATTACAAGAGCTTCATTCAATTAAGCAAGGTGATAGAGGAATATCAGGCTACCATACTCACTTAGACCTATTGCATCGTGTATGTGTGAGATCAAATGTAGATGTGGTTTGCTTGGCTCAATAAATGATCAACGTGAGACAAAATATGTGATTTGTTTTTTGAAGGGCTTAAATGATGATTTTAGCACCGCAAGAGTACAAATTCTAATGATGGAGCCACTCCCTTCGATGAATAAAGCATTCTCGCTAGTCCTTCAACAAGAAAGGCAACTTCTTGGCTCAACTTATTTGAATCTTAAGATTCTATTCAATGTAGTTAGCAACAAACCACAAGTGACTCAGGAGAATCAGGCACAATCATGGAGGCCAAGAAACACCTTTGGAAGATCAAACCCTGCATCAAACAGAGGCAGGGGCAATGCAAGGTCATATGGAGGCACTAAAGCAAACATAGTCAAAATGTGCTCATTCTATGGTAGAGAGAGGCACACAGTTGAAACATGCTACTTCAAGCATGGTTTTCCACCAAACATGCAACAAAATAGGACCAAGCCACCCACAACATCAATCAACACTACCACAAAGGATGAAGGGAATGAGCAGGAAAAAGGCACCATGAGCTTCAACTTCGGGCCCAAGCAATATGCACAATTAGCTTCTCTATTCAAAAGCATAGAAGCTAGAAACTCTTAGCACAATGTGAATCAATTGAGCATAAACTCAATGCCAGCTAGTGACTCAAACTCAGAACCTGTGAATCAGAAACGGGAAATCACAGGTAAATTTTCAACTTGGATTCTTGACACATGGACCATTGATCATGTTTTCCCCAACCTGATGGAATTTGATGTTTTTCAATCCATCAAGCCTATTGTGATCAATCTGCCAAATGGTGCAACCACCTTGGTAAAATTTTCTGGGACCATTTGTCTGTCAAATTCTCTTATATTGCATAATGTGCTGTACATACTAGATTTCAAGTTCAATCTCATTTCAGTGTACAAACTAACCAACTCTATGCATTATACACTAACCTTTGATGACTCGAAATGTTCTATTCAGGATATGACTACCTCGATGATGATTGGACATGCTGGGTTAAAAATAATATATATGTTCTTAGAAAAGATTTTGAGAAATGCATAGCTAATAAGCACAATGTCAATATCATATGAAAGCTGACAATTTTGACTTGTGGCACTATAGATTAGGCCATCCTTCGCATGATGTATTGAATTTTGTTTGTAAGATTTATGACTATGTTAAATTTGATTCATCAAAGATTTGTGATTTTGCCATCTAGGAAAACAAGATAAGTTACCTTTTCCTAATAACATGAATAAGAGCATGCATACTTTTGACATTGTTCATATTGATATATGGGGCCCTTTGGCCATTTCTTGCATACATAGGCACACATATTTTCTAAGTATTGTTGATGATTATTCTAGGCATACCTGGTTATTTTTGATGAAATCTAAGGCTAAGTTTAGAGGGCTAGTACAGGACTTTGTTAAAATGGTCAGAACTTAATTCCTTAAGCAAATAAAGATTGTTAGGATCGATAATAGAGTTGAATTCAAAATGCCTGCCTTCTTTAAGAAACATGGCATGATCCACCAAACCACGTGTGTCGAAACTCCCCAACAGACTGTTGTTGAGAGGAAGCATAAACATATAATGAATGTAACAAGAACCATCCTTTTCCAATCTAGGCTCCCTAAGAGCTTCTGGTGCTATGTTGTCCTACATGCTAGCTACTTAATATATAGGTTGCCTAGTCATGTCTTAGATAACAAAACTCCATATGAGCTTCTCTATGACAAGCAGCCAAACCTACTTGAGACCAAGGTGTTTGGGTGTCTGTGCTATGCCTCCGCCCTAGTCCAACAAAGGACTAAACTTGACTCTAGGGCCAATAAGTGTATCTTTCTTAGCCACAGGCCTAGAATAAAGGGATATGTCCTATTTGATCTACAAACTAGAGAGACCTTTACCTCTAGACATGTTATATTCTATGAGTACTTGTTTCCATATAAAAGCACAGAAATCAATGCCAATCCTGACCCTAGCAACACTAGCAATGATTTCTGCTTCCTAGATGATTAACATGTTATACCTAGACCCACATCCACTGATCAAAATGAGACTAGTGCTAGCCACTCAGAGGCCATACCTGAGCAAACTCCCTTACACCACACTGCACCTAAGATTGGCACCACTAACCTAGATCAAAATGCCTCAACCATACAAAGCCCAAGAAGGTCAAATCGCCCCAAGAATCCACCTACTTATCTTAAGGATTTCCATTGTCACATATTCAACACAAATAACTCTGTTGTCAGATGTTCTATCATATCATTCCATACCCCCTACACACTTAGGCAACATTTTGTCCATCAGTGTTCACAATGAGCCAAAACACTATAATCAAGCAATCACCTCACATCATTGGATAGAAGCAATGCAGAAGGAGCTAAATGCTCTTGAGGTGAGCAAAACTTGGAGCCTAGTTTACCTACCCCTTAATAAGAAAGCCAATGGCTGCAAATGGGTATACAAAATCAAATATAAGTTAGATGGGTCCATAGAGAGGTATAAGGCTAGGTTAGTAGCAAATTGATTCAACCAAACATAGGGCATATACTACTTCGACACATTTTCCCGAGTTGTAAAACTCACCACAGTGAGGCTTCTTCTTGCCATAGCCTCATCACATGATTGGATTATTCACCAACTGGATGTGAATAATACATTCCTTCATGGTGACCTTAATGAGGATGTTTATATGGCTATACCTCAAGGAGTTGTTACCAGCCAACCCAACAAAGTTTGCAAGTTACATAAGTCCCTACATGGACTAAAACAAGCAGGGAGACAATGGTTTACCAAGCTGTCTCAGTTCTTATTATCCCTGGGATATATCCAATCACGTCATGACCATTCTCTATTCACTAAGAAGTCTGGATCCTTTTTACTGCTCTCCTAATCTATGTAGATGATCTAATACTATCTGTCAACAATAAGAGTAAGATTGAGAAGATCAAACATTATCTTGATATACAATTCAAAATTAAAGAACTAGGCACCTTGAAATACTTTCTTGGCTTAGAAGTTGTTAGGATAAAGAATGGTATAACCCTGTGCCAAAGGAAGTATGCTTGAGATATCTTATGTGACACTGGGTTCCTTGCATCAAAACTTGTTCCTACACTTGTAGTTAAAACCACCAAGCTTTGTCAAAATGACTCACCTCCTTATTCTGACCCTGCCTGTTATAGGAGATTACTGGGCAGGTTATTATATCTAACTAACACAAGGCCTGATATAAGTTTTGAAGTTCAACAACTAAGCCAATTTATGGGTAACCACACTATTAATTATCAGAAGGCCTTAACTAGAGTTCTCATATATATAAAGGGAAATCCTGGCCAAGGATTGTTCTATCCTATTTCTTCTCCTTTGCAGATCAAAGCATTTAATGATTCAAACTAGGAGCTTTTGTGGATTCAAGAAAATCAATCAGTGGCTGCTGTGCCTTCCTTGGTGACTCAGAGATATCTTGGAAGTCCAAAAAGCAAACAACAGTGGAAAAATCTTCATCAGAGGTAGAGTACAGTGCATTAGGTGCTTCTTCCTGTGAGATAACGTGGCTCACCTACCTCCTCATAAACTTCCAGGTGACCTTCACTCAACCAGCATTGCTCTACTGCGATAATGACTCAGCCATACACATTGCAGCAAATTTTGTCTTTCATGACCGAGGGAAATCATACCTTGATTGAGGGAAATTAACACAAGTCACAACAATTAACACAACCTACAGATCTTGATTCAACAAACTCTTACCAATCAAATTAAGATGATTTCAAAAACATAAAAGTAGACAAAAACTAGTTCACATCACAAGGATACATTGTTCAATGACCCTTGAATCATATGTTTAAGAAGAAATACTAACAACATCCTTTCATATAAATACTTTCAACACACACTTTTATAATGATTCACGTATGACATTGTCAAGTATGATTTCAAGATAGGATCATCCGAGTATTAGATGTGAATATAAAAATTAAAAAGTATTAAAAATGCGTAAAATAATGTATTATATTGAACTTTTCTCTGTCTTTCAGTACTACTCCCATGAATAGACTATCAATTTTTCATAACATAAAAGATGGAACAATTAAGTAGCATCAAGTTGAAAAACATGAATATGAAATAAAAGAGTTCTCTTCAATCCGTCTTTTATGTGAATATGAAATAAAAGACACTATAGTAAAAAAAACCTGCTGGAAATTAAGAGATAGACGACGACCGTGAAGGAAGATGATGGTGACGATGACGGCAAGGCTAACAGAGGTTCTCTTCAATCCAGATGGGTGGCGGCTAAGTTTGCTTTTTACTGCTGCAATAAGAATTGCAAAGTGAGTTAACTGTGCGGTCATGTTTTTTACTATAATGCCCTTTTTAATTTCTTTTAGCCGACCGATTTAACTAATTGGGTTATTCCAGTTTTACCCGGTCTAACCCGGTTGGACCGGTTTTTCCACGGCTTGGAAAGGCTTCCTAGTTTTCTGGGTGTACGAGACCGTCTATGCAAGCGGGTGACGGTTGGACAGGTCAGATCATCCAATCCAATCTGCTCCCAATAACCTTGATTAATACCCCACTTTGATGCTCCTTCCTAACACAACGCTGTATTAGATCCGCAATTAACAATGATCATTCAACCGTGCTTTCTAGAATAATGATGTTGAAAATGAGAGGAAAGATAATCAACAATGCACATTAAAGCAAGCGTTGTTACATTAAATAGGCAGATATAACATCAATAACGTAGGCGTGAACGAGTATTGTTGAATTAGCGTTGCCTTGAATGAGTGTTGACAACACTCCTTTAAATAAGCACTGTTAATTTAATCAATTCAACAACACAAGATTGAGAGAGTGCTGTTGAATATGACATAGTAACAATACTTTATTAAATAAGCGATGTTGGTAGGATACAATGTTTAAGCATCAAAAGTAGCTTAAAGGAACGATGTTGAAGATGTCATATCAACAATGTTTTCTTGAATATAACATCTTCAACATCGTTTTCTTAATGTGCGTTGTTGATTGGATACAATGTTCTCTCATTTATGTGTCTCTTTGTTTCTATACATATTCTTTGTTTGGTTGCTTCGTGATGTGGGTTGCACATCTTTCAAGGACGGAGGTATTCATTCTCTTTCCATTTGAATTTATATATGTTGTGGTTCACACTAATGTTTCCAAGTCGTGTAAGATATTTATTGTTTTCTTCTTAACCAAACATGGTAATAGGCTTAATTGTTTCTTTGTATCTTTTATATTCAGTGATTTGTATTTATTTAATTAGTCATTATCTCATTTTATAATTAGTCATGACACACAAAGAGAAGAATATAGGAGGAAGAAAAACAAAAAACTGAAAAGAGAGCAATACAAGACACAAAGAAAAAAGAAAGTTTTGTTGAAGTTAAAAAAAGTAGAAAAAGGTCACTATTCACTACCTGTCCCCGCACAAAGGTTAGCTTTTGCATTTTTATGGTTTAGCTATTTAATTATGCACTCTTAGAATGCTTTTCCATTTTCCGAATTAATAGTTACAAGTCGTTTTCCATTTACAGTTTGGACACCACCAAATGTGTTAGCTCTCAGATTTAGTTGTCTCCTTCATTTTTGCAGCATTTCTTAGAAGACCGAACTTTGTAGAATATCTTAATTCTATTATGTACTTATGATTTCTTTGGCTCATGGACACTTTGAAAAATGAACAATTATTTATGTTAATTTCTTTTTTTTTGTCTTTTGGATAGTTGTGCAAACTCCATGAACATTGTTAATTTTCATTTTTATTTTGAGCCTTGAATATTGTATTTTGACCACATATGTATCTTTTTAATTGTGGTAATTTTGTAATTTTTACTTTTGGCCGCATATAACTGTTGTTTAGAATATATGTATTGTTGATAATTGTATAGGCAGGTAATCAACATCACATGCTCTATAACAAGTGTTGTTATATTAATCATATACAACAATGTCCATCTAGACAACACTGTTATATATGATTAATACAATAAAGCTAATGTATAACAATGCTCAGTAGAGGAAGTGATGTTGTATATGTATGATATATAACAGTGTTTGTATAAGCGTTGTTAAAGCATGTAGTATTCTATTGCGCTCAAATACATAGCGCTTGAAAGCACTGTTATATATCTAAAATGTACGCAATTGAAAGTACAACTCCAAGCGTAGTGCAAGTACACAAGTTTGGCCGAATATATATTTTTGTACTATCAAGGTATATCCTTTCATTCTATTTGTCAGAAACTAATCTCTTTTGGAGTGTGTGACTGACAATTTCAACAAGTATCGTTCATATGAATTAAACACTTATTTTGGTCATAATCCAATGAAATTTTACACGACTAGACAAATATCCTGTTAGTAGTTTGCCTCAATATTAATGCTCAATAAAAATTCTTCTACAGTTGTTTCCGTCTTCAGGTGAATTTCCAAACCGAATATTTTTTGGTTACTTAAGTATAATTTTCTGAAACATCAATTATTCAATTATGTTATTCATGTTAGACAGGATGAAATTAGGGTAGTATATTTTTTAGTTTTAATTACTATATTTACTAGTCTTATTTTCTTGTCATGTAATGGGGAGAGGCGGAAATCCTTGGACTCGATTTAATTATTTGACATTTTTATAATTTAAAAAATAACACTAACTTTCTTTAAAATTAAATTTGTGTCATCATTACGTTCATCCTTTTAAGGTTACTTTTTTTTTGTTTTTATACAAAAATAAAATGAAAAAAATGCATATATTAAGTGTATATGAGTTGAGTTTTATAGACTGTCACTGCATTATTCACTATTCATATTTAGTTATCATTATTTGTTAATAAAAAATTATCTAAATGAATAATGAATGATGTAATAATTATTATAAATTTTTATACTCTAAATGTTATAAAAAAAATCCGATTATTCGTACATTTATATCTGCAAAAACATAATACTCCAAAATCGTCCCAAATGTTTTTGTCAATACCTTTGATATTTATATAATCACCACACTTGTGTAACATTTTTATCAATCTTTTTGCGGCAGCAATAGACGACCAAACTATATATTTTGCAATTGTCAGCTTTTGTCATAGCTCTTTTGGTTTAAAAAACTTTTAAATAAAATATTATGTCTTCCATTTGGTTTGTTTTCAAAGTCATGCTAATTAATAACCAAAATAATCAAAAAAGAATATCATGCTTCAAATATTTAGTTGGATTGGATGTAGAGCTTAAAGTTGTTCGTTGTGGTTTGCTGAAGATGCATATTGCTTAATTAACAATTATTGTGGACCTTGCCGTTCCATATGGTTTTGCTACACAATTGGAGCAACTTCAATAATATACTATATATATATAGAGACCTGTTACGTAAATAATTGGTCTGAAACAGAAATATTAATTTGATGAAGCATATATGTTGCTGAAAACTTAAAATATTATATGTCAAGAGAGAGAGCAATTGCACCAATGAGATGGAAGGATTCTTGGCAATCATAGAGGTGGGTATGGGCTGGCCCAGCCAGGCTATGTATTAAAAATTATTTTAAAAACTGGAAATCTTAAAAATAAAAATAAAAATAAATTAAAATTCTGAAAATAAATAGACAATATCTTTTACCAAGTAGTATGCTGATATATCTAATACGTCGTATTTAGAGACAAATACATTTATAATTTTTAATATTATCATCTAAAATTAAATTCTAATTAGAATTAAAATTTTAATATATTATCAAGATTTTATTATTTGTCTCTATAAATATACATACAAGTGTTTATGTTAAATAAGTTACACATAAAATCCTAGCCGGTGCACGTCATAAATCAAACAAGTTGACGAGTGAGCCTTGAGCTATCAAACTAACTTGCCCAATCCTTCAGCACACACACACACGCACACACACGCACACGCACACACACGCACACGCCCACACACGCACACGCCCACACACACACGCACGCACACGCACGCACACGCACACACACGCACGTGCGCGTGTGCACGCACGCACACGCCGCACGCACGCACCCACGCACGCACGCACGCACGCACGCACGCACCCACGCACGCACGCACGCACGCACGCACGCACCCACGCACGCACGCACGCACGCACGCACGCACCCACGCACGCACGCACGCACGCACGCACGCACCCACGCACGCACGCACGCACGCACGCACGCACCCACGCACGCACGCACGCACGCACGCACGCACCCACGCACGCACGCACGCACGCACGCACGCACCCACGCACGCACGCACGCACGCACGCACGCACCCACGCACGCACGCACGCACGCACGCACGCACCCACGCACGCACGCACGCACGCACGCACGCACCCACGCACGCACGCACGCACGCACGCACGCACCCACGCACGCACGCACGCACGCACGCACGCACCCACGCACGCACGCACGCACGCACGCACGCACCCACGCACGCACGCACGCACGCACGCACGCACCCACGCACGCACGCACGCACGCACGCACGCACCCACGCACGCACGCACGCACGCACGCACGCACCCACGCACGCACGCACGCACGCACGCACGCACCCACGCACGCACGCACGCACGCACGCACGCACCCACGCACGCACGCACGCACGCACGCACGCACCCACGCACGCACGCACGCACGCACGCACGCACCCACGCACGCACGCACGCACGCACGCACGCACCCACGCACGCACGCACGCACGCACGCACGCACCCACGCACGCACGCACGCACGCACGCACGCACCCACGCACGCACGCACGCACGCACGCACGCACCCACGCACGCACGCACGCACGCACGCACGCACCCACGCACGCACGCACGCACGCACGCACGCACCCACGCACGCACGCACGCACGCACGCACGCACCCACGCACGCACGCACGCACGCACGCACGCACCCACGCACGCACGCACGCACGCACGCACGCACCCACGCACGCACGCACGCACGCACGCACGCACCCACGCACGCACGCACGCACGCACGCACGCACCCACGCACGCACGCACGCACGCACGCACGCACCCACGCACGCACGCACGCACGCACGCACGCACCCACGCACGCACGCACGCACGCACGCACGCACCCACGCACGCACGCACGCACGCACGCACGCACCCACGCACGCACGCACGCACGCACGCACGCACCCACGCACGCACGCACGCACGCACGCACGCACCCACGCACGCACGCACGCACGCACGCACGCACCCACGCACGCACGCACGCACGCACGCACGCACCCACGCACGCACGCACGCACGCACGCACGCACCCACGCACGCACGCACGCACGCACGCACGCACCCACGCACGCACGCACGCACGCACGCACGCACCCACGCACGCACGCACGCACGCACGCACGCACCCACGCACGCACGCACGCACGCACGCACGCACGCACACGCACGCACACACACACAATGAAATAGGCATAAGATGGAATAACTTTGTTTGGACATGTTCCCTTACAACATGATACTCAATGTCTATATGCTTTGTTTTCTCATATAAGACTGAATTTGTAGTAACGTGTCTTGTGGATTCATTATCACAATACAACAAAGCTAGTTGGATGAAAGTAATCTGAAAATTGTTGAGCAAGTAGGTGAGCCACTGGATCTCACAAGAGGTTGATGCCAAAGCCCTATACTCTGTTTCTGATAAGGATCTTGCCACTGAGGTCTGCTTATTTGATTTCCAAGAAACAAGAAAATCTCCAAGGAACACACTATAGCCACTGATTGACTTTCCTGAATCTACACAGGCTGCCCAATCTAAATCACTGAATGCTTTAATCTACAAAGAAGATGAAACGAGGTAGAACAATCCTTGTCCAAGATTGCCCTTTATATATCTCAACACTCTAGTGAGTGCTTTATAATGAGTAACAATTGGTTATGCCATAAATTGGCTCAATTATTGGACAACAAAGCCTATGTCAGGCCTAATGTTGGTCAAGTAAAGCAACCTTCCTACTAATCTTCTATAGCAAGCAGGGTCATTGTGATCAGGTGCATTATCTTGGCATAGTTTGGAAGTCTTGACTATAAGTGTGAGAACAAGTTTAGAGACTAGAAACCCTGTGTCAGATAGGATGTCCAGGGCATATTTCCTCTAGCATAAAGTAATAACACTCTTGTCCTAGCAACTTCTAAGCCTAAGAAGTATCTTAACACACCAAGGTCTTTGATTTTGAATTGATAATGAAGACAACTCTTGACATGATCAATTCCTGCTTTGCCATTTCTAGCCAAAACCAAGTCATGATGGGATTGGATGTACCCTAATGAAAGAAGACATTGTGATAATTTGGTAAACCACTGTCTCCTTGTTTGTTTAACAACCATATATGGATTTATGTAATTTGCGCACTTTCTTTGACTCACTACAAATCATTCCTTGACGAATTGTCATGTAAACTTCCTCACAAACATCTTAATATAGAAAGACATTATTCACATCAAGTTGATGAATAATCCAACCTTGAGATGAAGATATGGCAAAGAGTAGTCTCACTATTGTGAGTTTCACAAAAAAAGCAAAAGTGTCAAAATAGTCTATTTCCTCTACTTGATTGTATCCCTTTGCTACAAGTCTAGCTTTATACCTCTCAATGTAATATTTGACTTGTATTTTATCTTATAAACTCATTTACACCCTATAGCTTTTTTATCATCTGGTAAATCAACAATACTCCAGGTTTTGTTTAATTCTAAGGCATTGAGTTCATTCTACATTGTTGTTATCCAATGCTGAGAAGTAATGGTCTAGTTGTAGTGTTTTGGCTCATTTTGAGTGGTGATGGACAAGGTGTAGTTAAGGTGTGTGGGCTGGATGGACTGGTAAGAGAGCACAACAGAGAGAGGGTGGATGGTTTTGTCATAGTTGGTATTGATGAGATCATAATGAAAGTATTTTAAGTAAGTAGGTGGTCCTTTAATGCAACCTGATCTCCTAAGACTATGCAAGGTAGAGTTTGTAGGCCCATCATTAGGTTGTTTTGCCTCTAATTCTATAGAATCATATATGTTCTCAACAGGGGCACTGAGAGGATGAGAGTCATGAGACGCTTCTAGGAAGTCAAGACTATTTTCAAGATTGTGGGTATTCACTCCATTTTGACTTAAACATTCTTATAAGGGAACATATATTCATAAAAGATAACATGTCTTGAGAGAAATATTTCTCTAGTCCTAAGGTCAAAAAGAACATAGCCCTTTGTTCCCTTCTTATGGCCAAGAAAGATGCACTTCTTGGCCCTGTGATCAAGCTTGGTCCTATGATTAGTCAAGGTGGATGCAAAGCATAGACATCCAAAAACTTCAGTCCTAAGCATGTTGGGCCTTTTTTCATATAAGAGCTTAAATAGTGTCTTATGTTTTAAGACACGACTAGGCAATCTATTGATTAGATATGCAACATGTTGAACTGCATAGCTCCAAAAGGTTTTCTACATCTTGGATTAGAAGAGAAGGATTATGGTTATGTTTAATAGGTGTTTGTGCTTCCTTTTCACAACAGAATTCTGTTGTGGAGTCTCAACATAGGAAGTTTGGTGAATCATGTCATGGTCCTTAAAAAAATTAGGAATGTCAAATTTTATCCCATTGTCAGTCCTAATGGTCTTTATATGTGTATTAAATTGTGTCTTAACCATCTTGACAAAATCCATTATTAGTTCTCTAGCCTTAGCCTTAGATTTCATTAGGAATAACCAAACGTGTCTTGAATGATCATCTATGATAGTAAGGAAATACATGTGTCCATGGATAGAGGAATTACCTAAAGGCCACCATATATCCATATGCACAATGTCAAAAACATGTATACTTTTATTCATATTGTTGGGAATAGGTAACTTGGTTTATTTTCCTAAGTGACAAAAATCACAAGCAATCTTATTCATATCATAATTGACATAAGCATAGTCTTTGCAAACATAATTCGATACATCATAAGATGGTAGGCCTAATTTATAGTGCCATAAATCAAAAGAATCGTAAGTGCATATAGTGTTCACAGTATGTTATTTAGGTATGTTATTTTCAACTGTTTCTTTAAGAACATATAGACTATTCCTAACTTCAGCATGCCCAATTTTCTTCAAGGAAGCCATATCTTGGATGGAACATTTAGAACCATAAAAAGTTAGAGTGAAATGCATTGTGAATGAAGATAAGATTGAACTTAAAGTTAGGAATATAAAGAACATTGTGCAAGATTAGTCAATCTGTCAGGGTTATGGTTCCTCTAAATTAGTTGTCTTAAATCTATGGAGCCATTTGGAAAACTTATAGTGATTGGTCTTATGACATGAAAGGTATCAAACTTACTTAGATTAGGGCACACATGGTCAGTGATTTATTACATATTACTTCTTGATTTTGATTTGTTGAATATGCAGTGCTTTTACTTGTTGGGTTGGGATCAATGCTGAGTTGATTAATGTTGTGAATTTCAGAGTTAGTAGCAACATAAAAGTTATGCAGAAAAATATCAAGTAAATTTAAAGAGATAAGGGAGAAGAGAGTACTCAGAGAGTTTTATATTGGTTCACCTTCTTTTCCACCGAAAGTTACATCTAGTACTCTTATAGCACAAGAGATTTATTCACTAGATATTAAGAGTAGTAATTATAAATTCTCACCCCGAGACTTCCTTGTACCTTACTCACTCTCTAATACTTATGTAACTCTTTGGAAAACAACATTTCCATGTGACAATATCCCTTTTCTTATCACACCCTTGTGATAGAAAGCATTTCGTCAAATTGAATGAAGAAAACTTTAACAATGGCAAGGATTGCCTTTACAAGATTTGAACACTAGGATCTCTTGAAACCACACTTAAGGCAACTTCATAAAATTTAATCTGAAAGTTAAGGACAAGTTGCAGAAAGTGCAGAAAAAGTGTTTCAGAAAAAATTCACATTGTGTATGTGAGTTGTGTGTTTGAATTATGAGTTTTAATGCCTTTAAATAGACTTTCCAATCAGCCATAACACCTCTATGAAAAAGTATGAGTTGATTGGAATGAAATCATTTCATTTGGGTGAAAGTTGTTCAGTTTGAATATGAAAATCTGGTGTAACAACTCTGAGTAATCGATTACAACATTGGGGTAATCGATTACTCAAACATTTTGTTCAATTGAGTAATCGATTACCACATTGTGTAATCGGTTACTCTCATATATTGTAACCGTGTAATCGGTTACTCAAAGGGAGTAATCGATTACCTTGTTCAATTTTTGTTGGGTAACTCGTTTCTCACTCATATAACCTATTACTTAGTTCTGGTAACTTATTACTTAGTCAGAGTAACATGTTAATTAGATCCAGTAACCTGTTACACAGTATTTTGAATTTTTTTTTCATTTATACTTCTAGTTTTCAATTTTCTTTTAAAATAGTTTTGAACATTATTACTAATGGTATATTATAAAGTATAAGGATATAAGTACCTATAGACTTACACTCTAAATTCCTTGAAGCTTTATCTTCATTGTCTTCATAAGCATTCTTCCTTTTCTTCTTTATATGATGTTGGTGTCTTCATCAAAACCGTGTCAAGGTCAGGAGCAAGATCTTCTTCACAATATCCCCATTTTTTATGATGACAAACCAATATCTTCTTGACAGTGTAGTTTTCTAAGAGTAACATACTTTGTGATGTTTTGACATGACTTGAGTATGCTCCCCTTATTTTGTATGCCCCCCCCTTAGATTTGGAGTTATGTGTTAGAAATAATTTTAAACAGAAAATACACTCTCCCAACTTTTCTCCCCTTTTGACTTCATCAAAAAAATCAAGAGTCCAACACACACGATATGTATATAACAAACTAAAATGTAATCATAGCATAGCATAAATATAGCCATAGCAGACACGATGTTCATACATTGTTCATACAACTAGAAAAAGAAACCTAGACATCAATCATTCTAAGACTCAGGCTCAGTACTATCATCATCAAGATCCTTATTGTTGACCTTATAAGATAGACATTGAAGTTCAACATGGACTTGTTGATTCTGAGCATCAAGATCATCCATCCGATTAGAGATGTACCCTCGAAGTGAGAATAATTTGTCCATGATCATCTGGTTGGTAGGCATGGCATCAGATGAAGATGACTCAACATGAAATTCAAAAGCTTGAGGTTCAGGAGGGTTAACTGAGACATTCGCAGTTGGATCAACAGGTGCATCATGTTTATCACTTTGATGCTTATATATTCCATCAATTTGGTCTTCAAAGAAACCCATTTTGTGGATCACATCCACATTAATCTTATTGTCGCGTGCATCGAGTGTGATTTTGGACTCACCAACAGTAGATACACCAAAATGCTCAAGTATGTTGGTGATGATGATTGCATAAGGCAAGGGGCTGTGAGTTTCTCGCACATACCACATTTGTCTAATTACTGTCAAAGCATAATTGATTTGAAGGTTATTTTTAAGAGCATACATCAATTGTAGTTGCATGTCATTAATTTGAGAATGATTTGAAAATTTTGGAACTATGACATAGCTAAGAAAGTAGTGAAGCAAACGATCTTCGAGATTGAGATTTCCTACAATAAGGATATCTCTACTCTTTACAGTTTCACCTAAGTCATGTTGCTTACACATTTAGATTTCCCGTTTAGTGAATCTACACATAGAGTAGTAGAACTCTTTTCTATAATAATTATCTCATTCACATACAAGACCAAAATATTTTATGCTACCTTGATAGGGTATATTACAACATATTGAACTGAAAGTCTTTACATCTAAAATAATTGCTTTTCCTTTCGTTGAGGATGTTAAACGATTTTTCCTCAAGTTCAAATTGTAGTAAAAATACTCTAATAAGTTTGGGGTAGTAGGCATTTTATTCCTCACAAAAATCAAAAAGATTTTGTTGCCTAAGTAGAGTAGGGAAATGGAAATCATCAAACTCAAAGTTACTTATCTTGCCATACTTAGCAGCAAAGATTGGTCGTCCAAGAAAATGCTTCGAGAAGACTTTGCATTTTTCATCATTGACGAGAAGTCATGCCAAATCGAGAGGATTAACCTCATAAGATGAAGTGCCTTGCTTCTTTTGAGAAATATTGGTACGTTGCTTCTTAATTTTGATGATGAAGCCATGGATTGAAGTTTTGAAAAAAATAAGGTTTTGAGTGTTTGAGAGATTTGTGGATTTTTTATTTATTTTAGCCACTAAACATGAAATTTATGGAATATAAGTGTTTAGAATTGAAAATATGATATGAAATGACTCAAAAATCACTCAAATCAGATCAAAGATGAAGTTTTTAGAGGCAAAATAGGGTAAACATGAAATAAGGGTTTGAGGAAGAAGATGAAATGTCTGAAAAATGGAGAAGAACACTTAATCATTGGTTTGAGAAATTGGTTACTCAAGGTGAGTAATTGGTCACTCAGCATAAAAATTCCCAAAATTCAAATAGCCAGTTTAGGTAATCGATTACACAAATGGGTAATCGATTACTAAAGGTTTCTGCCATATTCAGTAATCAATTATTCTCTAGAGTAGTCGGTTACTGACCCCAGAATTTCGAATCTTTAGGCATACTGATGCGTGATAATCGTTTATTGACCCTATGTAATCGATTACATACCCCAAAATTGAAAATTTTAAACAAAACTAAGCAATTTTAAGTACAAGTAGGCATAAGATATAGACAATGAAACAAACATATAATTGTGTATAAGCATTTAAGACAACTAAACTTCATCATGCTTGCCTAATTCTCGTCTAATTTTATAAAAAGGTTGTTTTCCCAATGGTTTAGTAAATCTATCTGCTAGTTGGTCATGAGTATCAACAAATTCTAAAGTGACATCTTTCATATGGATATGATCCATAAGGAAGTGATGCCTTATATCTATGTGTTTGGTTCTAGAATGTATTACTGGATTCTTTGTGAGATATAGCACTAGTATTGTCATATTTAGGGGAATGCAACCTAAGTCTAAGCCATAATATCGTAATTGTTGTTTAAGCCACAACACTTGGGCAAAACAACTACATGCTGCTATGTATTCCGCTTCAGAAGTACTTAGGACAACACAAGCTTGTTTCTTGCATGACCATGAAACCAATGCATTTCCTGATATATGACAAGTACCACTTGTGTTTCTCTCTCTCAGTTTTGCATCTAGCAAAATCTGAATATGAATATCCTACCAAATCACATATAGTTCCTTTTGGATACCATTATCTAACGTCAGTTGTGCCTTTTAGATATTTCATGATTATTTTAGAGCTATTAAATGTGATTCTTTTGGTTTTGATTGATACCATGCACACAAACAAACACTAAACATTATATCAGGTCTATTGGCAGTTAGATAAAGTAGAGAACCAATCATACCTCAATACTTTGATATGTCAATGCATTTTTCAGCTTCATCTGTATCGATGTATGTACCAGAACCCAGAGGAGTGGCAATTGGCTTGCAATCATCCATTTCAAATATTTTCACTAAGTCTTTGTAGTATTTGGTTTGACTTACAAAAATACCGTCTCGAGTTATTTGATTTTCAATCCAAGGAAGTAATTTAACTTCCCTATCATGGACATTTAAAACTCCTCTTCCATCATTTTGCCAAAATCACTACACAAAATCTCATTAGTAGAACCAAAAATAATATCATATGCATATATTTGAACAAGAAGAATATGATGATTTATTTTATTAATAAAAAGGATAGTACCGACCTTTCCATTGGTGAAGTCTTTTTCAAGTAGAAAGTTTATTAGACGATCGTACCAAGCACATGGAGCTTGCTTTAAGCCATATAGAGCTTTCTTTAGTTTATATACATGAGAAAGATGTTTGTAATCTTCAAAACCTGGAGGTTGTTCGACATAAACTTCTTCTTGTATATAACCATTAAGAAATGCACTATTTATGTCCATTTGATATAATTGAAAATTTAGAGAGCAAACATATGCAAGTAATAACCGAATAACTTCAAGTCTAGCAATATGAGCGAAGGTTTCATCAAAATCTATTCCTTCTTCCTGATTGTATCCTTGTGCTACTAGTCTAGCTTTATTTCTAAGAATAATTCCATTTTCATCTGATTTATTACGGAATATCCAACGAGTTCCTATAATATGCCTATTATTTGGTCTAGGAACAAATTCCTAAACTTCACTTCTCTCAAAGTGGTTTAACTCTTCCTACATTGCAAGAATCCAATGTTCATCCTCGATTGCATCATCAATCTAGGAAGGTTCTATTTGAGAAATGAAGGACATGTTTAAACAAGCATCATTTAGCTTTAAACGGCTAGTGACACCCTTACTTATATCGCCGATGATGTTTTCAATAGGATGATCTCGATGAGTTCTCCATTCTTTTGGTAAATTAGAATGAATATGCTCTTCTTGAGAAGATAGAGTATCATCCATTTTCAAATGCTCACTGTTGATTGTTGTGTTGGTAAAAGACTCTTCTTTTAAAAGGGATCTTGGCAAGTCCTCTTCATCAAGAGTTAACCCATACTTTATTATAGGATTGGTTTCATCAAAAGACACATAAGCGGATTCTTCCATGGCTAAAGTTCTTTTGTTGAAAATTCTGTAAGCTTTACTCGTAAGAGAGTAGTCTAGGAAGAGTCCTTCATCGACTTTTGCATCAAACTTGCTTAAGTTGTCTTTACCATTATTTAAAACAAACCATTTATAGCCAAATACATGCAAATGAGAAATGTTTGGTTTTCTACCTTTAAAGAGTTCATAGGGGGTTTTCTTGAGAATTGGTCTTATAAGAACTCTGTTTAAAACATAACATGATGTACTAATTGCATCAGCCTAAAAGTATTTAGGGAGATTAGTTTCATTCAATATTGTACGAGCAAGTTCTTCTAAGGATCAATTCTTTCTCTCTACAATACCATTTTGTTGTGGTGTTCTAGGAGCAGAAAAATTGTGATTGATACCAAGATCATCACAATATTCTTCAAAAGAAGTGTTTCCAAGTATATCTTGAATAATTGTATACTATAACAAGAGCATAGTAGTTACCACCATAACTTTTGGTCCTTGAGGGGCCAAATAAATCCATGTGTAGTAACTACAATGGACTATCGGAAAAAACCATATGTTGAGGTTTGAAAGAAGTTTTTTTTTGTTTACCCATTTGACAAGCACTACATAATTTGTCTTTAACAAACTTAATTTTGGGTAAACTAACAACTAATTCCTTCTTAACCGGTTTATTCAACTGATCCATATGAATATGAGCAATTCACCTATGCCAAAATCATGCATCATAATTATTAGTAGCAACAGAGTCTATGTCAATCATATATATATATATATATATATATATATATATATTATTTATCCTCTTATCAATTAGTTTAGAGTTTTTAGAATCCTAATTTTTGATGATGCACTTATCAGGGTAAAATGCCACATGGAATCTTTTGTCACATAGTTGACTTATGCTCAACGGGTTGTGCTTGAGTCTTTCAACATACAATATCCTTCTTTAGTTGTTGAAGGTGACTTACCGATTCTACCAACTGCAAGTATTTTTCCTTTGTTGTTGTCACCATATGTAACATAGTCTTTGTCCCTTCGATTAAGGACAAAGAACCATAGATTGCAAACGACTCTCAAATTATCCTGTAAAACAAGTTATAGGTATCCAATTTTCCTTGGGTCCTACATGGTTAGCACCTATCTCAACCCATCTATAGTGACCTAAGGGCACACAATATTTTCTAATCATGCAAGTATTTGGTGTATGCCCATGGTTCTTACAATAAGTATGTATATGGTGATGCTTATGTATCCTAGTTTTGTTGTGACTACAATTAAATGCATGAATACTTTGTTTCTGAATGTTTATTTTCTTTGAGACATTTTGTTTCTTAGAAACTTGTCTGTTAGAATAGCCAAGACCTCTTTGGTATGTAGAATGTCTCTGATCTTTACTCATTTTGTTCAAATTTTTGCTATTCTTGTTTAATTTATTAAGTTCAAGACTTAATGTTGAAACTTTATTTTCAAGAGTAATGCAGTTTTGACTTGAAGAAGATGATGGTTTATTTATGAATACTTGTAACTCGGTTTTTTTGTTTTAAAAACAATTTACTGAGTTTGACATATTCATCATATAAGTCACTAAATGCAAGTTGTAATTCAGAAAAAGAAAATAGTTTAGTTTCATTTACCTCTTCATCATCAGAGTGATGAGATGCCATTAGTGAGAGATGAGCTTGTTCTTCATTTTCTGGTTCAGAGACGGAACTGATATCATTATTTTCCCAAGCTATGTATGTTCTTCGTCCAGTCCTCATTTCATTTTCCCTTTGAAGTAATTCTTTTTCAGGTTTGGACATTCCATCTTCATGAGACCGGGCTTACCACATTCAAAACATGTAAAGTTTTAGTTTGAAGTAGAGGCGTCATTATTCTTGGTGAATTTCTTCATTTGTCCAGTTTTAGCGCCTTTTTTCCTTTTAAGGAACTTTCTGAATTTCTTTACCAAAAGACTTATGTCTTCCATCTCTTCCTTTTTTGATTCATCTTCTGATGACTCATATCTATCTGCCTTTGCTTTGAGATAGATATTTTCTTCTTCGTTTCTTGCTGTTCATGTCGGTCAAGTTGGTTGAGTTCCAATTCGTATCCTGCAATTTACCAAATAAACCAGCCAATAACATTTTTGATAAACTTTTCTTTTCAGAAATGGCTGTTACTTTTGGTTGCCATGTTCAGGTGAGTGATCTAAGAACTTTTAAGTTCAAGTCACTATTTAATAATATTTTTCCAAGTGCAATAAGATGGTTTGTAAGGTGGGTAAATCTCTTTTGGAGATCTAATATTTTCTCTCCAGGCTTCATACAGAACATTTCGTATTCATGGGAAATAGTATTGACTTCCTCAGTTCCTTCGTGTATAGTCTCTAGAGTATCTCACATTTCTTTAGCAGATTTGCAATTTGATACTCTAAAGAAATCATCAATGTCAAGTGTTGAAGTGATGATGTTCTTTGCTTTGAGATTGTATTGCACCTTCTTTTTTTCTTCATCATTCCATGAAGATTTTGGCTTTATTTCCCTTACACTATTAACACGGTGAAAGGTTCATACCTCAGTCACATTCCAAATATCCATATCCTGAGATTCTATAAAGATTCTCATCCTATTTTTCCATAAGTCATAGCATTTTCCAACAAAACTTGGAGGGCGATTGATGTTGGAACCTTCTTCCATAAATGATCTTGAGGTCATCTTAGATACATGATCAGATATGAGAATAATTTACTCAAAATAAGCTATGGTGCCAATTGTAAGACTGAGATGGTAAGTAAGAGGGGGATGAAATAGTTGTCTTAAATCTATGATAGATTCTTCTGCAAATTTAAGAGTTAGTAGCAGCGGAAAAGTTATGCAGAAAAATATCAAGTAAATTTAAGGAGATAAGGGAGAAGAGAGTTTTGTATTGGTCCACCTTCTTGTCCACCGAAGGTTACATCTAGTACTCTTGTAGCACAAGAAATTTCTTCACTAGATATTAAGAGTAGTAATTACAAATTCTCACTCCGAGACTTCCTTGTACCTTTCTCACTCTCTAATACCTATGTCACTCTTTGGAGAACACCCTTTCCAAGTGCCTCTATCCCCTTTCTTATCACATCCTTGTGATAGAAAGTATTTCAACAAATTGAATGAAGAAAACTTTAACAATAGCAAGGATTGCCTTTACAAGATTTAAACACTATGATCTCTTGCATTCTTGTAACTCTTTATACACTTAGTTATAATGCTCGGAAGGTTTAAAAAATCTTTGAAACCACACTTAAAGCAACTTCAGAAAATTTAATATGAAAGTTAAGAACAAGTTGCAGAAAGTGCAGAAAAAGTGTTTCAGAAAAATTCAGATTGCGTATATGAGTTGTGTATTTGAATTATGAGTTTCAATGCCTGTAAATAGGCTTTCCAATCAGTCCTTACACCTCTATGAAAAGGTAGGAGTCGATTGGGAATAAAACCATTTCGTTTGGGGTGAACGATGTTTAGTTTGAATCTGAAAATATGGTGTAACAACTCTCAGTAATCGATTACAATATCGAGGTAATCCACTCCCCACACATTCTGTCCAACTGAGTAATCGATTACCACATTGTGTAATCGGTTACTCTCATATGCTATAATCGTGTAATTGGTTACTCAAAGGGAGTAATCGATTACCATGTTCCGCTTTTGTTGAGTAACTCGTTTCTCACTCATGTAACTTGTTACTTAGTTATGGTAACCTATTACTTAGTCACACTAACGTGTTACTTAGATCCAGTAACATATTACACAGTATTTTGAAAAAAAAATTCATTTATATTTGTAGTTTTCAAATATTTTTTAAAATATTTTTGAGCATTACTACAAATTGTATATTATATAGTATAAGGATATAAGTACCTATAGACTTAGACTCTAAATTCCTTAAAGCTTTATCTTTATTGTCTTCATAAGTATTCTTTCTTTTCTTCTTTATGTGTTATTGGTGTCTTCATCAAAACTGTATCAAGGTCAGAAGCAAGATCTTCTTCACAGATACCACTTGGTTTTGCATACCCTTGCTAGTTCCTTTTCCTCTGGCTAGAGTAGTGCTTCCTCTTCCAAAGCTTAGTTTGGCCTTCCATTGTTGACTTTGTTCCCCTTGTGCTCCTTGTGTTCTGTTGTTAGCAGTGTTGAACAAAACCTTGGGATTCATCATATTCATCCCTACCAATTGTCTTTCTTGATGGATAAGCAAATAAAAGGCTTTGTTTATTTTGATAAGGGGTTTCATCAATAATATTTGTGCTCTTGATATACTGAATTCATCATTCAGACCTTTAAGGAAACAAACTACATACTCTACGTCACGGTGTTCCTTCATTTTGTCAATCATTCCACACCTACACCTGACTATACACAAGCATGATGTCATTGGTCTTAGAGATTCAAGATCTTCCCATAGTGTCTTTAACTCTGTGAAAAATCTTGAAACTCTTGTATCCCCTTGTCTTATTAAATGAAGTTATTGTAACAAATCTAAAATCCGGAAATAGTCCCCCTTTGAGAACTTTTGCCTTAGATCTTGCCATAGCTCTTGTGCATTGTATGTATAGACAATGCTTTGAGAAATCTTAGGGGATAAGCATCTTGTGATCCTTGAGATTAACATATTGTTACATCGTTTCCATATATCAAAGTTTGGATCTGTTGGAGACCTTGCTGTGAGTGAACCATCTATGAATTTGTACTTGTTCTTGGATCGCAGTGTTGTCCTCATTGCCCTGCTCCAAGATTGATAGTTGTTTCCATCTAATGCAGGTGTTACTAAGGTTGATCATGGGTTCTCTCCAGGATGCATATAGTATTGACTCAATGTGTCATATGAATTCGTGATGATTAGTAGGTCACCTTCTTGGCCTTGATCTTCTGCCATTGTTAAGGATGGAAGGTGTAAGAATGAAGAACAATTTGTTCAGAAGAAAATAACAAGAATTTATTTAGATGAGAAAGAACAAGAAAGTTTAGATAGGGTGTGACCAGAATTCTTGGTCTGTTGTGATTTTGCGGCGGAGTTATGCTTCTGGTACCATATTACTTTTGTGAGAAAATAACATCAACTTTTCATTGATCAAAGAAGAATCATACAAAAGCTATTTATATAAACTCATAATAACTAACTAATCCTAACTATCCTAACTGAATAAACTAACTCCCCAAAGGGGAAAGCCCAATAGAGAACTCGCTTGGCCCAATGTGCTAGTCACTAGTTTTAGTGCACCAAGACCCAATCCTTCGGCTAGACTCATGTTCATCTCATGCAACAGGGTTATCAGCACCAATTTTGGCTTGATGCATATGTGATACGGTTAGAACTACTCATGGCTTGTCTTCCTCGGTTAAAACATTATTTCCCCTGATCAAGTCTTCATTTCCCTCGGTCAAGCACTCATCATTGGTTGTCTTCAATATTCTTCAACATTTCTTTTTGTTATGGCTTGACATTTCATTTCGGAGAAGCCATAAAGTAGAATTAGTCTCTTCATTATGCCTCTACTCCTTCTTGAGACACTTGAGTCTTTCCCTTACCTGAGTCTTATTTCATGAGACTATCGTGTTGTAGACTTCACATTATAGATGAAGTAGCCAAATGAGGACAACTTGTATCAGATCTATGTACTAATTTCATGTACGAATATCACTTGTCCTCAAGAATATTTTATTCTCTGTCTCGGACCAATCAGATTTTAACAAGTAATATAAAAATATTACTTTTTTGTTTTTAATAATTTTACTTTTTATTTATGTGGCAACATCTGGTTAGTATGAGACAAGGAATGAGACATCTTTGGTTGTTTCACTTTCTTATTTAGTCATTGGTCACTTATATGATTGAAGCTTTTGACTTCTTCTTGGATGAAAGGTCTTTTGACTCACCATTATTAGGAGATGACCTTGACCTATGATCTTCATTAGACATTAGTTCTTAGTATGGTTTTCTTTAGTAGTTTTAACTCCTGAAATTCCCAAGTTCCCTCAACTTTATTTTCTTTATGGGTTTCCCCATAATTATAAGCATCTTGTGCTTGATCAATTGGTCAACTTCTTCTTCTACTCTGTTCCACCTTGACTAACCGAGCATCCAATGTTGGTCGAGATGGTCTCCTTCCCGACTAGCCGAGAATCAGGCACGTTCAAACAAAGGGCTTAATCAGATGCCTCGCCATTGACCGAATGCATAAGGCCGGCCTAGGGACCACTACCCCCGACATCCCATCTAACATGCTGCCAACAACACATTGTCACACCGCCTACAAATCCCACCTAACCTCCTGCTAACACGACAAGGACATGCCTACGATATGGCTACCAGACCTGCTACAAGCTACAAGTCAACTATGCACATAGTACGACCCTACCAATTCTGCCTGACATGGACAAAGCAGCCCCCGACATACTTAAATGGTTGGCCATGTTGATAATACCGCCAAGGACTACTTCATCCATCCTGCCACTATAAATAGGGGAATCCCCTAAGGAAGTATTCATTTATTATTCTCTCTTATTATTCTTGCTTTCTAACCTTAACTCTCTTATTACTCTTCCTCTCTAACCTTAGCTCTCTATTATCTTTCGTCAATCTCATACTAACTTGATCATCGGAGCACCTTTTCAGGTACCTCCACTAGCGGGTCTAAGCTCAACCCAAATACCTCGAAGAAGACCTCCTGCACGACCTATCAGACTTATCAACAAAAGAACATACTCTTTACCCCTAAGTCACCAAATCTTTATTTAGTTGTTTACTCTGGAAGCTTTCACTAGTTTATATCATGTATAAACTATCATAAATATACTATACCAAGATCTACAACTTCATGGTTTTGACAATGATAAATAAGATATAGCGTATAGTTCTCATGTATGTGATTGAAGGAGAAGTCTTGCTTCTAAATGAACATACTCTTCACGTATTGTTGATTTGTTAATAATACATAGAATATTGGTTTCTCCATCTTAACCCATTTCTTTATAATACATTTGTGATGTATTATTATACTTATTCGTTGGATAAAGTGAGTACCATATCCTTAATTTATAGGGCATGATAATGACGTCATTATTCTATTAGATACATTCCTTCATGGAACATGACTTTCCAAATGGGTAAGTAATTTCACAAAACCCAAATAATTATGTCATTTAATTATTAGACCCAATATCAAATTAATTCCATTTAATTATTCAAATAGAAATATTATCATAATAATAAAAGGATGTCTCTAGCTTCCATAAATTAGTGAACATAATTTAACTATATCTTTATCCATTAAATTATTGTATACTCCTCTTTTTCGTCTTCTTTCTTTCAGTTGAATTGATAGTCTTCAATCTTGTTATTGCAGTCTTCTCAATTTTTATATTTCTCTCCTTTTCCTCAACCTTCGTATTCTTATGGTAGTCTGGTCTTCAATTCCTTATTCTAGCTAGTCTTCTATATTTTGTGGTGATCATTGAGTAATTCTAACATGGAATTGATCCTGATCAAATAACTAATGTTCATTATGTCAATTTTCGGCTAACAAAGATATACAATCAGCCTGTCGATAACATGTGAACCAAATTTAAGTGTCCCATTCAGTGAATTGATAGACAACTTCTATTTAACATGAGTCCGTGGTACACAATTTGATCATGACATGTGCTGATTAATCTCCTCTCTCACCCTATCTACTTCTCTACCACTCTATATATCGTGCATAAATATGTGCTTTGTCTCATGGCTGGTCATAGTCATATGCTACACTACACTCCAAGAAACAGAAAATATGTAGTCCTAACAGTTTCACATTGAGTAGTATAGTAAATATAATGTGATATTAAGTTATGAAATTCTCTCAACTAATTGAGTAATCTTTGGGATTGAATCCTCCTAATATACTTAAGTCCTAATAAGTAATATTTAAACCATGCAATTCTGTCACTTATTGAGATTGACTCTCCTCGGTTGTGATTTCATTTATGATAATGGTTATCCTAAAGTTGTCTAGATAATGCTATTTGGAAAACATCTATTTTCTTTCTCATTTCATTATGTGTCACTTATGTGGATGTCTATATATATATATATAATTATAGAGTAAATTATATTGACATCCCCTGAGTTTTAGTGAAATTACACAAACCATCTTTCACTTTTCTACACCTACACAAACCTCCCCTAGTTTTTATATTTCGTTACACTGACTACCCCTGCATAAGAAATACGTGTAATCTTTTAAACAAAAAATGTGATAATACAATTAAATTAAATAAAACATGATATATTGTGTAGACAAGTCCAAATAATATACAAATCAATATGTCTTTATTATTTTTGGTTACATAATGCATCAACGTTTCTAAAGAAATATTGTTTAAATCACTCTTATAATATAGTGTAACGAACCAAAAATAATAAACAAATATTGACTCATATATTATTTGGACTTGTCTCCACAATATATCATGTTTTGTTTAACTTAATTGCATTTATCACATTTTTTGTTTAAAAGATTACACTTATTTCTTATGCATGGGTGGTGAGTGTAATAAAAGTATAAAAATTAGGGAAGATTTGTGTAGGTAGAAAAAAAATGAGGGGTAGTTTGTGTAATTTTACTAAAACTCAAAGGGTTGTGATTATAATTTACTCATAATTATATATAATTGAAATCAATCAACTAATATAAAATGTCACATTACTATGTATATAAAGTGTCCCAAATATTTTGATTAATAAAGAAAATACAAAAGTTATTTATACATTTAAATTAAGTAATTCTAATTTCTATTTTCTATACCAATAAAAAGAATGTAATAAATAATATATAATTATATAAGAGTAGATATTATCTCAATCAACTACAGGCATTGATAAGACATGTTAAGAATTTGGTTGGATAACTGAAGAGAAAGATATATAGCTAATTGGAAACACATTCACCTAAATATCAGATGAGTTGTAGTTATTTATTATGGTCTGAGGCTGAGAGCACTCCAAGCCATAAAATTAGGCTTTTCATGTTTCTCATGGTGAAGAAATCTTCCATGAATAAAACACTTCTCTACATTTTGTCATCATCAAATAAGCATGCGCAGAGTGACACAAAGTATTAGACGTGGACATTACATTAACATATATCTTATAAATTTTCCTTATTATAAGATGTGTTATAAAATTATACTTTATTTATTCCTCATTTATAAATGAGATATATCAATTTCTTATAATATATATAAAGATTTGCAGGCATACATATTAATACTCATAGCGAATTGAAAATGGAGCATTGGTTAGATGTATAAGTAAGTTGATAGAGAAAAGACTAGACTTGTTGAATGTTGAGCTATATTTGTATTTCTTTTTCATTTTTTAAATGAGCTATACTTGCTATTGAGAGGATTAAATCGAAAATGGGAAAGAAGGAAAGCAACATGGATTTAATGCAATAATAATTCATAATTAAAGTTATGGATAGGGTTATAGAAAAAATGGCAATGGAAACTTCAACCAACATGATTTTTGTACAATAATTGAAGTTGTGGGAAGAGGTGTACATTACCCTTTCAGAATTGTATTGTATCTGACAATTTTGAAATTCACTATAATTACCATATCTATATTGTATCATATTCATAATTCATGTCTCATTTTCTGCAATATATTTTGTTTCCCAGTTGCCACATACTGTGTCAAGTGTTTAAATTGTTAGGTACTCACTAATATAGCCCAAATACAAATAGTTTGTAATCTGAGTTGATTGCATTACAACATTTTTGACTTATGATAACACCTAAAAATCATGGTCTAATATTAGAAAACCGTTATTTTTTTATAGACAACGATTTTCTAATTGTAGTAGTCTAAAGTGTTGCTTTTTGCTCAGACAACAGTTTTTTCACACAAGATAACACCAAACAAAAATATTGTCTTTGCAGTTGAATAGGCAACGGTTTATTTGCTTAGCAAAGACCACATTTGCTAAAACCGTTGCCAATGATAGTTTATAGAATGTTTGTACAACTGTTGTCTATGATAATTTATAGAACACTTGTAAAATTGTTGCCTATGATAATTTAGAAAACACTTATAAAACCATGGTCTTTGATTGCATTAATAAAAAAAATTAAAATTCAATTTACACAATGTAGTATCAATATCAATATATAAAAAATGTCTTAAAAGTAATTAAGATACATAAAGTAATTAATTATTCATTTCATTATTGTAAGTACTTTTAATGCCTAGAGTTATGTTTACAAATAAATTAAATTAACTTTTCACAATAGATCTCAACACACTTTTATTCTAGAGTAAAATTAGATGAAAGTCCATTTATGCCGATGAAATCACGTAAAATGAAAAATGTTTAATAATGCATTAAAAAATTCATTGATTAGAGCAATTTCTCCAAGAAAGAATTATACATAGGTCACTTAGTCATAGGCATACTAACTGACTAAAACAATTAGAACATATGCTATTGAATATTGACTAAGATTCTTGCACAAAAGTATTTCACATGAAAAATGTATTTGCTCCCTTGTATTGACCTGAAAAATAATAGGCAAAAAACATTAGAGGAAATTACATACTTGTACAATTATTCCAAGTATTTGACTTAAGAACCTATTGTTGTTTTCCACCTTTCCAAGTATTTGAGCAACTTTATTTGTGTGCATATAACAATCTATAAACATACAGAAGGTGCAAAACACATTAGGGAATGAGGTTAGATCTACTCGACACTCGCTAATAGTAAGCAATAAAGGAAAATATGCATATATGGAGATGTTGTATAATAGAAGAAAGTGAAGTAACTACATAATTGTACAATTAGTTTTATAACACAGTTAAGTACAAAAAAGCTCACTTTAATCCCAGGAATGTGTGTTCTTATTTGATTAGGCTAATCTCCATAGCCGTCATAGCCAGGTTGAGGAAAACAAAATATCTTCTGACAAAAGGCATGATGCCTTTTAAAAAATTAACATATAATTTCGTAGTCATAATAATAGAAATTACATAACTAATCAACAATGTCCTAGTCCCCACCATTAAAAAATCATTTTTTTAATACCGAAGAAAGATCCATAATTTTCAATCTAAGTTATCCAAATTAAAATCATAATTCATATGATTATATATATATATATATATATATATATATATGAATTATTAATAGTTTACGAACATGAAACTTATAAAGTTTGGGCTTGACTTATTGTAACTTAAGCTTAACCTTTCTTATTTAGCTAAATAAACAAGATTCATGAATCATTTAGTGAGTTTAATTTGAATAATTCACCACTAGTTTCAATTACATCCCTAATTGCATTCCATAAGTTTTTCATCAAGATTCGCCCACCTTTATTACAACCTACACATACAAATACAAGTGTGAGATAATTGATACAAGTGTTTTGTGATAGGCTCACACAGACATGTGAAACCATTTTGGGCGAAGTATACATCCTCTAAGGTTCAATATTTTTTCGTTCAAAGTACTTGATCCATACACCTATACTATAACAAAGATCATCTTTATTAATGATGAAACAAATTCATATTTTCTCAATATTTTTAATGCTAAAAGTGTAATACTATTGCAATCAAAGGGATAAATGTGTTATTAAAAGTTGTATTTTTTTTTATTTTAAAATATTTGTCTCTCCATTAATAGAGATGATCCTAGCTCCTTATAGGATCCTAATATTTTCTATTAAAAGAGAGGCATGAGTGATTGAGTTAGGTTTCAAATTAAAGGATTCACAAAAAGTTTTTTTGCATAATGCAAAAATACCCTTACCTTGCCCATTGTCATTCATTTTAGAGGTATTGTATTCCTCCAAGAAAATTAAAGCACCATATTTGGTTAGGTGTCAACAAAGATTTATCCTAGATACTGTCACTTACATTATCTCTTGCCTATAATAATAAATAAAATAAATATGATAATAAATATTTAATTTTTTTAAATAAACATAACATGTTTTTCATTACTTGATAATGTATGAGATAGAAGATATGGGACAAGAGATTTATGTTGGTTTTGGTGCACCACTCTTAGTAGGCTTTCCTTAATGAATGATTGAGTTTGGTTGGGAGCGGAAGCTATCACGTCATAGGTAGCTAGCATTTCCTTTCAGAAAGTTCCACTAATTTACATAATGCAAGAGCACAAGTAAAGAACTTTTGACGCAAATAATTTTATGAGTATAAGTTATTCATCCACATGTTTATAAAAAATGTTTAATGAAAAAAGAGTAAAGTTTTATAAAAGCGGAAGCTATAAAATGATTTATTAAAATTTATGAGAATTTCTAAGATAATATATTGTTTTTCTTTGAGAATATAGCTAATTGTTGGTTTAATTGAACTGTGAGTTGCAGCCAATGACGACCTACGTTATCATAAGTAGGGACAATTAAGTCTTTTTATTTTTATATATATGTACACATCAGTTCCTTGTCACCAGCTCAAGTCTCATGTTGTATAAACAAATTATTCTCTCAATTAATTATCTTTTATTCTTTTATTTTTTATTTCAAAGCTGTCGTTATTTTGTAATTCAATAACTTTTTCGAATTCTATTTATATTAAAGTTGTTAGTTCATTTCAATTTTTTAGTTGTAATATTGTTTTCGTTAATCAATTAAGAGTTTAATTAATCGATTAACTAGTTAGTAAATGATGATTCCCTTATTCTTTGTAATTTAATTCATTTATTTTTAGTAATGAGAAATATCAATTCTTTAAGTTTTATTTCTCATTATCTTTTCTCGTATTTCTTGTTTCATCAAGAAGATTCAAGCATGCCTCCTACCATTTTAGCATAGTATCATAGCGATAATTATCTCTTTTCGATGGCTTCCGCTTATGCTTATCATTTTTCTTTCAAGATTCAATAAAGAATCATCATAAATATCATTTATCTACTATCATCTTGTTTGGAGCTCCTACATGTTGTTCTTGCACCTATAAAGATGTAAAAGATAGCACCAACTAGGTTTTCAAGGCATATTAATGGAAACATGATTTTTTTTATGGCTTACTGATGCTTAGAGTTTTCTTCTGCTATGATCTTTCTCTAATTATGGTTACTTCTACAGAAGAGCATAACTCATTCTTACACTTCATTACTAATGTGTGTGCCATAGTTGGAGTTATTACAAATACACACTATTTACAACGAGTTTGTCATGTCACCACATATCTACTATAAAGTGATAAATAATTGAATTATGAAAGAGATGGATCGAGCCTCACAAAGAAGCTCAGACTCACCAACAAGAGACCCAAAAGTCTTATCAATCGAATGTCTTAGGAGAAGTTACAAAGCAGATGAATGGACCCATGACATGCTTCAAACCGGTGACATAGTTGATGAGATTCGAATAAGAACCTTCACCAACTCCATGATGAGGTTCAAGTCTCCTTTCAAGAATGACAAGAACGATGTCAACAAGATCCTACAAGACTCATACAAGAAGAAAGAAACTTCTATAATCATAAGGGTCAGGAGAGGAACTATGAGTTTATAAAGTTGCAGGCATGCATAGTTCCCAATGATTTCCCACTCATGAAAAAACTACGTCCTTAGGTCCATCAAAGATTCTAACTACATTCTTGGCTTCTTGGATCGATCTGAAACTGAGTACTTTCCGATGAATGACTCTCTAGATAGATACAGTCTATTCAAGATATGTTTTAGAGTTCTTGAGATTCTTGGTAATTCATCCTCTACAATAAGTTGACAAGATCACTTTATATTCCTTTTTTCTTCTTCTTCTTATTCTTCATTGACTACCCCAAATTATTCTTCATTTCGTTATTACTCTAGTTTCTTTACCCCTCTCTCATTAAACACACAACATTATAGTGTGTAATTTTTTCTTCTCATTGAAGCAACATATAAGGATCAAGATTAATGTTCATCTCATTTCTCTTTTTCATCCATTATGATTGGTTTGCTTCTGTCAAAAAGATGGTTAAGCATTGGATGAAATTGCTTCTGCCAAATGGTGGTTAAGTTTCAGTATTGCTTCACGTTCAAATTTCAAGACTGGAAGACGAATATTCACTCACCAGCAAGAGGAGGTATTAGAGTATGTGTAGTGTTCAACACAATCATTTCAAGCTTGGAATGCTTGACACATTCCAGCTTGAGGGGGATGTTAAAGTTGTTGATTCATTTCGGTTTGTTAGTTGTAATATTGTTTTCGTTAATCGATTAAGAGTTTAATTAATCGATTAACTAGTTAGTATATAAAGGGTGATTCCCTTATTCTTTGAAATTCAATTTATTCATTTTCAGTAATGAGAAATATCAATTTTTTAAGCTTTCTTTCTCATTATCTTTTTTCATATTTCTTGTTTCATCAAGAAGATTCAAGCATGCCTCATACCATTTTAACAATTTCATTCAATGATAATATATATAATTAATTAATTTTTCATAGAAAATAAATAAGATGCTTTAATCAAAATACCATACCCATCCATCAATAAATTTTTAATATGTGTATCTACCATTAATAACAAAAGGATATATAATTGATGATGTATATGTTTAAGACACTCAAAACTGAGGTATAACCTTTCATTTTATCAATTTTCTAAGGCTAAAGAATGATGTATGTTGGATTTGTTTATGGGGTAATGATTTAAGAGAAAAATATATATCTACTTTCAGTAAAAGTTTTTTATACTATTATTACTGTATTAACTATCATTCATTTTTAATTATTATTAATTTTTAAATGAAAATAATATATATAAATGATGAACAAATGAAAATAATACATATGAATGATGAATGATACACTGATTATGTATAAAGCTTTACTCATTCAATACATAAATATTATATGATTTAAAGAGTTTTCTCGGTTACCAATATCATCAAGAGCCAAATACAAAATTGTATAGGAGATGAATTATTTCATTATTATTTGGTTATTTATATTGGGAGATATATTTTTTATAACATGGAAAATGATAGAATAATTCATTATATTCACTATATATATTATGTACCAAAAAAGAAAGAAAAACTATAAAAAATTGTGATTCCTTTATTTTAAATTTTCATTGGTGTAATGCAATGTTATTATGCATGATTTATTTTATATAGTTTATATTTTTTAAGAATTCGGTACTCATTTGACTAACATTACTAATCAATAAATCCATTTATAAAAAAATCTTTATACTTTTAATGATATGAATTTATGTATATATGGCATCAGGTCTTCAATTTTTGGGTGTATCTGAGTGAATTGTTGCTACCAGATGACAACACAAAAAGATAGATTTAACTATATCTTTAGATGTGTTTTTAAATTTATTTGTATGTTTTTAATTAAGTGGAAGCTCTTAGTGCTAAATTTGGTTTTACCTTCACATTAGTGCTAAATAGATTTAATTTCCTAAACTATCAAACACTTAGATTAATTAATGGGATCATCATAGTTTTGACAAACGTTTGAGATTAGTGTTTCCTTTGAGATAGGTTACTTTTAAATACACATTTGTTATCTCAAACTATGTCATAAATACCAACTAAGACATTGGTCTAATGGTGTAAGACACTACTAGACCCTTAAGATCGAGAGTTCGATTCCTAGAAGCGACACTTGTTAGGAGATGCAGTCATCAACTGCAAAATGGATTAGTTCCTTAACCAAAAAGGTGGGGATACCTTTGATAGTACAAAAAAACTATGTCATAAATATCAACAAGACGTGACCTAGCAGTATAAGACCCTGGTTGATTCCCAGGATAACCAAAATGTCAATAATTCAAGTCTTGAGAGTAACATTTGTTGGGATGAGCAGTCACGCGCACTGGAAGGCGAGGGACACCCTTAATAATACAAAAATATCATAAATTATGTTTTACATAAATAAAAATATGTTATGTAATTAAAAAAAGTAAATATTTATTATTATTTATATTTTTGTTTCAATATCATTAATATAAAATAAGATATAATTTAGGATAACAGTTAATTTTACTCTTCCAGAGTCCTACCTTAAAAAATTAGAGTTTGTCCTATCAACATTTTGGTCGATTACAATTTTTTACGGCTATCCATTTCCTTAACTACCTCGTTTTGCAACTAAAAATAAATTGAATTTTGGTTTTTATATCATATACATATTGAAGACAAAAAAAATCATTAATATATTTTCAGTCAAAATGATTTATTTCACTATCCAAATAAAGTTCATTATAACAGAATAACATTCTAGGAAGTAACTTAAAACATAAAACTCACTCTTTAGAATTAATTGTTTTGAAATGTACTCCTTACAAAGTTAAAATTTCCCAGTCATCTTGATACTCTCGAGTTGCTCCTATTAACACTGTATACACAGACATATGTAAATAACCAGTTTTCTTAATTTTTAATCTTGACTTGTTAGAAAGTTTCAAATGATTATTAACCCTCCTTTTTGAACAAACATAATTTTATAAAAAAATTAATTATGACTGCTTTGTTAATTGTTAGTTATGGCTGTGGATGAACAAATAAAAAAGTACATGCTTATAAGTGAATATGATGTCCCAAATAGTATTGAAATCGATCAATAAAATTGAAGGAAAAACAAAAGAAATAATAAAAAATTAATTTATTGGTCTGAGATATGAATTGAAATAAGATTTGGAAAAACATATTTTTGTCTAATAAACTCACCCAATCCAAAATAAAAATGGAAAATGTCGGGAGCTTCAGTTTAGATATGGCCCAAATTCCTCAAAACAAAAATAAAATAAAATTCCATCAAAACACCAATGATATCAGTTATGATTTTTTCTACAAAAAAGGTGATCTTGACGTGTGAGTAGGTTTCTCTGTATTGTGATTGCTCCCTTTCCTAATTATAAACCTGCCTAATACTCATTTTTTTATTGAAGATGATTGTTATCTACTCATGTTCACTTAGTCACTATATCTTCCCATGAACCAGGTATTCTCTTTTGCATTCTCCACCATTTAACATATTTGCATGATGATTCATATTATTATTGAGAATTCAGTCATGAATAATTGATTCTACCATTTTACACTAGTGTAACCCAACAATATATATAATGCAGAAGAATATGGAGAACCAAAGCCAACAAGTTTCAAATTCAGGAGAATCCAACAAAGGAACCAACTTTTTCATGACTTGTTTCAATGGACTCAATGCCTTGTCAGGTTGATCAACTCTCTCACTCACTTACTCCTTAACACTTAATAACACCACTTCACCACCCTTCAAATGATGGCTGGCAAAAGATAAAATGTTTTGCATAATAACATGTTAGTTCTACTAGGTAATTAGCAAAACATGTTATCTTCTTTCAATTACATGCATTGTCAGTATTCTGATTCAAATTCTATAACTATTTTTTTGGTACATAAATTCTATAACCGTTTGGGAATACTATAAAACTTATTTCTACTTTTCCATTTCTCCTAGTTGTAGCAATTCAACTATCCAAACATATTTAGATGTTGTCTCAAATCATATCTTAAATCTTATCCCACATAGTTAAAAATATATCATATCAATTTTTTTTTAATATTTATTATTATTTTTATTTCATTATCATTGATATGAAACAAAATTTAGGATAATATATCTTATCTTCCTTTCTCAATTATTGCAAATACCACTTACCCACAAAAGTATAAGAAACTAACCGTGTGCAATGAAAGAGTTCTTTAGCTTTGCCTAGATACGGTGAGACGTATAGAGTTTTATTGTTTGTCCCATAGTTAAAAATATAAAATCTTACTTGTAGATTCGGGACACCTCAATATGTTATAGCAATTATATTGACCATTCATCATACTCATGAAAACCAAATATATGGGCTGATTTATTAGAGTATGGAAATTAAAAAACAGTTAGACTTAATTTTTATTAAAATGTTATTATGGTATATTAAACACAACATTACATTTGTTTATAATCATAAAACATGATCTAGGTATATATTTATTTTATTAAGTAATGTAAATAAAAGTATTTATTACATTTTTTATTAATTTTTTAACACATTTTACTTTGTCAAATAGTGTAAATAAATTTATCATTACATTATTTATTAGTTTTTAATATTAATATATATATATATAATTTAGTAATATATTGTTTAATTAGTGAATCACTAATTTTTATTCTAATATGTCAATATCCTAATCAGTTAATGAAACAATTTTAATAATAAATCGCACATTTTTAACATTAACACCATATTTTTTATATCATAACACATGAAAATCAGCACTTAGACCGCATCATCCATGACATATCTAGGACATGGGAGGATGCACATGAATTAAAATTTGTAATTTTGTACCCTGTGCACGATATCTTACCCCAGTTGTCATATTTATTTTGGTGCTTATAATATTTGAACATGGATCATATGATATTTCAGGTGTTGGGATACTATCAATGCCTTATGCAGTTTCTCAAGTAGGGTGGTTGAGTTTGATATTACTACTTGTTGTTGCTATGTTATGTTGGTACACAGGGTTACTTCTCCAAAGGTGTATGGATGGAAATCCACTAATCAAATCTTATTCTGACATAGGTGAGGTTGCATTTGGGTACAAAGGAAGAACAGTGATAGCCACTTTTATGTGCCTAGAGTTGTATTTAGTTGCAGTTGAATTTCTAATATTGGAAGGTGACAACTTGGAGAAGTTGTTTCCAAACATGAACTTCAAAATTGGTGCCTTTCAAATTGGAGGTAAAAGAGGCTTTGTTTTGCTTAGTGCTTTGGTAATATTACCAACAACATGGTTGAGAAGCTTGGATGTTTTGGCCTACATCTCTATTGGTGGGGTAGTTGCTCCTATTATTCTTGTTGCATGTGTTCTTTGGGTTGGTGAAGTTGATGGTGTTGGGTTTCACCAAAGAGGACAACTTGTAAATTGGAGAGGATTGTCTACTACAGTGAGCCTTTTTACATTCTGTTATTGTGGTCATGCAGTATTTCCAACACTACGTAACTCCATGCAAGATAAAGGTCAATTTTATAAGGTAATTAATTAACTTGTACTCCGACTAATTGCAATATACTTGAGAGAATAACCCTTTTTATTGACGGTTAGTTGGGAAATTCATAACCAATTTCCTTCATCTTTGTGATGCAAAATAGGCACTTGCAGAAGCGGTAAGTGGATAAAGTAAATGGAGAAAGAAAAGAAGAATAATATAAAGAATTTTAACGTGAAAAAACCTCCTCAATGTGAGAAGGAAATAACCAAGAGAACTAGTCCCGAAAATATATCCACTATAGAAAGTAGGATTATAATATTTGACTTTCACTTACTAAGAGGATAACACTCAATCTCACCCAAAAAGGATGAAAATACAAACTCTCTCTAGTGTCTCACTAGGAATATAAATCTCACACTATGTGGATAAACTCTCTCACTTTTATCTATGTTCTTTCTCACTTATTTGTTGTATCTCTTTATCACAAGTACCCTATATATATAGTGAAGGGAATGAATGCTTCATCATAAAGATACATTGAATGATTAATTGTTGTCATACTTTTCATGACACCTTGAAAAGTGCTACTCCAACTTTCGAAGTTAGACTTCAAAGTTCTCAAGAGTCAAGGAATAATTCCAACACCTTGGAATAGCCATCATTGAAAGTACTCAATGGTTCATCTACCAAGATTCATTTGTCTTACTTCTACATCAATTAGGAAAGATTCCCAACAAATCTCCACATTCCTGAATTAATTGATGGGTATCACCAATCTTCCACCTATATAACAGTCTGTTAGCTTCTTGAGTGAAATTTGTCTTGGTCATCATGTTGAACCAGTTGTCATCTGTATGAATTTTCTCTAGCTGCAACTCACCATTCTAACGCATTTTGTATCCAATATTAACATAATCAATGTGCTTTGTCCGAGAATAAAACGTAGGATTCTTAGCTAGATGAATTGCACTTTGTAACTTTCCAGCTTCAGATGTTGCAGTATATTCTACTCCAGTTGTTGATAATGCAATACATCTTTATAACTTGAATTGCTAAGATACAGCCCCCTGCAAATATAGTTAGATAAGTTGATGTAGATTTTCTGGAATATACATCTCTAGTCATGTCAACATTTGTGTATCCTACTAACATAAGATCTACATAAACATCTTTTGGTAGTTCCCCTCAGATATCATAATATCCACTTTACTGCATTCTAATGCTCTTTACCGAGATTGGACAAGAACCGACTCGCAACCCCAATTGCATGGACAGTATTTGGTCTTATATAAATTATAGCATACATTAGACTTCCTACCACAGAGGAATAAGGCAATTTGCTCATTTCTTTATTTTCTTCATCACTAGTTGGACATTGTGTTGTTGTTAACTTGAAATGTCCAGTAAATGGAACACTAACACGCTTTCCCTTATCCATTTTGAATCTCTTGAGAACTTTCTCGATGTACTTCTCTTGTGATAGCCATAGCAACTTCTTGGAATGATATCTGATTATCCTTATTCCAAGGATCTACTTTGCAGGGCCCAAGTCTTTCATAGCAAAAGACTTGCTTAAAACATTCTTCAAACTAACAATCTTGGTCTTATTACGCCCAATGATTAACATATCATCAACATATAAGAGGAGGATATTAAAGTTTCCATCTTCATACCTTTTAATGAATACACAATGATCAGATAATTTACTTAAGAGGTGTACCTTGATTGAAATATTACAGTCTTGATGCATCTTTTAACTATTTATCATTTTAGTGTACTTTTTGAGACATGTCAATACAATTGTCGAGTTGACTTTTTTTCTCTTCAAAAAAATCCAAGATTCGCTGATGACATTGACGAGTTAATATATAAATTATTTTGGTAAAACTCGTCATTGTAGCTGACGAGTTCAAATGTATTATTTTCATAGAACTCGTATTTGCGGTTGACAAGTTCAAAACACTCACACACCTTACTCCATATGTCAAATTATCACACCTATTTCTTAACATATGTTTAACGTTTTCAACTTTCTCTTTGTATCCTTATATGTTTTTAATACCAAAGGAAAGTGTATCTTCTCAAATAAGAACAAATGAAGTGTAATTATTGTAAGAGTAAATTATACTAATATTCCCTAAATTTTAGTGAAATTACACAAACCATTTCTCCATTTGTTCACTTACACAAACCATTTCTCCATTTGTTCACTTACACAAACCACCCCTGATTATTACACAAATCAACCCTAATCATATACTTTCATTAACATACCACCATATAGGAGAGATAAATATATTTTCTTAAACAAACAAGCATAATTAAGTCAAACAAAACATATCTATTTATTATTTTTGGTTAGTTATAATATAATATAAGTGTAATTTAAATATCTCATTTGAATTTTTGATACACTTTGTATATTAAAGGACAATAATATAAAGTTGAAATCATGCAACATATATTAAGAGTTAGGTGTGTTGATTTGATATATGTGGCAAGGTGTGTGAGTGTTTGGTAGAGCGACTTGTTGGGCCCAAGATACATACCATCCATATCTCATTTTGAACTCGTCAGTGCAAATACGAGTTCTATGAAAATAATACATTTGAACTCGCCAGTTACAATGACGAGTTTTACCAAAATAATTTATATATTAACTCGTTAATGTTATCAGCGAGTCCTGAGTTTTTTTGACGAGGCTAAAAAAAGTATACTAAAATAGTAAATAGTTTAAAAGGTGCACCAAAACTTTAATATTTCAGTCAAGGTGCACCTCTCAAGTAAATAGTTTAAAAGGTGCACCAATTGTCTTCTTAAAACTGTGTTTGGTCATGAAGGATTCAAACTTCGTGTACCACTGTCTTGGGGCTTACTTCAGACCATATAAACTCTTATTCAGACGACACACTAAGTGTTCCTTGCATGGTTCTTCATAACCTTCTGGTTGCTCCATATAGATTTCTTCTTTGATGTCTCAATGTAAGAAAGTTGTTTTGACATCAAGTTGTTCAACTTCTAAGTCTAAGCTAGTTGCTAGACTCAATGCTACTCTTATGGAGGAATACTTCACCACTAGTGAGAATTTCTCATCAAAATCAACTTTTTTCTTCTGATTGCATATTTTCACAACAATCTGAGCTTTGTACCTTCGTCTCAAACTTCCTTCTTCAACTTTAAGCATATAAACCCATTTGTTTTTCAAGGCTTTTCTTCCTTTGGGAAAATCCACCAGATCATAAGTGTGGTTCTCATGTAATGAGTTCATCTCATCTTCCATGGCTTTAATCCACTCTTCTTTATCAGTTGTCTACATAGCTTCTGAGAAGTCTTGAGGTTCACCATTATCTATCAATGTGATATAATCTTCTTCAGGATACTTTGAAGAATATATTCTGCCTCTTCTGAAGTGTCTCAATTCAAATTGCATCTGATACTATACAGGCTCGGGTTCTTGATGCATTTATGTGTCTACCACAACTTCATCATGATCTAATTCTTCATTAATCTAGTCAAGTTATGTGTGAGCAGGATTTTCCTGTTGGTCTATTTGTTCTGGATCTATTTGATGATCAGGATCTATATGTTGAGGAATCTCTCCCCCTGAATCAATGCGAACTTTGGACTTGCATTGGCTTTTCTTCTGAACATCTTTGATCGTCTAATCCTTAAAGAACATAACATCTCTGCTTCTCACAACTTTCTTGTTTATCGGATCCCATAGTCTGTACCCAAATTCATCTTTTGGGGACCCAAGGTAAATGCACTCCTTGGTCTTAGAATCCAACTTTTTTCTCTCATCTTTTTTATTATGAACAAAGGCTCTGCATCTGAGTACTCTCAAGTAGTTGAAGGATGTCTTCTTCTTGTACCATACTTCCTCTGGAATTTCTCTATTCATGGGTGTTGAAGGTGTCTGATTTATTAGATCCACTGCAATCTTTACTACTTCACCCCAAAAAGACTTGGGGAGATTGGTATTTTGCAACATGCATCTGATCTTCTCTTCACTTGCGCAGTTCATCCTCTTAGCTACTCCATTCAATTGAGGAGTCTTTGGTGGTGTCTTCTCCAGTCTGATACCATAAGCATTGCAGTAGGCTTCAAATGGACCACGATACTCTCCACCATTGTCTGCTTTCAAACACTTCAACTTCTTCCTAGCCTCACATTCGACTAGTGCATGAAACTTTTTAAATGTTGATAGTACTCGATCTTTTCTTTTCAACAAGTAGACCCATACTCTTCTCAAGCGATTATATATGAATGTGACAAAGTAGTAGGCTCCTCCAAGAGATCTTTTAGATGGTGCACGAACATCTGAATGCACCAATTCAAGTACTTCATCTCTTCGTGAGGGATTGTCTATTCTCTGAAAATTAACTCTATGTTGTTTACCATAAAGACAATTAGTACGAGAAAATAAAATTTTACTTTATATACCTGGAAGGTGGTCTTTGGCGAGCATTTTAAGTGCCTTCTCATTCATGTGCATCAATCTCTTATGCCAAAGATCTTTGGAGTTGGTAGCAATATTTGCTTCTCCAGAACAAATTCATCCTTGCATAATATACAAAGATCCTTCCATTGAGCCTCTATCAATAACTAGGTTGCCTTTTGCTAGTTTCCACTTTCCAGCACCAAAGTGGCTTACAAAACTAGTATCATCCAACTTACCCGTTGAGATAAGGTTGAGAGCATATTTGGGACATGTCTCACCTCCTTTAGTACAAGTTTTCCCTCTATGTCTGTTAGCAACACAATATCACCAATTCCCACAATCTTGCTAGTAACATGGTTTCCTATTTTCACAGTACCATAATCACCTTTTTGTAGTTTGAGAAGAAACCTTCATGTGGACTTACATGGAAAGAAGCACCAGAATAAACGATCCAAGCACAATCACCATATGCAACGTTTAGGTTATTGTCTTCTACAATGGGGAGAACAACATCGTCTGTGGCGATGGCTGTGATAGACTTATTACCATTTTTCCTTGGATCAACTAAATCTTCATGAACATTTCCAGCTTTCTGGTCTCTCTCCAGGAACCTGCATTTAGATATCTTAGCCCTTCTTTACTACAATAATAGCATGTTATTGACCTCGTGCAAGATTGAGAACGACCTCTAAATTTGCTTTTGCTTCTTGTATGAGATTCATTCCTCCCATAATTTCACTTCTTCCATGTCTCTCCACAACATTTGCTTCAGAATAGAAAGATGTACTCCATTCTTTCCTTATGGATTCTTCATTCAATAAACTATCTGAAACAGTGTCCATTGAGACCTTCTCATCAGGGACTGAGTTGTTGAGTATGGCCATCAATGTATCCCAACTTTCAGACAACAAAGTCAGTAGTAGAAGTGATTGCAACTCATCATCTATCTTCATATCTATCTTTGTCAATTGATTAATAAGAACCTTGAATGAATTCTAGCGCTCTATCATGCTCTGACCATCTCTGTAGTCGAGTTTCACCAGCCTTCTAATAGGAGATGCTTTATTTCTAGGAGTTTTCTTTTGAATCATAGATTCAAGTTTCGACCATAACTCATAAGGATTTGTGTATATGAACACATGCTCAAATAAACTTCTATCAATATACTTCTGAATCATTGCAACAACTTTTCGATTCGAAAGCACCTAGTCTCTATCACCCTTATCGTCTGGCTTGTCTTTGGAAGAAATAGGCTTATGCATATCCTTGCAATATAAATGTTCCTCCATCATGGGCTTCCAATAGGAATAGTTGTCAGCTGTCAACTTGAACATGGCTCCATCGAATGAGATATTAACGACTCCTTCCATCATGGACTACATAGGCTACGCTCCCCGAATGAACCTGGGAGCTCTGATACCACTATTGGGAAATTCAAAACCAATTTCCCTCATTAATGTGATGCAAAATAGGCACTTGCAGAAGCGGCAAATGGATAAACTAAATGGGAAAAGAATAGAAAAATGACACAAAGAATTTTAACATGGAAAAACCTCCTCAATGTGAGAAGGAAACAACCAGTAGACCTAGTCCAGAAAATATCTCCACTATAGAAAGTATGATTACGATATTTGACTCTCTCTTACTAAGAGAATAACACTCAATCTCACCCAAAAAGGATGGAAATACAAACTCTCTCTAGTATCTCACTAGGAATATAAATCTCACACTATGTGGATGTAAACTCTCTCATTTTTCTCTATGTTGTTCTTTCTCACTTGTTTGTTTTATCTATTCCTCACAAGTCCCCTATATATATAGTGAAGGGAAGGAAGACTTCATCATAAAGATATAGTGAATAATTAAATGTTGTCATACTTTTCAAGACACCTTAAAAAGTGCTACTCCAACTTTCTAAATTAGACTTCAAAGTTCTCAAGAGTCAATGAATTATTCCAAGACCTTGGAATAACCATCATTGAATGTACTCAATGGTTCATCTACCAAGACTCATTGATCTTACTTCCATATCAATTAGGAAGGATTCCCAACAACTGTTTATATTCATTTATAGAAAATTTGGCTTGCGCAATGATTAACTTCTCCTTCAAATTAGAAAGATGAATGTAATGATGAGGATGCCCATTACTATATACTAACTAGGGGTGAGCAGGATCTGACCTTACCTGCTCACCTAACTTGACCTAATTATGATCGAGTTCGAGCTGGGTCAGGTCTCATCGGGTGTAGAGTCGAGTTTAAAAATTAGACCCGATCAATATTTAAGGTTGGTCAGAGACAAACATGACCCGACCCTGACCCGTCACTTGGTTAGTCATTCATCATGTTTGTATGTGTCTCTATTTAATTATGTATGGAGTAATAACATCTCTTTGTTAGAAAATATCATTATTTCTATAATTTTTTCATCATATGTACATGATTAATAATATCTATACATATATCATTTCATATGTGAAATTACATATTCATGATAGTAAATAATATTGAGAAAACTTTATCTAAAAGGGTATGCATTATATTTAATTGGGAACATGTTTAAAGATTGTTGTGGTCAACATTTAAGGTCAGGTTAGCTTCAGGTCTAGGTCCGGATTCAGAAAATGACTCGATCAACATTTAGGGTCGGCTAAGGAACAATCTTTACCCGGTCCAACCCGACCTATGCTCACCTTTAGTACCACCATACTAAAATGTAAAACATCAGTTGCATCAAATTGAAAAACATTTTTTAATCACAAAAACATTTATCCACTTTTTAGCAACAACAGTCGTAGTAAGTAGAAATGACACTTATGTTTATTTGATGTTTTCCAATTGCAGGTTTTGCTGTTTTGCTTTATCACAAGCACCATAACCTACGGATCCATGGCCATTATAGGCTACATGATGTTTGGAGATTATTTGAAGTCTCAAGTCACATTGAATCTGCCAACAAAGAAAATAAGCACTGAAATAGCAATTTATACTACATTAATCAACCCCTTCGCCAAGTATGCTGTTATAATCACCCCAATAGCTAATGTAATTGAGGACACAAAGCTTTTCAACAAGAGTAAAGTTATTTCCATCTTCATCAGGACAACAATTGTGGCCACCACTGTGCTTGTGGCACTATTCATTCCCTTTTTTGGGTATGTTATGGCATTTATTGGTGCATTCTTGAGTGTAACAGTTTCATTATTGTTACCTTGTCTTTGCTACCTAAAGATAAATAAAGCTGCGAGGAGATTTGGGTTAGAGCTTATGATAATTATAGGAATTCTATTCATAGGATCATTCATTGGTGTATTGGGTACTATCACATCTGTGAGGCAGATAGTAAATCATCTGAAACATTGAAGGTGTAATTGAGGGTTCTAAAAATCTATTTAATTATGCATCCAATCATATGCATTATATTATCAAGTAATGGAATATTCACAAATCCTTGACAATGGTCACTTAGTATTTTTTAAGTTCTTTATGCATATGATATTAGATGTTTGATACTCTCCCATTTAGAATTTTGTCTTATATATGTGTATATGTATGAAAGACTCAAACTCAAGTTCTTGATGAAAAGGAGAAAAATATGTACCAATTGAATAAACTATGTATCCATTAATTAACTGAATATGTATATATAATTTCCTGGTGATTTTGAATGTATGATCAAGAAACTGCTTGACATGAAGAATCTCATCATGACTATCTGCAATTAACACCATGTCATCCATATACACAAGTATGGCAGTAAAGGAATGAGGGTTGGATTTAGTGAAAATAGCTTGATCTTCTTAGGAGTGATCATAGCCCAAGGAAATTAGGGCAGAGGATAAGGTTTTATGCCACTCTCTACTTGTCTACTTCAACCCATAGAGTGATTTGTGCAACTTGCAAACATGATGTGGATCATCAAGAAAAATTCCAGGAGGAGTCATGTAGACCTCTTCATGCAAATCTCCATGCATAAATACATTATTCACATCCAGTTCTTCCAAAAACAAACCTTTGATAGCTGCCAAGGATAAAATAGTTCTAACAGTGGTAATTTTGACTACATGAGAAAATGTATCAAAGAAATCCCACTTTCTAACTGGGTATAACCCTTGGCAACTGTAACGCCCCGAAAAATACTTCTCAAAAACATTGCGGAAAAATGGGTAAAATATTTTCTTTTGAATTGGTGACATATAAAATTCTTTCCTTTTAAAAACTTTTCCTTTTCCGGGACATCACTTAAGTAACTCGAATGCGGAAAATCAACTTATCGTTATCGAATGATAACTTAACCTGATTCACAATTTCCTGAATAATACGATGTATATAATCGGTTAAGTCATAGTCAGTTCATACAGACTAGG
>NC_032026.1:6832566-6850738 GCF_001865875.1 Lupinus angustifolius | reverse complement strand
TAAAGAGTGCTTTCCAAAGTGTTCCTCTTGACATGCACACTTTCATATTATTTTTAAAATTTTTATTTTGATTCTGTCTTGAATTTTTCTTGTTTAGTTGAATTAGTTAGGCTTTGAATTTTGACTTCAAACTTATTGTGGTTGTTTCCTATGATATTACGATGTTATTGATGCAAAGTTTTAGTTGTTTAGTCAAATTTAACATGAAATTCCATTCTTGTTGTATATGGTTGTTAATGTTGCATGTAGTGCATGACTCGGGGAAAATCAGGCTCTACCCATAGTATTTTGGTAAATTTTATTTTTGGCACAACTTTTGAACCATTTATCAGAATTGGACAAACTTCATGTGGATTTGGGGTAGAAAAATTCATTCTATTAGACTTTTCGTACTACATCTGAAAACTCCCTCTTGAAAATCCAACAAAAACCCTTTTACTATTTATTTTTTTATTTTTGTAATTTTATTGTCTTGAGTTTTTTTTTTTTTTTGTTCAGATGAATTAGTTAGGCTTTGAATATTGGGTTATTACTTTTAGTGGTAGTTTTTGATGATTTTAGAATGTTATAGATGCAAAGTATAATTATCAAGTATTTTAATTGGTGTTTATATTGGTTGTTGTCGTGATGAATATTTTGAGATGATACTGAAGACCTTACTTTCACCTGAAGCAAAGGAAACAATTTGAACGAAACACTCAGGTGAGGGAGAAAACATCGTGACACAATGGTGTCAAGATATGACATCAGCATCTCCTAAACTCCCTCACAAGTTCAGGAGTTATCTTGGGTATTAAGAAAATTTCTCAACACATTGGCATGTATAGAGGATGAAAATAACTCTTGCAAAAAAAGGATACAATGTGTGAGACTAAAATCTGGACTTTCTAAAGGTTTTCGAACAAAACCACTTATTATGGTATGTTATATTATCAATAGATCACCACAGGTTTCATTTACAATATTTTGAAGAGAACGTACAGACAAGTAACCCGATCAATTATAATATTTTGCACATATTTGGTTATCGTGCTTATGCTAACGTACTTATTGATGAATAGTATAAACTTGATCACATGTCAAAGAGGTATTTTTGATAAGATATACCAAAAGTGTGAAGGGTTCAAGTTCTAGATCTAATTTTTAGAAAAGTGGTATTGAGCGAATATGCAGTCTTTGATCAAACATGATTCTAATGAGCAATGAAACCGTTTAAGTGAAGAAATGGAAGGAACTATGCACCGGTCAAGTCAAGAACATGCAAATTCTCAAAGGGAGAATTCAAGTTTGCATAAGTATCTACTTGCCAAAGACAATGATAAATGTCCTATGAAACGTACAAATATATATGACTTTGAGGATATGACTTCAGTTAACTATGGATGTATGTCATGATGTAGAAGATGGAGTCTTTACACAAGAATCAAATATGAGAGATTGTGTCATTGCCCCCAAATAAGCATTATGTTGGGTCCAAGGTGGTATACAAGAGGAAGCCATCATTATCATAAAAATAAGAGGAAATTTTCTAGGCTCGTCTTATAACAAAGAGGCATTCCCATTAGAAGGGGGTCACCAACAATGAAATTTCCTCCCAATGGTGAGACATACTTCAATTAGGGCAATGCTTGCTTATTTAGTAAACCTGACTATGCACTTATAATAGATGAATGTGAAGACTATATTTATTCAAGGTGAACTAGACAATAAAATTTAAATGAGATATCCAGAAAGGTTTAGTGCAGTTGGGAACAATTAAGTGGTTTGCAAGTTGAAGAAATCTCTATATGGTTTGAAACAGTCTCCTCGGTAGTGGTACAAGCGGTTTCAGACTTATATGTTCAAGCTAGATTATAAGCGTAGTGAGTACGATAGATGTATTTATGTAATAAACCTTGTTGATGACTCTTTTATTTTGGTACTACTTTATACAAATGATATATTGATTGTTGTTAATCATATGAGATATGTCAATGAGCTGAAAACATGTTGGGCAAGAAGTTTGAAATGAAAGATTTATGGACTACTAAGGAAATTATTGGGATGAAGATTCTATTAAGCGTATGTAAACACACAGTTTTGACTGGGGTTAAAACTATTTTAAAATAACATAATAAAAAACTAAAGGATGTGTAAAAATTAAAAGAGTGAGACAATTGGGTTTGTTTGTGACCCATTCAGCAATCCTAATTTACCTTCCCTTTATAATCCTAATTTTAGCACCAATGTGTCACACATAGAATGTTTTTAAAGAAGAGGCAACCCTAAATCTAAGAAGAGAAAAAGAGTAGAGTGGAGGCGTTCATCATCTGGAAATCAAAGAGGAGGATGTAGCAATACAATATTGGTCTTCTCGTCATTCTCCATCAACAAAGTAACAACAAAAGGTTTTTCTTCTATCATTTCTTATTCTTTTTTATAACTTTGTCGTTGTGGTATTGCTACTTAAATCTATTTGTATCAATTTCATGGAGTAACCAAGTATTTGGTTTCTTAAGTTACCTAAATCGAGCAAAGAAAAGAGGACAAAACACGTCCCTAGAATAGAGGCGTCGGTTTTTTGGTGCTGACTGTCGACGGAGCAGGTTTCTGCCTCCTAGGCGAGCCACCGTCGTCGGTCCAGGCAATAGGTGAGGGTTCCATCCTGCAACCCTAACTCGAATCTTTTTTATTTATTTTATTTGACTATTTTCTACTTTTTATTTTTTAAACTATTTACTTTTATGTTTTCTCTTTACTGATTCCAAACTTTTTTTTAACATAAAAAATAATTTAAAGAAAATTTTATGATAGGGTGGAGTAGTGCATTATAGGTTTGTGTCTTGTCACGTTATATCATATTGTTAAATTTTAAAAAATAAAAATTTAATAAAAGTAATGTAAAATAGTTCACTATAGGGCTAGTTCCTTGTCGCGCTATTTTAAGTTATCTAGAGCAAAGAGAGGTAGTGCACTATAGAACTAGTTACTTGTCACATGTCCTCATCGTGTTATTTTTAAAATAATTTAATAAAAACAATGTAAAATAGTGCACAATAGGACTAGTTCTTTGTCGTGCTACTTTATATTGTATGAAGCAAGGAGAGATAATGCACTATAAGACTGGCTTCTTGTCGCGTTACCTCATCTTATTATTTTTATAATAATAATTTAATAAAAGCAATATAAAATAGTGCAGTTTAGGAGTACTTCCATGTTGATCACCTTTATGTTGTCTAAAGCAAGGAGATGTAGTTCATTACAAGACTAGTTCATTATCGCATTATCTCATCTTTTTATTTTTAAAGTAATTTAATAAAAGCAATGTAAAGTTATGCACTATAGGACTAATTCCTTGTTGGTTACTTTATGTTGTATGAAGCAAGAAGAGGTAGTGCATATAGGACTTGTTCTTTGTCACGATATCTTGTCTTGTTATTTTTTTAAATAATTTAATATAAACAATGGAAATTAGTGCACTATAGGAATATTTCTTTCTCGCGTTACTTTATGTTATATGAAGCAAGGAGAGACAGTGCACTATAGGACTAGTTCCTTGTTGCGTTACATTGTTTTATTATTTATAAAATAATGTAATAAAAATAATGTAAAGTGGTGCATTATAGGACTAGTTCCTTGTCACATTACTTTATGTTGTATGAAACAAGAAGAGGTATTGCACTATAGAACTAGTTCCTTGTGGCGTTACCTCATCTTGTTAACTTTATAAAAATATATCAATCAATCAACCATTTTTTAGAAAAAAACTATGTAGCTTTGATTTTTCTATTGCAGCTAAAGATATGTAAGAGCAAGTATTTCCTTGTTAGGCACATAAAAATAAAAAAAAATAAAAGGTTTTTGGTCTTACCTTGTTTTATTTAATAATTTGAGGGTAAATTTAATAATTTGAGGGTAAAATTAATATTTTGAGCGAATATCAAAATAATTGATCCAGGTACCATTTTTTTATAACAGGCGTTATGCGGTGCCTAATACATTCCTCATCCGTAACCGACTCCTGAACTTAATTTCTCTCCGAGCAGACCAATCTTTTTTAAAAAAAATGGTTTTTCATGATTTCCCTCTAAACAACATTCATGGAAACTCCATTTCATTTATTTGCATATTTCATATCTCACTCATGAAAGTGGGGTAGCGGCAGTGCCAAATTGGTCATATTTTATACATTCTTGTTACGGTACATTGACTATGTAATCCACTCATATAAATGAAATTTTACTAATATATAATTAAAATTTATTTAAATGATCAAGTCTCACCTCTTTAGTGTTTTGTAGACTTAATACGAAAGAATTATGGCAGAAAGATAAGTGTTGGATAAAAATAAGAATTCAACCATGACATGTTGGAATAAAATCGTGGTAACTCATTCAATCAACATAGGATTGAGCTAATATTTTGATATGTTGGTCCTAACTGATGGATCTTAACTGTAAACGGTTAGATTGTCGAAATGAGAAAAACCCACTATGTTGAGCGCAAGTTTCGATGCTCAACACAAATAATAGTGAAAATCAAGATTTGTGACTATTTCTTCTATGCTCAATGCACTCAACTGTGCCTAGCGCAGTGGGTGGTGCGATAAGCACACCGAGGTGCACCCTACGCAAGTTGATACGTTGAAAGGATTGCAAAAACCCAGTTGGAGGGGCACTGAGTGCTAACAGTACGTTGAGCACTTAGGACAACAACAGAGCATTATTTAAGGACTTCCAACTCGGACCATTTGATATACACTTTGTAATATTGATTTGTAATACTTATTTTCCGAGTTTCTAATGTTGTTTACCTCATTTTATTCATGGGATCGTAGTGTAAGTATTAGAAAAGTTAATCTCTACTCATTTGTGTGTGGTTCTACCACCTTATGAGTTGTATTTTATCCATATCCTACTTAAACCTTGTGAATATGAGTAACTAAGACCCTTATTAGGATTGAATGTAGCATGAGGTTGATTTCTACATAAAGATTCACCATTAATTTATGAGGTTATTATTATATTTGAGTTTTGTATTTACTTTATGCTTAGTCTCTTACTTGCATTATTCTGAACTTGCATAACTCAACTAGTAGAAAATTTGCTAGACATAGACTTGTATTATTTCCCATTTCATTCACTTGACTTTTTGGTATGTAGACATAGAACTAATATTGTGATTTTATAACTCTTAAATTGAATAGCATGTGTTACTAGATATAGAGATGTGTTTGAAGGTTCATAAAACTGAATTTTATTATTATAGTTTCTAGACATAAATCTACTTTTGGTAAAGTGTTAGTATAGACCAATACATTGGCAGCTAGTATAATTGAGGTGTTGCATTTTCACTCAACCTACATGCTTGCATCACTAGACATAGAAGTATTGTTTTATAAGTCATATTGCTTATTCTTATAAATCAAAGTCACTAGAAATAGGTCTTTCTCACATAAGTTGCTAAATTGACTAATACATTAGCTTTTATTAATTTTGAAGTCATTGGATAGAACAATCATTACTGAATGAATTACTTTAAGAATCAGATGTGTACAAATAGTAAGTATGAAGTTCAATCACAACTCTCTTTATCATTACAATTTCGATTTACTTGTGTCATCAAACAAACAAACTCTTTGAATCATAACTTCAAATAATAATTTTTAGTTGAAAGGCTAGTATCTAGTAAGTCTTTGTGGATTTGATGACCCCTTACTTTGTACTTGTTTGCGACACCGAGGTAGCTTTATACTCTTATTTTTCAGTTAGCATATTCATTGAGACAAGGAATCTACAAAACTATGACTCTCCCAACAATGCAATATTAAGAAGATCCTAGAGAGATTTGGTATGAGCAATGTTAAAGTAATGTCTACTCCGTTGGCAAATTACTTCAAGCTTTCCTTGGATCATTGTCCAAAATCAAATGAAGAGAATAAATACATGTCAAAGGTTTTATATGGCATTGCACTAGACTAGACTTGGCATCTGCAGTTAGCCATGTCTTCAAGTATATGTTGGAATTGTTCATTATGGACATACTGTCCCAAAGTATGGAATCCTAGAAAGAGGTTGGCCCAACTTAAATTGGATATGATAGCTTCCTTGTACTCTAACCAACCGATGGTTATTTCATCTCCACTGTCCATTGAGCCCACTCTAAACAATCCCTCTTTTTCCAGATTATTGTCGATGTAATCATAAAAAGCTAATATTTTGGGAATTTTCGACCAAGCTTGTAATAAACTTTTATTTTAGGCTAACCAAGCACCAACTCTTCAATATATTTCCTGTTGGAAATATCCTTGATCCCATTGATAACGAGTGGGACAAACAATTGGCTAGTTGTAGCATTAGCACTTTTATTTCTGAATACTTTTGTTTAATCCTAATAAAATATAAATCTTGGAATCGTAGCAAGATAATTAGCCTATCCATAAGAGGATATGAGATCATATGACCAATATAACCTATTCTTTCATTTGCTTGGATATTTAGAACTTAAAGCCCTGATGTTTAGTAGAAACACTTCGGTTTCACATTGCTAGTTGTGTTTGCTTTGAACTTCGATTGGCTTAGGCGAGCATGGACAATATCCTAAACTACCTCTCGCAGATCTGACTCTAACCAATCAGAAATATTGATTCTTTGTTGGGATTCTTCCTTTCTTCAAACGAAATGAACAGAGATAGAATCAGAACGATTCCCGAAATTCCTTTCTGGATTTTCCTCAATGTATTGACTATTCATGGAACGTGAGAAGCAGATGAATAATCATCTGCTTCTGGAATAAATAGAAGAATTTCTTGGGAATCCTACAAGAGTGAATCGTTCTTTTTTCTCTAACAAATTGTCGGTTTTTGGTATCGACGTGCAAAGGTTCAAAACCATTTACTCCTGATTATGAATACTTGATCGGATCTGTCAAGAACGAGCTGACGACTACATGGGAAGCGGCTGATTGCAGTCCCTGAGCCCATCCCAGGAGGAATGCATGGTTCCCTTGCACTTCAATAGGAAGTTGTCAGGTGAATTATCAGATATTGGAAGAGGATATAGATCTCGATATCATGATTTACAACCAACAAAGTAAGTTTTCAGTTGTTGATTTAGACTATCAATGAGACTTGGATAATTATGTGGAGATCATTAGTTCAGTTTGTTGTTGCCATCTTCGTAACTGAAGTAGAATACATTGTAGCTGATGAAGCTTCTAATGAAGCCTCGTGGTTTATGAGGCTGATAAATAAGTTAGGCATTGAGCAATGTGAGGTTATATTCTATTGTGACAGGTAGAGTGTTATCTTCTTAGTAAACAACCAAATGTATCATACTAGAATCAATCATATTGATGTGATGTTTCATAATATTACAGTTTGTGACTTCTCAACCTACACTATTATAGAAGGTTCACACTTCAGTAAATGCACATGATATATTTACTATATTGGTTACCTTAGACAAACTCGTGTATTGCCTAGACTTTCAACACATTTAGTGATGCTAGAAAATGGAGATTGATTATATTCTCCAAGGTGGAGATTGTTGTACAAATGACTCATATTTCACTGGAGTGGACATTTTCTCCTAAAAACTCGTTCTGAAATTTGAAACATCTAGTCTTTTTGACACTAACATAGTTGGTTATATTTTACTTGTTCTCTCCCATTTGTAACCTACTGAGCTGGTTTTTCTTATGAAACATGGCAAATACTAAATTATTAGTTGAATGATATCAGAACTATTGATATATATATACATATATATACACACACATATATATAAGGAGGGATTTGTTTATACAAAAGTTAAGTTACACTCAATCTTAGTCGTTGATTTTTTTAATCTAATAGACCAAATGAGTGGGTGAAATACGTGATGAGAGAGAGAAAGAGGAATCTTAGATGACCTTTAAGTTTCATCCATTTGGCCTGTTAGATTTAAAAAAATCAATGGCAGAGATTGAGTGTAATTCGTGTAACTTAACTTGGATGTAAACAGATCTCTCCTATATGTATATAATGACACAAGTGAGCACAGTGCTCATATAAAAATTGTGAGAACATAAAATATTGGTCTTACACCCAATCTTGGATGGTTGGTTAGGATTAAAATTCAATTATTGGTCAGGTGATAGTCATGTGGATATATCATCTAACGTTGATCGTTCAAATATCTCAAACAACCCTAATGCAAGAAGAAAAAGAATAGAAAATAAGACTTAAAGGAAGAAAATAATCAAAGTGGAATACTTTTATTGAAATGAATGAAAGAAAAGTTAAGTGAATATCTTATATAACAACATAAAACAAAGCCTATCTATAAAAGGAAAAATTGCCAACTAAACAAACTAACTAACCTAAATGGAATAACGAAACAAAATGAAAAATATATATTTATATCTCTTTTACATCTCCCTCAAGTTGAGTTGTCGAGTGAAGGGGACACAACCCCAACTTTGTAACAAAAGATCGAAAAAGAGTAGGATGAAGAGGTTTTGTGATTGTATCAACAAGTTGGTTGGCAAATGAAATTGGCATGAGATGAATAAGCTTGTTTTGAATATTATCACGAATCACGTGACAATTAATCTCTATGTTTTTGGTTCTCTCATGGAAAATTGGATTGTGGGCAAGATAAATAGCAGATTTATTTTCAAAATAAAGAGAAAAGGTTGAGAAAAAGGAATGCATAAATCAGTAAAGAGGTAACTTAGCCATTGTAGTTTATAGAAAACACTTGCAAGAGCCTTGTATTTAGCTTCAGTGGAAGATCTGCTAACAGTATTCTTATTCTTTGTCTTCCTAGAGACAAAAGAAGAACCAATGAAAATGCAAAACTAGTTATACTCTTCCTAGTATCTAAACAACAAGCCTAATTAGAGTCAGCAAAGAAAGTGGCCCTAAGATCAATATCTGCAAGGGAAAAAGGCCTTGAGAAGGAGAATTTTTTAAGTAATGAAGGACCTTCAAAGCAACCTTGAAATGAAGATCCATAAGTTGTTGCACATCATAGGATAAATCAGGTCTAGAGATGGTTAGGTAAATCAATCTTCCCATCAACCTTCTATAGCTATGAGGATCATGATAAGGATTCCCTTATCTACTTGAATTTTTGTAGAAGGGTCAAAATGGATTGAAGATGGTTTGGCAGCTAAGGATCTAGAGTCTTCTAGTAAGGAAATGGCATATTACCTCTGATTCTGATGTATACCAGATTTAAACTTGGCAATTTCCATTCCAAGAAAAATCTAAGAGGGCTAAGGTCCTTAATTTTGAAGGATTTATCAAGGTAATGTTTGGCATTTTGTATTTCAGTTAAGTTGTTGCCAGTAAAAACCATATCATCAACATAAATAAGAATAATTGTTAACGAGTCACTAGAATACTTAGTGAAGAGGGATTGACCAACCTAAGAATGTGAGAAGCCTAAGGGCACAAGATCAATGGATAGAGTAGTGTGTCATTCTATGATGGCTTGTTTCGGCCCATAAAGGGATTTGTGAAGTTTAAAGACTAGGTGAGGTTAAGGTAAGGCAAGACCAGGTGGAGGAGTCATGTAAACTTCTTGATGTAAATTTCTATGTAACAGAGCATTGTTCACATCTAATTGTAATAAAAACTAGCCCTTAGCAGAAACAAGAGCAAGGACAACCCTAACTGTAGTGATCTTCACTATAGAAGAAAAAGTTTCAAAAAATCAACCCCTTCCAATGGAGCCATCTCCATTAAGTTTGGTCTTATAAACCCATTAGCAGCCTATATGGAATTTACCAGGAAGGAGGGGTACAAGAGACCAAGTATTATTATAGGTAAGAGCTTCCAATTTAGTCTGCATAACAGTCTGCCAATGTAGTAGATTGGAGGCTTGCTTATAGGTAGATGATTCTGATATGGAACTAATAGGGGGTGAATTAGTTGTCTTAAATCTATTACATATTTTTCTGCAATTTACAAAGTTAGTTGTAGCAAAAAAATTATGCAGAAAAATATCAAGTAAATATAATGAGATAAATGAAAAGAGAGTACACAAAAAATTTTATATTGGTTCACCTTCTTGTCCACCGAAGGTTACATCCAGTACTCTTGCAGCACAAGAGATTTCTTCACTAGATATTAAGAGTAGTAATTATAATTTCTCACCCTGAGACTTCCTTGTACCTTACTCACTCTCTAATACCTATATCACTTTTTGGAAAACAATCATTCCAAGTGACTCTATCCCCTTTCTTATCACACCCTTGTGAAAGAAAGTATTTCAGCAAATTGAATGAAGAAAACTTTAAGTATGGCAAGGATTGCCTTTACAAGATTTGAAACTATGATTTCTTGCAATCTGGTAACTCTTTACACACTTAGTAATAAGGCTCAGAAGGATTGAAAAACTTTGAAACAATACTTAAAGCAACTTCAGAAAATTTAATCTGAAAGTTAAGAACAAGTTGTAGAAATTGCAGAGCAAGTATTTCTAGAAAAAATTTAGGTTGTGTATGTGAGTTGTACATGTGAATTATGAGTTTCAATGCCTTTAAATAGGTTTTGCAATCAGCCATAACACCTCTATGAAAAGGTAGGATTCGATTGGAATGAAACCATTTTGTTTGGGGTGAAAGCTATGCAGTTTGAATCTAACAACTAGTGCAACAACTCTCTCTAATCGATTAGAGCATTGACATAATCGGTTACACAAACATTCTGTCCAACTAAGTAATTGATTAACACATATTGTAATTGATTACTCAGAGGATGTACTCAATTACCCAAGTATTTTGTTCAACTTAATAACGAATTACTACAATATGTAATCAGTTACTCAAATGGGTGTAATCGATTATCCTGTTCAGCTTTTGTCGGGTAACTCATTTCTCACTCATGTAACCTATTACTTAGTTTTGGTAACCTGTTACTTAGTCACAGTAACATGTTACTTAGATCCGATCACCTATTACACAGTATTTTGAAAATTGTTTCATTTATACTTGTAGTTTTCAATTTTATTTTAAAATATTTTTTAGCATTACTACTATTTCTATATTATAGAGTATAAGGATAGAAGTACCTATAGCCTTAGACTCTAATTTCCTTGAAGCTTTATCTTCATTGTCTTCATAAGTATTCTTCCTTTTCTTCTTTATGTGATGTTGGTGTCTTCATCAAAACCGTGCAAGGTCAGGAGCAAGGTCAGGAGCAAGATCCTCTTCACAATCTCCCTCGTTTTGATGATGACAAACTAATATCTTCTTGATAGTGTAGTTTTCTGAGAGTAGCATATTTTGACATGACTTGAGTATGTTCCCCTAATTTTGTATGCTCCCCTTTGATTTGGAGTTATGTGCCTGAAAGAGTTTTACACAGAAAATACACTCTCCCAATTTTTCTCCCATAACACATACGATATGTATATAGCAAACACAAAGGTAACATAGCATAGCATAATAAAAACTTAAAGGATGTTAATACATAGTTCAGAAACAACCAGGAAAAAAAACAAATTGTCCAAAATCACACAACATTACAATGACAAATCCAAGACAACAAATATTCTAAGACTCAGGCCTAGTATTATCATTATCAAGATCCATGCTATTGATCTTATAGAAAAGACGTTGATTTTGAGCATGAAGAGCATCCATCTAATTAGAGATGTAGCCTCGGGTAAAGAATAACTCGCCCATAAACATCTGAATTGTAGGCATGGCAGCAGATGAAGAACACTCAGCATGAAACTCATAAGTTTGATGTTCAGGAGGGTTAGTATAGACATTTGCATTTGGATTAGCAGGTGCAACTTGTCTATCACTTCGATGCTTATAGATTCTATCAACGAGATCTCCAAAGAAACCCATTTTGTGGATTAAATCCACATCAATCTTACAATCACGTGCATCAAGTGTGACTTTGGATTCACCAGCAGTGGATACACCAAAATGCTCAAGTATGTTGGTTATGAAGATTGCATAAGGCTAGGGGCTGTGAGTTTCTCGTACATACCACATTTGTCTCATTATTGTCAAAGCCCAATTGATTTGAAGGTTATGCTTAAGAGTATACATCAATTGTAGTTCCACGTCATTAATTTGAGAATGATTTGAAAATTTTGGAAGAATGACATAGCTAAGAAAGTAATGAAGCAAACGACCTTCGAGATTGAGATATCCTACAACAAGGATATCTCTACTCGTTATAGTTTCACCTAAAGCTAGTTGCTTACACATTTCGATTTCCTATTTAGAGAATCTACACATAGAGTAGTAGAACCCTTTTCTATCATAATTATCCAATTCACATGCAAGACCAAAATCTTTTATGCTACCTTGAGAGGGTATATTATAGCATATTGAACTGATGGTTTTAACATCTAAAACAATTTCTTTTCCTTTCATAGAGGATGTTAAATGATTTTTCCTAAATTTCAAATTGAAGTAAAATACTTAAACAAGTTCAGGATAGTAGGTATTTGTTTCTTCACAAAAACAAAAAGATCTTGTTGCCTAACTAGAATAGGGAAATGAAAATCTTCAAACAAAAAGATCTTGAGCGTCCAAGAAAATGCTCTGAGAAGACTTTGTGTTGTTCATCATTGACGAGAAAATGTGCCAAATCCAGAGAAGATGTTGCTCTAAGAACATGTTGCTTCTTATCCCTTGATGATAAAGCCATTAATTGAAGTTTTGTAAGATTAGGTTTTGAGGTTTGAGAGATTTGGGGATTTTTTATTTAGACCACTAAACACGAAATTTATGGAATGGAAGTGTTTAGAATTAAAAATATGATTGAAATGACTCAAAAACAAAGCAAATCGGATCAAAAGTGAAGTTTTTAGAAAAAATCTAGGGTAAACACAAAAAAGAAAGGTTTGAAGAAGAAAAGGAAGTGTCTGAAAAATTACAAGGGAAAATTAAATACTAGTTTGAATAATCGATTACTCAAAGTGAGTAATCGGTTACTCAACATAGAAAAACCCCAGATTTCAAACAACAACTTTAGGTGATCGATTACACAGATGGTAATCGGTTACTAAAAGTTTCTGCCAAATGCAATAATGGGTGACTCTCCAGAGTAATCGGTTACTGGCCCTATAATTTGGAATCTTCAGGCATATTGATGCCCAGTAATCGACTATTGACCCAAAGTAATTGATTACTTACCTAAAAATTTGAAAATTTTAAATAAAAACTAAGCAAATTTAAGTACAAGTAGGCATAAGATAAACATAATGAAAAAAACATATAACCATATATAAGCATTTAAGACGGGTAAGCTTCATCAAGAATGCCTATTTCTCATCTAATTTTATAGAAAGGTTCTTTTTCCAAAGGTTTAGTAAATATATATGCTAGTTGGTCATGAGTATCAACAAATTCTACAAACACATCTTTCTTTTGGACATGGTCCCTAAGGAAATGATGTCTTATATCTATGTTTTTGGTTCTAGAATTTATTACTGGATTCTTTGTGAGATTTATAGCACTATTATTGTCAAATTTTAGGGGAATGCATCCTAAGTCTAGGCCATAATCATATAATTGTTGTTTAAGCCACAATACATGGGCACAACAACTACGTGTCGTTATGTATTCTACTTCGGCAGTATTTAGGACAACATATGCTTGTCTTAAATCTAAGAGGGGGTGAATCAGTTGTCTTAAATCTATGACAGATTTTTCTGCAATTTACAGAGTTACTAGCAGCGGAAAAGTTATGCAGAAAAATATCAAGTAAATTTAAGAAGATAAAGGAGAAGAGAGTACACAGAGATTTTTATACTGGTTCACCTTCTTGTCGAGGAAAGGTTACATCCAGTATTATGGCAACAGAAGAGTTTTCTTCAATAAATATTAAGAGTAGTAATTACAATTTCTCACCCCGAGACTTCCTTCTACCTTACTCACTCTCTAATACCTATATCACTCTTCGAAAACAACCTTTCCAAGTGACTCTATCCCCTTTCTTATCAAATCCTTGTGAAAGAAATTATTTCAGCAAATTGAATGAAGAAAACTGTAACTATGACAAGTATGTATTGGTCTAAGATTTTATAATTCCTCCCCAAGTTTTTAAATGGGTGAAATACAATGAAATGGAAAGACTACCTTGGCATAATTTGTAAAACTCTTCTTATAGTTGAGCAATGTGGAACACATCTCATCATCCATCTAGAAAATCGACTTCACAATGGTGTCTTCCACTGAATGTTGCAGCCAAGACATAATCATGGTGTTGCATCTGGACCATTGAGAATGAAGGGGTGTCCTTTAGGAGGTTTAGGTATAATTTTGACTTCTGTATATGTACGGTCTCTGTGGAACTCTATCTTGTTCTTTGAATGAAGTGTTAGCATCATGGCCCTGCTCCAGGAATGGTAATATTTGCCTTTTAGAGAGGGGGAGACAAGAACTAGGGCTGGATTCTGATTAGAATTTAGAAAAAATGGGTTTGAAAGATTTGAGTTAAAATCTTCATAACTCTGATTCGCCATTGTAATATTTGAAATAAAATCGAAGAAATGACCAAGAATTTGGAAGCTGCAAGGGACTTGTGAATAACGCGGAGGGTTTCAAAGAAGGAGTGAGGAGAGTACAAATTAAAGCTTATTAAGCTTTGATACCATCTCAATCAACCCCAATGCAAGAAGAATAATAATGGAGAAGAAGACTTAAAAGGAAGAAAGGAAATCAAAGTGGAATACTTTTATTGAAATGAATGAAAGAAAAGCTAAATGAATAGCTTATATAACAACATAAAACAAAGTCTATCTATAAAAGCAAAAACTGCCAACTAAACAAACCTACATGGAATTAACCAAACAGGAAATATAACAAAACTAAATGGAAATTATATATTTATATCACTTGTATAAAATAAGATTCAATAATTCATATTAATTGTTCTTATTTTTCACTATAGCACATTGTTCTCATGTGAATCACTATATATGTAGGGAGCTACTGATGTGAGAATAATGCTCTATTGTGAGAAATGAGAAAACATAATATATATCATTGGATCTTAATTGAACGGTTAAGATTAAAAGATATATGCATTGGTTGTAAGGCCCAGATTTATTGTTCTTACAATTTTTATATGAGAATTGTTCTCACTTGAATAACTTCCTATAGATGTTTGTGCAAATATCAGTCTCATGCATTGATGAAATCATGACCCGGGTGCAAAATGAAGACATTATCATAAGCTCCATTTTCCATTATAGTCAGTGTTTTAAATAGCAATTGTAACTTGTAACTGCAATTTCATTTAAGTTTTGCTTTACTCATTTCCTTCACAATAATGATGTTGTGTGCTCTTTTTTCTTCATAATAAGTTGTTTTTACATCTATTTTATAGTCATTGATGATCTTATTATTTTCAAAACATAACTGAATTAGGAAGTTTGATTTATGACATGTGTATAAACTGAATCGAGAGCAATCTAAACGCTATGCTAAACAAAAGAAATAATAAGAGATGATAGAAGCAGCCTGTAATAGATCTTTGTGTATAACTAAATATTATTTCGTTAGAACTTGCCATTATCATACGTGCTAATATCTTTTTTTTATGTTACCAAATAATGAGCTCTAACTAAAGCTTCGCCCTTTCACTTTAGAGGCATGGATTAGTTATATGACAAATGATAATCACTTGATTTAGACTTATTCGAGTCAAATTAGAAAGTTACAGTGAAGGAAGCAAAAATCTCCAATAAACTATTTATTTATTTTTTGTTATTTGTAAAACTCATATACTTTGTTTAAAGGAGCACAGGTTATTTCACTTGCAGTAATATTAGTTTGTTATTAGAACACTAAAAAAATGTACGTAATGTTAAACATAGTAAGAGTTTTATATACTATTAATATTATTTATTTTTAATTATCATTGACTCTTCAAAAAATAAGATAAACAAATAATAGATGATGTACTAACTATGTATTAATCTTTATCTTTATACTCACAGTGCAAGGATATTACATTATTAAAATTTACAAAATCGGTACCCATACCATACAACCTCCTTTTTTAGTGTTAAACTAATACTATATATTATATAATAAAATTCATTTTTAATTCCAATTATATATTGCATATTATAAATTTATTTTCCCATGTCATTCATATAAAAAACACAATAATAAATACAAAATAATGATATTTTTTCTACAAAATTATATTATACATCCATTTAAACTTTTAGAATATCCACATGTACCAAATGATAGTTTAAAATCATATTTTTTGAGAAATATCATTTTTCTTATAGTATATGATGTAGGGAGGTTGATTGTGCGTATCGAAGTCGCTCGTGAGAAATGAACATCATTTCAATATTTTTAGCAATTATCTTTTTATTATCTTTCGAGTATCTTTTCATTATTTTTTCAGTATATTTTCATTACATTTTCAATATCTTTTAGTATCCTTTCTTTACTATTTAAACATTTTTAGGGATGTAGCCATGATCAACATTATTTTTATTAATAAAATTTAAGAGTTTTCTCTTTCTGGTGGATTCTAGAGTTTATCTATCAGGTTTGTACTTGTGAACTTGTGAACTTGTGTTTATCATTCTAGGTTTGACGCTGGCCAAACCCTTTGTGCTTCTGACTGCAACAAGTGGCACTAGAGGAGGTTTTCTCCTGCCTCTTTTCGTAGCTTGAATAATCATGGGTGATCAACTAGTGACTAGAGCAAATCTTCAAGGTTTGACCGTGACTTTTACCATGACCCTAACTGCTCTTACTGAACAATTGGCTACTTTAAATCAGAAGATGAACAATGCCAACAAAGGGAACCAACGAAAAGACATAGGAGGAGAACCACATAGGGTTCTTCGTGGTGGAAAAAATAATCGCATTGCTATTGCGGAATAGATGGTTGACCAGGGAAGTTGACATTATAATCACGACTACCGACATTCACCTATGTTCAACTTTATCAACAATTTATCTCCTATCAAGCATGTTAAGACTCTTCCTATTACTCAGTCTTTCAACTCACTTACCTTTTCATTGCCTCTATTCATTTTCACATCACCACATGTTAATTCCCTTAAGGAATCCAAATTCATAAATAGACATATCTCTTTGGGCACATCAAAGCCTAAGGATTCATTTGGAGATGTAAAGAAAATATATTCAAATGAAGCGGTTCTTGCAGATTCAACTCTTGTGCATAATAACTTGAGTGAAATACAGGAAAATACATATCAAGAGATTTTTGTAAGAAATACTACAATCAAGCTACCACAACCCTTAAAGTATAATTGTGGTAGCCATGGCTATGACCCAACACTTTGTGTTGACGAGGCTAATAGTTTTTTGAAATTGCATGGTGAGGCAGTGACAGGGCAAACAGAAAGTGCACAATTATGTCGTCAAGTAATAAAATATTGATCCCACAAGAACTGAAAAATTCATTTAATTGTAACAATTAATTTATATTTAACTCAAATAAGAATTAAAAGTGAATTTATAATGATTGAACAATTGACAAGAATAATTATGAAATTACTAAAACTATTTAGGAAGAGTTCCAAGGATAAGGGTTACCGCCTTTACACTCACAAATCCTTATTTTGCTCATTTTCATGAACTTTAAGTTATGAAAGTGAATTGCTCTTTGATATATGTCATCCTCACTCGAGCTCTGACATGTGTACTCAAATGAAGTTGCACTTACTCTCACGGTACGGTTATCAATCGAATCATTTACTTTGATCTTTCTATTCAATCGCTTCGTAGCAACCAAAGATGAATTCCAGAAACCCACGAGAATCCTAAGACTACTCTCGTGAATTAGGATTCTAGTTTGAATAACTGAATGGTCGGATAGTTGGGTTCACCTCTCGGTCCTTCCCTAATGTATCTTGTTAGGTATTAGTGGTAACTATACACCTAGAAAGGGGGGGATGAATAGGTGTCGCGGTTAGAATAGCCGCTTTTCGAAACTCAACAATTTATGCTGAATCACCCCTAATTAATCGATTATAGGATGAAGATAATCGATTAATTTGAACAATCTTAATCGATTAACAAAAACAGTTTTAATCAATTAACAGAAACAATTTTAATCGATTAACAGAAACAGGATAATCGATTAACGCAACAGTTTTAATCGATTAAACAGAAACAATAAGCTATTACAGAAAACGATTAATTGCAGAACAGTTAACCGATAATGGAACAAATACAG
>NC_032026.1:6831978-6832466 GCF_001865875.1 Lupinus angustifolius | reverse complement strand
CACGTTGATTTGTTGGTGATCTTCAAGCTCTTTTAGGCACAAGTTGTCCTCATCAAAACCATGACATATTAGGAGAGCTTTCCAAAGTGTTCCTCTTGACATGCACACTTTCAATCTCCTTCTTTTTTATGATGATAAACACTACATCAATTTCATCAATTGAAATAACAATTGTTTGATGAATAAGCTTGAAGATTGTTGGCATGATTGATATGATGCGCAAATATATCGGAAGTTGTTATTACGATCAACCTGCACAATCAAAAAACAACAAAGCAACCTTTCTCCCCTTTTTGACATTATCAAAAAGATAACCCAGGTCAAAAGAAGCTAGGAAGAGATATTAGTTCATCATAAAACAAAGTTAATGAATTAATATGGGTTTTAACAAATTAACCTGATTTATTTTTCGGTAAATTGAACAAATGCGCTTGATTTGACAAAAAATAGCTAATAGGAAATGAGAATGGCATACAAGATTTAATCAA
>NC_032026.1:6825161-6831878 GCF_001865875.1 Lupinus angustifolius | reverse complement strand
AAAAACATTAGCATAGCATAAAGAGTCGAGGAAGTCAGGAAATAGTACAAACCATAAAGTCAATCAAAGACAAATAACAAAACATGAATAAGTCCTGAAAGCAACAACAACAACTAAATCCAGAAGGTGCCATAAGATGAAATAAACCTAAGGGTGAGATAGCCTAGGTCTAAGGTCCGCTAAACTAAGGTTGAGGCGGAGGATGGTCAATCTGATCATCAGGCATAGCAATGTTCTGATCTCCCCTGATAAGCACAGACAGCTTCTGAAATTCTGAGCAAAACATAGCATTCTGAGCCTCAGCGTTAGATTGAATCATGTTCCTCAGCTCCAGAAATTTTTTGTCGGTGTAGGCAATCTGACGTTCTTCGTATTGCTCCATGCCTGCAAAATACGAGTCTTTCAGCCCTTGGAAGTGCAGATCCATACGGTTGTTAAGCCGTTGCTCCATAGCTTCCATCTGAGCTAGACCAAAAACAGAGTTCTGAGGTGCTGTTCCAGAAGACTCCCCCTGAGTAGTTGCATTCTGATTACCCATATCCTCCTGATTATCATTATCAGACAAATCCAGATCAAATGTGGTATAGTCCTCCTGATACTGCCAAGTAGTACCATACTTGTATATTCCCATCTTATGAATAAGACTCTCACCAACCAGGTGATCTTTATTAGTATACTCAGTAATGATAGTATCAGAAACATCAATGCGCAGATAATCGACAATGCGAGAATCGAAACAATCCAGACATCAAAACAAAACAATCATAAATAAATTCAATTCAAGCTAAGTCTTTGAATCATAACAACTACATGAATTAGGGTCACTCGTCTCTCATCACTCTCCTGAATCATAAACAAATTCATAGTGTGTTGCTTAAAATTTTTCATGAAAGTGAATTACCATAGGCTTGATTATAGACCAAACCGCCACAGACTATATTTGAATGCATGTAAAAATCAAGAGGTCTTTAAATGATTATAATGGGGCCAATGTGAATGATTTAAGGTGGGATAGACAAAGAAAGAATAATTGAACAACCTTACAACATAGTATATGATATAGGAAGGTTGGTTGCGCGTATCGAGGATGAAGTCACTTGTAGGAAAGGAACAACATTTTAATATTTTTAGCAATTATCTTTTCATTATCTTTTCAGTATCTTTTCATTATTTTTTCATTATATTTTTAGTATCTTTTCATTAGCTTTTTAGTATCTTTTCTTTAGTATTTAAACACTTTTGAGGATGTAGCTATGATCAACATATTATTTTCAGTAATAAAATTTGAGACTTTTCTCTTTCTGGTGAATTCCAAAGTTTATCTATCAGGTTTGTGCTTGCAAACTTGTGTTTATCATTCTAGGTTTGGTCCTTGTCAATCCTTTGTTATTCCGACTACATCAGTATATGAGGATTTTTTTTATATACTATCAAGGACATCTCCTCATCTTATGTGTACGGAAATAATTCATTTTGAGATATGTGATCTCTCTCAATAAGTGTCGCTCACAAGAATTGAATATTGACATTTTAGTTCTTCTGGGATCTAACAAAGTCTCATATTATTAGGCAAATGTATTGTTGATATAGTATAAGAGGATTTGTAAAAAAAAATAATGAAGGAAATATATTTTCTTTAATCTAATTCAAATCAGGTGGTAAAAAACACTACTCTACTTCCATTTCATCTTTTAGCTCTCTGTAGGCTACACATGAATTACAAAGGACACTGACAAATACAGGCGAAAATGTGGCTATTTACTTTTACTCTCACTATGTACAAAACTAACTATATACTGACTATAGGTGCGACCCAGTTGGACCAGTATCACTTAGCCTTGGACTTTTTGAAAGAGTATAAAAAGATGAGCTAAAAGAATTTACTTCTCCCAATTTTTTCGGATAATTTCAAGTATATTAAATGTGAGCACAGTGGGTACTCCATACCAATTAGAAGAGGGTTGAACTTTACATGGTAGAGAAAATAGTATTGATGCATAATTTTCGACTCATACACCAACTAACATGAGAATAGAACCTTCCTAAAATTTAATAAAGAAAACCATGATGGGAATTACTTATGATTGGTTAAATACCAATCCTAGGATCTTGAATCTTATGATTTTCACAAACATATATGAAATAAAGGGTGCAGTGTCATACCTGAATCCATGTTCCTGGATGTGCTCATTTGATCTACGTTTCTGAAAGAAGTTTTTTGGTATGATGACATTCCTCAACCAAATTTCTGATTCCTCTTGGGACTTGCGTTTTCACTCTGATGGGGAGAGGAGAAAACTGAATTTGATTTGGTGTGTTGTGGACCATAACCTTCCTTATGCGTTAACTTTTAGGGTTCTCATTATCCCCTATGGGTTAACCTCATGGGTATCCACCCATTAAGCCCACATCTTTTATCAACTTTAGAAATTTAAGGGGAGTCAGTAATTAGATCACTTATAATGTAAACCCGGAAATAAATAGCTAATATCATTGTATCTAATATATGATGTCCACCTTAATTAGAAATTATAAATTTCTAACAATCTCTCACTTGAGCTTCATATCTTCATGAAACAATTACATTGTAGGTTCTTTAGGCGCGCATTCATATGTTATTTACATTTAGACTTCTCCTTAATACAATTTGGTCCATCTCATATATCAAATATGGAACCACTGCAACTTTCATCACATTTAAGTGTGACTCAACCAGGATGATCACCATATTAATATACTCAATGACATAGATCAAATATAGATGAGTGACATGGAAATTTCATGCAATGTGATCTCAAACATGTCTATTTCCAACTGGTCCTTCTTTATTCTTTAGTGAGATCAATACAAGGTCTTTAATTGCAACATAATAGTTATAATGCACAATTTCAAAATGAACCAATAAACCATCAACTTTATTATGCATAAAATATTGTATATAATATCCAAAGCAAAACATAAAACATATAAACTCCCACGGAACTAAGGTACCCTAAGGAACAACACCCATATGAGCAACATGGTCATGAAAGACTTTAGGTACCAAACCCTTAGTCAGTGGATCAGCTAGCATAAAATTTGTCCCTATACGTTCTACGGAAACTTGTCCATTCTGAACACTTTCTTTAACAACCAGAAATTTTATGTCAATGAATTTTGACTTTGTAGAACTCCTATTGTTGTTGGAGTAACGAACCACAAACTTGTTGTCACAATAAATCCTCAATGGTCTTTCAATACCATCGACCACACGTAAGCCATGTGACAAAATTTCGCAACCATATGCCATGGTCTGATGATTCAAAACAAGCCATGAACTCTGCAACCATGATTGAAGGAACTATAAGCGTCTGTTTCACATACTTCTAAGAGATAGCATCTCCATCCAATACAAACACATATCCAGAGGTGGAGTATCTACAGTCTAGACATCCATCAAAATCGGAGTCAGAGTACCCAATGATCTTTAAATTCTCAGACCTCCAATAAGTGAGCATGTACTCCTTTATTCTCTTCAATTAACACATAACACGTTTGATTGCCTTATAATGATGTATTCTATGATTACTCAAATATCTGCCCAAAACTCTCACAACAAATGTTATGTCAGGACGTCTGAAAACTTGAGCATACATTAGACTTCCTATTGTAGATGCATAAGGAATCTTTTGCATCTCGTATCTTTCAAGGTCATTGTTGGGGCACTGTTTGAGACTAAACTTGTCTCCCTTAGCTATAGGGGTATCCCCTGATTTACTGTCTTTCATGCCAAATCTATCTAGGACTTTATCTATATAGATTTCTTATGATAGCCTTAGAATATCTTGAGAGCGATCTTTCAGTATCTGAATACCTAATACAAAAGAAGCTTGCCCTAGATCTTTCATTGCGAAATTCTTTGTTAGAAATCTCTTGGTCTCATGCAATAGTCTTATATTACTGCTAGCAAGCAGTATATCATCGACATATAATACTAGGAAGATAAATTTACTCCCACTGAACTTATGGTATACACAATCTTCAACTTTAGTTGCCTCAAAACCATACGAGGTAATAACTTGACGAAATTTGTGATTCCATTGATGAGAAGCTTGTTTAAGCCCACTGATGGATTTCTTTAATTTGCATACCATAGAATTTGAGCCAAATGACACAAAGTTTTCTAGTTGCACCGTATAGATCGTTTCCTTAATGTCACCATTAAGAAACACAGTCTTAACATCCATCTGATATAGCTCTAAATCAAAATGAGCCACTAGTGCCAATATTATTCTAAAAGAATCCTCGAAGATACTGGAGAGAAGGTTTCTTTATAATCAATGCCTTCTTTTTTAGTGAAGCCTTTAGCTACTAGACGAGCTTTATATCTGTCAATATTACCCTTCGAATCCCTCTTGGTTTTAAATATCCATTTGCAACCAATAGGTTTCACACCTTCAGGTAATTCGACAAGATCCCAAACGTCATTATCATGCATAGACTTCATCTCATCCTTCATGGCATCAATCCACTTTTAAGAGTTAGAAATTTTCATGGCTTGATAAAAGTTCAATGGATCATCTTCTGTTAACCCAATGTCACCCTCATGTTCTTGAATAAATACAATATAATCATCAGGAATTGCACTTCTCCTCTCTCTAGTGGATATCCTTAATGGCACTTCTACTTCTTGAGGTTATTGAATTTGTTCTATAGGTACTTGAGGGAGAACCTCATTGTTGTCTTGTTTTGAAATATTGTCAGGGACAATATTCTGAACATTATCTTCTATTACCGAATTTATTCCTTGAATAGTAATAGGCACAAGAACTTGTTCACTATCAATGACAGGTTCATCCTCAAAGACAACATTCCTTATGTTCTCTTCCTTCCCAAAATCAACTTCCTCAAGAAATATTACATTTCCCATCTCAAAAAAGAGTCTTGCTGTGGGATCATAAAATTTATAGCCCCGAGAGCGCTCAACATAGCCAACAAAATAACAGCTAACAGTTCTAGAGTCCGGTTTTCTTTCATGCGGTCTATAAGGTCGTACCTCAGCTGGACAACCCTAAATGTGCAAGTGTTTCAAGCTTGGTCTTTTATTAGTCGAAAGCTCATATGGGGTTTTGTTAACTGCTTTACTTGCCACCCTATAAAGGATGTAAACTGCAGTCTTTAAAGCTTCCCCCCAAAGAGACTCTAGTAAGGAAGAATGACTAATCATACTTCTCACTATATCCTTAAGAGTTTGGTTTCGTCGCTCAGTAACACTATTCATGCTAGGTTTGCCTGGCATAGTATATTACAAAACAATTCCACACTCTCTGAGGAAAAGCGCAAATGGTTCTAGACGTTGTTCTTCTGATCCATCATATCTGCCATAGTATTCACCACCACGGTCATATTTGACAGCCTTAATTTTCTTTCCAAGTTGAAGTTCAACTTCAGCCTTGAAAGACTTGAAAACATCCAAGGACTGAGACTTCTCATATATAAGATATAGGTAGCGGTACCTAGAATAATCGTCTATTAACGTAATAAAATAATATTGTCAATTCCAGGAAGCCATAGATAAAGGACCACATATATCTGTATATATTAGTTCTAAGACATCTTTAGCTCTTCGGCACCTAACTTCCTTTTGTTTGTATGTTTTCCCTTTATGCACTCAACACAGACCTTAAAGTCTGATAAATCTAAAGGGTCAAGAATTTCATCAGATACAAGTCTTTGAATTCTTTGTTTAATTATATAACCTAAACTCTTGTGCCATAAGGTGGTTGAATTATCTTTTAATTTTTATTTTGTACCATGTGAATTTGTTTGTAGTATTTCATTAGTGGAACTGGAAACATGAAGCATATACAGATTATCAATTAAAGAACCAGAACTAACAACATTTGAATTTTGATATAGACTAACTTTATTATTTCCAAAAGAACAAGAAAAACCAAATTTGTCCAAGTTGGAAACACTAATTAAATTCTGCCTAAAAGACGGTACAAGAAATGTCTCAAATAAATCCAAATGAAAACCAGTTCTTAAACAAAATCTAAATGTTCCAATAGCCTCAACTGCAACCCTTTTGTCATCGCCCACAAAGATGAATCTTTCATCATCACTTGGTTGTCGACTCCACAGGCAACCCTGCATAGTGACACTAATGTGAGTAGTAGCACCAGAATCTACCCACCAAGTATCATTGGGTACAAAAGCCAAATTAATTTCAGAACAAACAAGAGTTAGAAATTTACCCTTCTTTACACGCCATGAGATATATTTAGGACACTCTTTCTTCATGTGTCCTTGCTTCTTACAGAAGTAATAGGCCATTTCCTCATTACTATTCAATTTTTTTTCGTCTGAGAAAAGAAGGCCCTTTCGCAGCACCCTTATTGCTCTTTCTTTTCTTATTTTGAGGGGTCATAGCCAAGTGAGCACTTTCAGCCTTATCTCTCTGCAATCTCTCTTCCTCTTGCACACAGTGAGATATAAGCTCATTAAGGGGCCATTTGTCCTTCTGAGTGTTATAACTCACTTTGAATTGCCCAAAGTGTGCAGGAAGAGAGATCAAAACCAAGTGCACGAGCAGGTCATCACCAAGCTCTAACTTAAGTGACTTAAGTTCTGATGCGAGGTTAGACATCTCCATAATGTACTCCCTTATGTTCCCTTTGCCTTTATACTTCATGGAGATGAGTTTAGCCAAAAGGCTACTCGTCTCCGCCTTTTCAT
>NC_032026.1:6804910-6825061 GCF_001865875.1 Lupinus angustifolius | reverse complement strand
TTTCTCAATTTTAGCCTCATCGAGGTTTTCCGCAGTGGAAATGGATTTCTCCACATGAAGTGTTAGATCCAAATCCATACGGCCGAGAATAATTTCTACGGCTTCCTTCCAGACCTTAAAGTTTGTTTCATTCAGCAATGGATGATTACTGATTTGAGTAGAAAAATTTGTAGCATTGTTATAAGATACTGAAATCCACATAACAAAGAATTAATAACATGTTCAAATCTAAACAAACAAGTCATGTAATATATTTAAAACAAGACATGTTCACATAATAGACCCATCACAAGATACCTAGCACAACATCAATTTCTAGTCTTTGGACAAAGAAATTAATTTGTAAGTGGTACTCTCAATGTAATAATGTAATGATCAAATATTAACAATTAGTTCTATCAAACAATAGCCTTTCTTTGGAGCGACTATTATTCACATGGAAAAAAAGTTTATAATTGTTACATATTTATCATCACATGTATGTTATTATTTGGTCAAATTGTATCTTCCTTTGGGCCGAACACAATTCGCATAAATAATCTCACACACATCTGTGTAATTTCAATTAATTTCCACAATAGAGGTTACTTTGACAACATATTGCATCAGTTAATTCAAAATAATTACCACACAGAAAAAGGTAAACAATATGAGTCCATTACAAAAAATATAATTTTGGAATTAAAACCTTCATATTTGATATCTTTTATGATTAACAAATCTAATTCCACAATTTCCTTCCATATAATTCCAAATCAAAACAGTGCAAGTTATTTAAAGAAAAATGGCAAAGAAAGCATTTGGATATAAACACTTGCACAAATGCAATAACAATATAAATTACTATAAGTATGTACACTTTGATTATATATATAATATATATGCACATACTGAAATTGCAATATACATATACCATAATATAGGAAAACATGTAACATTATATAAAAGTGCAAGGCATTGAAACATTAACTCAATTGAATTCCCAATTGAATTCAAAAAATGTCTGATATCATAGCACAGTGCCCAAAAAAATGCACGTTACCCTATTGATTCATCTTTCAAAATCTCCTAAGCATTTGTCACTTTAACAAACATTTTTTTTTTCACAATTCTGGACCAGGATTTTTATCTGGATGATATTTGAGAGAGAGTTTGTAATAGGCTTTCTTGATTTCGAAAGCATTAGCATTCTAAGTAACACCAAGAAGATCATAGTATGCACGATAATACTGAGCAATGTTATAAAACACCTCCTCTGGATGAGCAATGGCATAATCGTATTGATAAACACAATTTGCAACAATCAAGATTGCAAAAGCATAAAATAAAAGTAGTATTTCTTATATTGATAGATAATTCAAATCCTAAATTTCCAATCTTCATAACATTACAGCGAAAGCAAACAAAAAATTCCCAAATTTAAATTAGGGTTCATACAAAAATTGGAAAAACACCCTTTATGGAGAATCATAAAAATTCAGAACTTATACTCTGATACCACTTGATGGGAATTCCTTATGATTTGTGAAATACCAATCATAGGATCTTGAATCTCATGATTCTCACACACATATATGAAACAAATGGTGCAGTATCATACCTGAATCCATGTTCCTGGATGTGTTCTTTTGATCTATGTTTCTGAAAGAGGTTTTGCGGTATGTTGGCCTTCCTCAACCAAATCAATAATTCTCTTGGGACTTGCGTTTTCACTCTGATGGGGAGAGGAGAAAACTGAATTTGATTTGATGTGTTGGGGACCATAACCTTCCTTATGCGTTAACTTATAGGGTTCTTATTATCCCTTATGGGTTAACCTGATGAATATCCACCCATTAAGTCCATATTCATTATAAGCTTCTAGAAATCTAAGGGGAGCCACTAATTAGATCACTTATAATGTAACCTCGGAAATAAATAGTTAATATTATTGTATCAAATATATGATGCTCACCTTAATTAGGAATTATAAATTTCTAACAAGCCAATAGCTTGAATGGACTTTGATATCATCTTGCAGCTGAACTAAATCACACGGCCCAAAGGTAAAAATTAAAAGATCCTGGATTCAGCAAAATGGTTACGGGTTAAAGGGAAGATTTGGAAAATTTTATGGTGACTTTTTATGAATATATATGATTATCATGTGAAAGCTTAATATCCTATTGTACTTAGATATTGTATACTGCTATTTAGATCCTATTGTACTTAATATCCTATTGAACTATGTTTATGTTGCTGACTATTGTTTTCATGGACTGCTATCATTCCTATTTGGTGTCTACCAAGATTCGTTAAACAAGGACTCTTATGGCAGAAATGAATATTCTTTGTAAAAGAAACACTTTAATGTATTGTCTTACAATTTAGTGAGGGTCAAAATGTCTATTTCTCAAAAGTAACTGTGTTATCCAGTTAAGGAGAATATCCAAAGTGTCTTTCTTTCTTGGATAAATAGGTATTATTAGGAAATGGAAATGTCTTTGCCTTAGCAGATCTTGTCAGTCTTGGCATTTTGTAGTTTCCGTCGCCATAAAAACAATTGGACTCAATTTAACTATACGAAGCTTGAATATTAAAGTTTGAAAAAAATTGAGGACTCGAAATAAATTGTGATGATAAAATAAAAATATCTAACATTATATATCGAATAATTTAATTATATAATAAATTTTGAATAAAAAAATATCATACAAATGGTGACAACTAAGATACACTTTTTAGGCTGAATTATTGTTACTTATAAGGGATTCAAGTTTAATATATTTTTATGGGATTGTATCCTAAACGAGCATTAAACATTCTCATATTTTTTTCTCACTTTAAGTCATACTCTTATTTCAATTATACATCAAATATATAATAATAAAAAATAATAATCATTAGATCATTAAAACCAAGAAAGTATTGAACTATTTTACTTGTAGAATAATTATAATTGACAACAATTGCACACTGACAGCATATTAACCACTATATTGTATTTAATGAAATCAACCTAAGAAGCCAACATCCAACGATGTCTCTAAAAGATCTTACACAATGACGGTTATAAATAGCATTGGCAATTAGGGCGGTCCTGCCCGTCCTACCGATGTCCACACAATACCCACCAAAATTAGGACGGGCATGAGCATGCCCGTTGTAAAATAAGGCATGAAATATTATGGCACATCCTAAACATGGGCAGGGCGGGCTTGCGGGCCGCCCTAAATTAAAAAGAAGCTAAAAATGACATAGTACTTTATATTACATGAATATATTGTGTGATAGTAAGATTAAAAACACAAAACATAAAATTGTTTTGCATAAATCGGACATGCATTTAATTGGTAAGATATTATATTTTGGAAAATTGTTACGTGCACTCAAGTAATGAGAACATGAATTACTTTTGTCATACTTGACCCATCAAATTTCTTATTTTAGTGTTCATTAATGCCCATGGGCTGCCCTGTCTACCCATTTGAAATGCTTATGGGCAAAAATGGCATGATGGGCGGGCATTTTAGGGCAGATGGACACAATTTTCATACCGTGCCCGCCCAAAACATGCGTGCGGGCGGGCGGGCCCCATGGGCTTTGCCCAAATTGCCAATGATAGTTATAAATAGCATTGGTAATTAGGGCGGCCCTGCCCGCCCTGCCCATGTCCACACAATTCCCACCAAAATTAGGGCGGACATGGGCATGCCCGTTTTAAAATAGGGCATGAAATATCATGCCCTGTCCGCCCTAAATATGGGCAGGGCGGGCTTGCGGGTCGCCCTAAATTAAATAAAAACTAAAAATGACATAGTACTTTAGATTACATGGATACATAGTGTGACAATAAGATTAAAAATACAAAACATAACATATTGTTTTGCATAAACCGGACATGCATTTAATTGCTAAGATATTATATTTTAGAAAATTGTTACATGCACTCAAGTGGTGAGAACATGAATTACTTTTACCATACTTGACCCATCAAATTTCTTATTTTAGTGTTTATTGATGTTCATGGGCCTCCCTGCCTCATTTGAAATGCCCATGGGCGAAAATGGCATGTTGGGCGGGTATTTTAGGACGGATAGACACAATTTTCATGTCATGCTCGCCCAAAACGTGCGAGCGGGCGGACCGTATGGGCTTTGTTCAAATTCTCAATGATAGTTATAAATAAGAGTTATTGATCCAAAACTACAAATCTTGAGAAGGAGAGACACAAGCATCGAGCACTAATGTTCTAAATAGAATATAAGCATTAAATCTAAATCTATCATTATAAGTAATTACTAGGGTATCCTTTTGAGCTTTCATTTATATATATATATATATTGTAATACCAATTGGTAAATAAGTCTTTAAGGTTTTGTCTAAGAGTGTGGTTTTGGAGGGGAAGGGAAGGAAATTGATTACTTTGAAAGTGTTTCTTTTGTTTGGGAGTTGAATGAAGGAGAGAGGAAAGTTTTAGACTTCATGTCCCTATTTCTAAAGTTCCCTCAATTTGAGGTTTTTTGGAGATAAAATATCAAAACACTTAAATAATTTTAGTAATATTATATAATTATATATTATTGTCCACTTCTCATTGTTAATTACAGTTTTAAATAAAAAATAAAAAATATTTTTACATTACCCTTAGTTTTACCTTTCTCATCTAAATTTCATACTCTCAAACAATGAAAATGATTGTCTTCCATTTTCCTTCCCTTCCTCCCCATTCTAATCATTTGATCCCTCTCCCTCTTTTTCCCTTGTAACTCACAAACAAAGCCTAAAATATCTAAAGAAGTTATGATAAAAATACTCGTTTAACGAGTCTAGACGGACATGATTAACAAATAACACCCTTGAGAGGCTAACTACTAAACAATACTTAAAATGTCTAAAACGGCTTGGTTATCAAACAAAACTCAAGTGAGCCTCAAGAAACTAGATTAATAAAGAATACTCATTTGTGTGGGATGAGTCCTTGTTAATTTGTTTGAACTAGAAAGGTTAGATTGAAAACAATACTCACTAGAGTTTGAAGAGGCTAGGTCTAAAATAATAATTGTGATCAAGATCTTGAAGAAGCTATGTTGAAACTAATACTTTGATACTCATAGAGGCTTTCTCAACTTGTGAAACCTCTGATCGATTGTAGTGAAATCTTGGTGGTGCTAAGACATAGCTCAGGTTTAGGTAAACCATGACAAAACATATGTTTAATTCTTTATCTTTCCATTAACTGTTTAACTAATCACTATCTTACTTGTCTAACGGATGGGTGACTGAATCAAAGAATAATAGACCTCTGTCTGTGATCGTGCACACTCGTCTGAACAATGTTTAGTAATCATAAAAAAAGTTTCAATTAAATTTTAATTGCAATTAAATATAGCTCAACCCCTTTTTCGTGTATATCTTCTCTATTTCACGCTGGTGGTTAGGATCACAATCTTTGATAAGTTTTTGAGTTTAGTTAAATAAATATTTTATTCAGGATTCTACTGCCCTTTAATAATACTGTAATTTGGGACAGGTGTGTCTTTTATACTCTCACCTTGCATATACTTAGACTATTGGATTATTTACCAAACCTATTTATTACTTTCAAAATAGAATAATATCCTATGCATGATTTAATTCAGGAAAAATGATATGCATCATACTTTTTTTTATTCAAAAATTGTAGTTAAAGTTATTGAAAATACGTTGTTTAGAGGTCAACAACTATGTGAACTACCTTTGCTGGTTTTTTTTGCAATTTAACACATGTGCTTGATATTTATGTTAATTTTCTATTTCCATAATCAAAACAGTGCTATTAAACATTAGCCACCTATGAGATTTCATGGCTAAACTTAGTTTGAATCCTCATATCTCTTCTCAAGCTTGGGACACGCCACTAGCAGAAGCACAAGACATCCTGCAATTGGATCTTTACTCTATTCTATTCTTTAGTTTTTATTTCTTTACTTCTCATGTATAAAAAAAACATCAGCCACCCATATGTAGAGGCATTATGATGCATTTACTGACAGCCACAAACATGGCACATAAAACAAATCACTAGAAGAAAATAAACACCACTATGGGTTGGAAATTCAAACACCTCTACCTCTAGCAAAATATAATCTTAACTAAACAAGAAAAACCAAAAAAACTAATCAGTTTGATGGATTGTCCAGTTATGATCATCCGACCAGAATGAGGGCAACTAGATACTCGGTCATGACCCCCATTGGGGCCAACCAACTATTCCACACAATAAGTTAAGAAGCATAGAGAGCCATACACAAACAGTCGAAAAGGTCAAATGACTTATCAAAATAAGATAGAACTCATAATCAAATTAACCTCCAAACTTGAAAGTTCATAATACCTTTCTCTTTCACCCGAATACTACGCTAAAAATGACTAGTGATCACATAAGAATATTCAAAAGACATACACTTGATCCCATAACACATTGGATAGAAGCGAATGTCAATGTAAAGATACTTGTGATGTTTATGTTTGAAACAAGCGATCAACCAAATAATAAAAGAGTATAGAGAAAAGAGAATAATACAAGAGATTTAGTAATGAGGTTCGGCCAATTGCGCTTACGTCCCCGAAAGTATTGAGAGACTACCGCTATGTACTATTAGAGAATAAGAATTTGTGTTTAGCTATTGTTCTCCATGTTACATTAGGTTTACATAACATAAATATATAAATCTCTACCCCAACTCTTTTACATCAACCCAAGCCCATAACTTGTAATGCTGTTATCTAGAGATATGAGTCAATGCACAACAATCTCTACCTTGATGAATATCATCCATCTCCATCTTCCGCCATTGGGTTGGGGGCACTCCATAGTCTGGCATTAGTGAATGTTCAGCAAGCTCAAGCAATGTCTGAACTTGTCCATAGTAACAGGCTTGGTTAACATATCAGCTGCATTTTTTGAAGTGTGATCCTTCTTCAATAGTATCTGCCCACAAGCTACCAACTCTCTGATCTTGTGAAATATCACATCAATATGTTTGGCCCTAGCATTATACACCTGGTTCTTTACCAAGATGATATCACTCTGACTATCACAATGCAGCGGAACTCCACCTTGCTCAATGCCTAATTCATTTACCAACCCCACAAGACAAAGGGCTTCCTTAGAAGCATAATTAGCTATCATGTAATCTGCTTCAGTTGTGGACATAGCAACAATAGACTAAATTGATGATCTCCACATAATTGGTCCACTTCCAAGGGTGAAGTCAAACCCTGTTTGGACCTTCTATCATCTAAGTCTCCTGCATAGTCTGAATCAACATGACCAATAACTAAAGTCTTACTTTATTGACTACCAAACGTGATGCCGAGACCTGTAGTCCCCTTCAAATATATGAAAATTCATTTGAATGTTTCTCAATGTTGCTTCCCTAGTTTAGACCTGTAATTGCATACTTGACTAATTGTTTGTGTCAAGTCCAGTCTAGTACAAATCATAGCATACATCAATCAACCCACTATACTGGCATATGGAACCTTTGACATGTACTTATTCTCTTCATCTATCTCTTGACACTAATCTAAGGAAAGCTTGAAGTGATTTGCCAATGAAGTGCTTACTACCTTAGCATTGCTTATATCAAATTTCTCTAAGTTCCTTTCATAATAGCTCTGCTGGGAGAGCCATAGTTCTCTAGCTCCCTTTTCCCTATGAATCTCCATCCCAAGAATCTTCTAGCAGCCCCTAAATCTTTCACGTTAAACTCCTTACCTAGCATGAATTTCAGCTCATTGATATCACTCAGATGGTTAGTAGCAATCAACATCTCATCAACCTAAATTAGCAGAAAAATAAAAGAACCATCATCAAGGCTTCTCACATAAACACAACAATCATATTCACGGCACTAGTAACCAAGCTTCAACATATAAGTGTGAAACCGCTTATACCACTGTCTGGGAGACTACTTCAACCCATATAGAGACTTCTTCAACTTGCAAACCAAGTGACTTTGTCCAGCTGTATTGAACCCTTCTGGTTGTTTCATGTAAGTTTTCTCCTCTAATTCACCATGGAGAAATGCATTCTTCACATCCATCGGTTCTATGTGCATATCCTGGTTGGCTACCAAGGCAGGCAGTGCCCTAATAGAAGTATGTTTCACCACTAAGGAGAAAATCACATTGTAGGCGATCCCCTTCTACTATGAATACCCTTTTACTACAAGACGAACCTTGAAATTTCTCCCTTCTTTTTCTGATACTAATGGCTTCCTCTTGTACACCCACTTGCACCCAACCACATGCTTGTTTGGGGGCAATGGGAAATGATTCTAAGTTTGGTTATTGTGTAGAGACTTCATTTCCTTCATCATGACACCCATCCATTATTCTTTCTCTTGGTTGTTTCTTGAAAGCTACAGGATCTCCTAAACTGATATGGACAGTAACTGGAGCCATATCCTTAAAGTCATATCTCTCTGGAGGTTTGATAGAACGTATATCCCTATTTCTAGCAAGTAGATACTCCTGCACACCTGAACTCTCCGCCTAAGAATCATCATGTTCTTGACTTGAACTAGTGCATGGTTCCATGCCTTTATTCACCTAAACTATTTCATTGCTCACTGGAATCATGTTTGATCCCAAAGTCTCTCCATTTGGCTTCGACACCTCTATTAAAATTGACTGTATCAGCATTAAATCTTCATCAAACACGACATCTCTACTCAGCACCACTTTTCTGGAAACTGGATCCCAGAAATTGAACCCCTTCACACCTTTGATATAACCAATAACGATACACCTCTTTAACTTAGGATCAAGTTTAGATCATTCATCACTAGGTACATATACATAAGTAGGACAACCAAATTTATGTAACATATTATAATTGACTAGGTTACTTGTCCATATTTCTTCTACAACTTTACCATCTAATGAAGCTCATGGTGATCTATTCATGACAAAATATCACCTAAATAAATTGAAAAACAAAGGGCCCATCATTAAAAGGCTCACAAAAACCAAGATGCAATTCTAGAAAATAGTACGATGGCATGCCCAGTTAAGAACATACCACCAAATTGGCGCAATTATTCCTATCTAGAGGTTCAAACATATTGGACTGGACCAATCAGGTTAAAGGGTTGACCATCATATGAATACCCAAACCTGAGAGGCTGAAGATAGACCCAATATCCTGACCAATCCATCAAGACCACCAAGATCTAGGATCCAATTGACAAGGTAACTTACAAATGAAAATAACTTTAGAGGGCATCTAAGAGTTGGCATAGTCTCATATATGTGTCTACTAAGACTAATTGACGGATAGGGTAGGAGCATAGCCTCACATATGCTATCACTAGACCTTCCTACAATGTATGATAAGTTCATCCTACTCAATATAAATATATGAAGCCATTTACACTGGAATTATCTTCAATAATTTGATCTCTCTACCTTACTCTCTATCCCTAGCTTTCACGTGCCCTATATATATACTACTTGAGTATTACTATACCTTTACGTGTACCCATCTAAGGTGATCTAGTGTCATTTTCATCTCTGTTCAGTTCAACTCATTCAATTCAAGACTAATTACAACTCATTTCAATCTACGGACGTCATCAAGGTGCATTTTGTTCTTTCGTATATGAGTAGAAATCACTAATTACAACTCATTTTAATCTACTAATTACAATGCACTTAAAAAAGAGTATATATGAGCAAAAAACTCATAGGGCATGTTCTTTCGTATGAAGAAGGTGATGACCCATTAATGACGTCCGTAGATTGAAATGAGTTGTAATTAGTCTTGAATTGAATGAGTTGAACTGAACGGAGATGAAAATGACATTAGATCACCTTGGATGGGTATACGTAAAGGTATAGTAATACTCAAGTAGTATATATATAGGGCACATGAAAGCTAGGGATAGAGAGTAAGGTAGTGTAGATTGAATACATGTAGAAATCACTAGAGTGCATTTTGTTTCTATCAACAGAGTATATTTCGTGTATACTATAGAGATTTAATTATTGACATCATGCTAAAAAGCGTGATTATTTACCAACTATGTTGAGCCTTGTTGGTCTTTTGTGCTCTTCTTATCTTAAGGGGAAATCAAGATTACAAAATTTAAGAAACCATAGGAGAAAATCACGGAGAAAATCACGGAGAAAAACAATATAGATTACAAATAAAAACAAATGAATAATTTAGTGACCATTTTCAATTTGATAACTTCTAAACAAGTTGATATTCTAGTAGAGGACATCTTCCGCAAAGAAATCATTCACATCCTTATATGGAAAAAGAAGTGGATATGGCTAGTGAGTGGGTACCTAGCTTTATTGATTAAAAAACACTTTGCATTCCTTCTAATTTAAGGAAGGGAAAAAATAAATGATGAGTTTCTACAGTAAATCCCAGAAACCAATACGAAGGCATAAATACAATCCAAAGCACAAGAAACTGGTTTTACAATATTTGGTGGGATTCTGTCTTTTAAGATAATGTCAAGGATATTAATATTCATTTTCAAGTTTCAAAAGTTTATATTATATATGATGCACATGGATTAGTATATATACATGTATCTTATATTGTAATATTTATCATATAGTCAATTCCATTAATATTTATCATATAGTCAATTCCATCAGTATCTTATCTCCAAAGTGAAACAACCCTATGATCTTGTCTGTTGTTGTTGAAATGGAATAAATTAATAAATTCATTTCAGTAATATATTTCCTTTTCAACGCACTAAAAGCTGTTGGCACAGAACCAACAGTCTTCACTCAGCACTAGGTATGCTACAAAGGCTTTCCTTTGAGTTTAACACCCTTTTGATGGTGACTCAGTACAACAACTCCACGTTTCCATTTTCAAACAATGAATTATAATGGGCATATATATATAGAATGATCAGTTTACATTCAAATTTAGTTATATTAATTATATTCAATTGAATAAATAGATATAATTGAAGATAATTGGTGTAATTTAATTTGAACATAAATTAATTTAACCTTATATATATTCAAGTTTGCGTCTTCACCACATCTCATTTACGAACTTACATCTCATTTACGAACTTCATACAGGTAAGATGTAATTATTATCTTCACTTTTTAGCCAGTAAATTTAAAAATTAAAATGTTTAGAAACCTTAAAAAAAACAGTGACCGAATGCTTCAAAGGAAATCTAAATCATCCAACAGGATATCTTATGAAGGAGATTGCCTTTGAATCATTAATTGAATCCCCACCCACTTGTTGACTGTTTTCAATGATATCTTGTAGTATGATAGCTATGTATCATATTCTTTAATGTGCAAAATGGAGAATAAATAAGTTTAAGTAAGTGAATCGTTAGAAGAAACCAATCAATTAATACTCGTTACATATTTCATTCAAATAAAATGATAAAACTATTATAATTTATCCTCGAGCAGAATATAATTCAATAGATTAATTTAGTAGGTGAAATAGTCTAATAGTTTAAGTATCAAATTAAACTTCCGTAACTATTGAATTTGGAACTCTTCACATTATCATCCTTAGAATTGATGTCTATGGCCACTTTTACTCAATCAACAATTACACGATGGTAACTATTTTTCATTTAGTAGCTCTACTCACTTGCTACTAATGGATACTACTCTATAATCTAGTTTAAGGTAACTTTTTCCATATATAGTCTTAACTATCAATGAAATATGTAGTATTATACTTAAACGTTGATCTAATAGTATAAGACTGTATTAGATTCCAGAATAACCAAATATATAATGGTTTAATTCCTGAGATTGATAATTGATGAGAGAACACATTTGAATAATAACAAAGAAAATATAAGAAGGGCTGTTAAGAGAACTGGTTCGTTAACTGGAGAAATCTATCATACGGATGAGTGTTCTCAATAATGGCAAGCAGTATGATAGTTATGGACCATGCTTTTTAAGGTGGAAATAAAGAATAAATCTCGTACCAATGTAGTATTTATCAGCCACAACTAACAATCAATGAAGTACTTTACTTTCATTCAAATAATAATAATTCTAGAAGATCCCAATACGGAGAGGAGCAAAATAAAAATATATTTATGTATGTCAATATAAATTGAGCAACTTAATATTGGAAATTCAAGTCTATATTTCTCAATATTTTAAACACATTATTTTTTATATAAAGTTACTTTTTTGTTTAATGAGCTAATGCACTTATGATACTTATTAGCATCTTCTTTAAAAAAATACTTAGCATACACTAATTAGGTATAATATCGGGTACTCTTTTAATCAGTGTTGTTAAAACCGTACAAGTTATCAAATTGGACAGAGTATTGGTATAGTGATACAGTGGTTCCACCGGTGGTTCAGTAATTAAACTGCATACCGGTTAAACTGGACATACTTACTTATATTTATATATATAAAAACCTATAAAAAAAAATTACGAATAGGTACATACTCAAATTTATAATTCATATTCATAATCTACTCAAAATTCACATAAACCACCGAGGAGTCAAAGTTGTCTCGTATCAATATTATATTTTTGCATCAAATTCTATCTTCAGATAGTATCCCAAGATTACACAAATGTCACTGAGATTATACATGAATGTTAGAAACCAAAATGTGTAATCTAAGTATGTCTTGGAAGCATGTGCCTTGAAGTGTTGAAGAATGAATGGAAAGATAGATCACCTTGTAATTGGTTTTTAAGTTTTTTTATAAAAAAAATGTGTCTAAACCGGCCGTTTAGTGAAATACCAGTCGGTTCACAGGTATTGACCAATTTTTGACCGGTTTTGATACTTGACTGGTTCAACATTTGTACCGTATCAGTTAGGAGATTGGTTCACCGGTTTTCAGGTTGAACCAGCCGGTACGGTATAGATTTTACATCACTTTTAACTAGTTACACTATCCACTTGTTCATGTTTACGGATCCAATTTATTTTTTATACTAAACTAACAAATTGTATTTAATTACACTATCCTCATGTTTTAAAGAAATTTTACTCCATAAACAAAAGCCATATTTTCAAGCTAGTTGATTACTTAACAAAGTCAGACTCGTAATCGTCTATTGATTTAGAACTACGAAATATAGCTTCATTAGGAATTATGCTTTCTTTGAGGTAGATTTATTACCCTCGTGTAGTTTGCTGTTTTCTCTATCTACTTTCTCCAATATGTTTGATATTTCCTGATGATTGGTGCAATACCAATCCTAGGATCTTAAATCTCATGATTCTCACACATAATATAAAACAAGGATACAAAGTTATACCTAAATCTCCGAATCTATGTTCTCTGATCTACTCCTTTGATATACCTTTTGAGAGAGTTTTGGTATGATGATCTTTCTCAACCAAATCCTGAATTCCTTTTGGGACCTTCGTTTTCTCTCTGATGGGAAGAGGTGAAATCTATTTGTGATTTGGTGTCTTTGGGACCATAATCATTCCTTATGTGTTAACTTATAGGGTTCTCATTATCCCCTATAGGTCAACTGTTTGGGCATTCACTCATTAAGCTCATATTTGTTATCAGTTTCATAAGTCTTATAGGTTGTCATTAATTAGATCACCTGTTTTGTAACCAAAAAATAAATAGTCAATATAGTTGTATTTAATATATGATGCTCACCTTAATTAGAAATTATGAATTTCTAACAATCTCCCATTTGGGCTTCATATTTTTCCTGGAACAATTATATTACATATTCTTTAGGCGTGCATATGTATGTTATTTATATTTTGGACTTCTCCTTAATTCAATCTGGTCCATCTCATATCTCAACTATGGAACCACCGCGACCTCCATCACATTCAAACGTGACTCAACCACGATGATCACCATACCAATATACTAAATGACATAGATCAAATATGAATGAGTGACATGGAAATTTCATGCAATGTGATCTCCTACACGTCTATTTCCAACTGGTCTTTCTTTATTCTTTAGTGAGATCAATCCAAAGTCTTTAATTGCAACACAATAGTTACAATGAACAATTTCAAAATGGAACGATAAACCATCAACTTTATCATGCATAAAAACTGTATATAATATCTAAAGTAAATCATAAAACATATACACTCCCACTGAACTAAGGTACCCTAAGGAACAACACACATATGAGCAACATGCTCATGAAAGACTTTAGGTACCAAACCCTTAGTCACTGGATCAACTAGCATAAAATTTGTCCCTATAGGTTCTATGGAAACTTGTCCTTTTTGACCACTTTCTTTAACAACTAGAAACTTTATGTCAATGAATTTTGACTTTGTAGAACTCCTATTGTTGTTGGAGTAAAGAACCGCAGACTTTTTGTCACAATAAATCCTCAATGGTCTTTCGATACCATCGACCACACCTAAGCTAGTGAAAAAATCCCTCAACCATATGTCATGGTCTGATGTTTCAAAACAGGCCATGAACTCCGCAGCCATGGTTGAAGGAGCTATAAGCGTCTGTTTCGCAGACTTCCAAGTGATAGCATCTCCAGCCACTACAAACACATATCCAGAGGTGGAGTGTCTACTGTCTAGACATCCAGCAAAGTCAGAATGCTCAATGATCTCTAAATTCTCAAACCTCCGATAAGTGAGCATATACTCCTTTATTCTCTTCAAGTAATGCATAACACGTTTGACTGCCTTCCAATGATGCATTCCACGATTACTCAAATATTTGCCCAAAACTCCCACAACAAATGTTAAGTTGGGACGTGTACAAACTTGAGCATACATTAGTCTTCCTACTGCAGATGCATAAGGAATCTTTTGCATCTCGTATCTTTCAAGGTCATTGTTGGGGCACTATTCGAGACTAAACTTGTCTCCCTTAGCTATAGGGGTATCCCCTGGTTTACTGTCTTTCATGCCAAATCTATTTAGGACTTTATCTATATAGCTTTCTTGTGATAACTTTATGATACCTTGAGAGCGATCTCTTAGTAACCGAATACCTAACACAAAAGAAAGTTCCCTAAGATATATCATCGACATATATCTCTTGGTCTAATGCAATAGTCCCATATCACTCTAGCAAGCAGTATATCATCGACATATAATACCAGGAAGATAAATTTACTCCCACTGAACTTATGGTATACATAATCTTCAACTTTATTTGCCTAAAAAACATACGAGATAATAACTTGATGAAATTTGTGATTCCATTGACGAGAAGCTTGTTTAAGCCCGTAGATAGATTTCTATAATTTGCATACCATAGACTTTGAGCCAACTGACACAAAGCTTTCTAGTTGCCCCATATAGATCGTTTCCTCAATGTTACCATTAAGAAACACAATCGTAACATCCATCTGATGTAGCTCTAAATCAAACCGAGTCACTAGTGTCAATATTATTCTAAAAGAATCCTTCGAAGATACTAGAGAGAAGATTTCTTTATAATCAACGCCTTCTTTTTTAGTGAAGCCTTTAGCTACTAGTGGAGCTTTATATCTGTCAATATTACCCTTCGAATCCCTCTTGGTTTTAAATATCATTTGCAACCAATAGGTTTCGCACATTCAGGTAATTCGACAAGATCCCAAACGTCATTATCATGCATAGACTTCATCTCATCCTTCATGGAATCAATCAATTTTTTAGAGTTATAACTTTTCATTGCTTGACAGAAGTTCAATGGATAATCTACTATTAACCTGATGCCATCCTCATATTGTTGAAGAAAGACAATATAATCATTAGGAGTTGCACTTCTCCTCCCTCTAGTGGATCTCCTTAATGATATTTCTACTTCTTGAGGTTGTTGAATTTGTTTTATAAGTACTTGATGGAGAATCTCATTGTTGTCTTGTTCTAGAATATTGTCAGGAACAATATTGTGAATATTATCTCCTATTACCGAAGTTGTCCTTTGAATGGTAATAGGCACAAGAACTTATTCACCATTAGTGATAGGTTCTTCCTCAAAGACAACATTCTTTATGTTCTCTTCCTCCCAAAATCAACTTCCTCAATAAATCTTGCATTTCCCATCTCCAAAAAGTCTTGAAGTGGGATCATAAAATTTATAGCTCCGAGAGCGTTCAACAAAACCAACAAAATAGCAGCTAATAGTTCTTGAGTCTAGTTTCCTTTCATGCAGCCTATAAGGTCGGGCCTTAACTGGAAAACCCCAAATGTGCAACTATTTTAAGCTTGGTCTTTTATTACTCCAAAACTTATATGAGGTTTTGTTAACTGCTTTACTTGGCATGCTATTAAGGATGTAAATTGCGGTCTTTAAAGCTTTCCCCCAAAGATACTCTGACAAGGAAGAATGACTAGTCATACTTCTCACCATATCCTTAAGATTTCGGTTTAATCGCTCAACAACACCCTTCATGCTAGGTTTGCCTGGCATAGTGTATTTCAGAACAATTCCACATTCTCTAAGAAAAACACAAATAATCCTTTCACAACATCCTTATTGTTCTTTCTTTTATTATTCTGAGAAGTCATAGCTAAGTGAGCACTTTTAGTCTTATCTCTATGCAGTCTCTCTTCCTCTTGCACATAGTCCTTCTGAGTGTTATAACTCACTTTGAATTGCCCAAAGTGTGCAGGAAGCGAGAGCAAAACCAAGTGCACGAACAAGTTATCACCAAGCTCTAACTTAAGTGACTTGAGTTTTGATGCAAGATTAGACATCTCCATAATATAATCCCTTATGTTCCATTTTCCTTTATACTTCATGGAGATGAGTTTAGCCAAAAATATACTCGTCTCCGCCTTTTTATTTTTGGCAAAGTATGGTTCTATTTCTTTAAGAAACTTCCTTACACTCCGACCCTTAAAAATAGAGCACCGTAACGCTTCTAGAATAGAGTGTTTCATGATCATTAGACGCATTCGGTTAGAGTGTTCCAATTTCTCAATTTTAACCTCATCGGGGATTTCTATAGTAGAAATGGATTTCTCCACCTGAAGTGTCAGATCTAAATCAATATAGCCGAGAATAATTTCTATCGCTTCCTTCCAGACCTTAAAGTTTGTCCTATTCAGCAATGGGATGTTCTTAATTTGAGCAGAAATATTTGCAACACTAGTAAAAGAACAAAACAAATTGCAATATTCTTGCAATTAAACTCACATTCAACTTTAATACTTAAATTCAAATGATAATGGGGCACATCTCGAGTCACGTAACACAATATTAATATTCAGTCTTTGGATAAAATATTAACTTGAAAGTAGTACACTCAATGTAGTAATCAAATATTGATAATCAATCTTGTCAATCAATAAGTCTTTCTTTTCACCGACTTACTATTCACATGGACAGCCATATGATTATCACATATTTATTTCTTTAAGTATGTTTTTAATTTGGGCCAAATAATAATCTTCCTTTAGGCCGATCAATATTCGCATAAAATCTAGACATACAATTGGCTTTATATTTCATATTAATCACTATTGATACTCTTGTTTGTGGTCAAACATTGATCATAATGCATGTCAAATAATAAACCCTTCTTTGGACTGATTTGTCATTCACATATTCAACTTTATAATAATCATATGTTTACCATCACATATGTGTACATAATCCGACCAAATAATAATCTTTCTTTGGTTCGATTAATACTCGCATAGATACATATACGCACTAGCATTTGACATTTATTTCAAACAATTCATAGAAAAGATGTCACATTGTCAACTTCTTATTTAATAGGTTTACTTAAAATGTCAAACAATTTTATTTTCCACAATGAAAAATCATTTAGTTGAGTTTGACTCAACATTTAATCCAAAATATATATTATTTATATCCGCAATAAATACATATATTCATTATAGCCTATTGGTAGCATTGTATCATTCTCACCACAATGACTGCATTTCGAATTCCAGTAATGGTCTTTTTGAATTTTTCACAGAAGAACATGTTACCATTTTATACATGATTAAACATGGTAGGGCAAGTTGCCCAAACAGAAACAATGCTTCAACAATAGCATCCACTTAATAATGCAATTAGCCACCAACCAATGCAACAAACCATAAGTGGTGCAACCATCTAAACAAATAAGTCAAATAATATATATAAAAAACAAGACATGTTCACATAATAGATTCGTCACAAGATACCTAACACAACATCAATTTCTAGACATTGGAAAGGGAAATTAAATTGTAAATGGTACTCTCAATGTAATGATCAAATATTAACAACTAGTTCAGTCAAACAATAGCCTTTCTTTGGACCGACTATTATTCACATGAAATTTTTTTTATTTATTCATTTATTATCACATGTATGTTATTACTTGGCCAAATTGTATCTTCCTTTGGGCCAAATACAAGTCGCATAAATAATCTCATACTCATCTGTGTAATCTTAATCAATTTCCACAATAGAGGTTACTTTGGCAATGTTACTTTTGCAACATGTTGCATTAATTAATTCAAAAGTAATTACCAGACAAAAGTTAAACACTATGAGTTCCTTATAAAAAAATATAATATTGGAATTAAAACCTTCGGATTTTATATCTTTTATGATTAACAAATCTAATCCCAAAATATAATTCCAAATCAAAAAAGATATATTACATATATATCAACATATAAAAATGGATGCAATCTTAATCAAATACAAAGTAGATCCAGAGTGAAAAATATAAAAAGATATATGCATATCATTATCAAAAACATTCAAATCGAATATGATCATGTGTATCTTAAATACATCAAGAGCATATTTCATATATATATGCACCTCCAAAATACAAATATACACACTATATATATTTAATTACAAGCATTAACATTAAACTAATATATATAGCTTAACTTCAATCCTTATTTATGTGCCTTAAAACAAAGTGAATCACATATTTATTGTTCATGATGGTAGGTACATGTTTTATGCAATAATCATTTTCAAAAAACAAATTGAAAACAATAAGTATAGAATTGAAAAATTCCAAATATACATGAGCATATTTGATCAAGCCATGATTATATATATAACATGTATGCACATATTCAGATTGCATAATACCCCAATGTATAAGAAATACATATTACTATCACATATATAATACATATATACCTTATACATATACTTTAATAAATTGCAAAAACTGTGAAGTAACAAAAGTTAATGTCGAAGAGTGTGATATTAGTGCACATATAATATACACATTGCATATTAGAATCATAAAAAATAGTTAATGCAATATTCCTACATAGATCTGAATATATACTTCAATACATATTGCAAGTGTGAGATTGTGATTGCAACTAAGAGGGGGGTGAATTAGTTGACCAGAAATTATGACCACTTTTTCTGCAAAATGAAGAGTCAAATTGCAGCGGATAATATTGCAGAAAAAATAAACAATAATAAATCAAAGAGGTAAGGGATAAGCGAGTACATAAGGATTTTATATTGGTTCACCTTCTTGTCCACCGAAGGCTACGTCTAGTACTCTTGCAGCACAAGAGATTTTTCACTAAATATTATGAGTTGTAATTACAATATCTCACCCCGAGATCTCTATGTACCTTACACACTCACTAATACTTATCACCTTGGAAAACACATTTCCAAGTAACTCTACCCCTTTCTATCCACACCCCGTGAAAGAAAGTAATTACAATGAATGAAGAATTTGTATCATGGCTTGGATTGCCTTTACAAGTATGAAATATAATAACACTTGCAATCCAATCAACTCTTTTCTATGTTAGGTATCAGTGGTTACAAAACACCTAGAAGGGGGGGGTTGAATAGGTGTCGCGGTTAGAATAGCCGCTTTTCGAAACTCAACAATTTATGCTGAATCACCCCTAATTAATCGATTACAGGATGAAGATAATCGATTAACAGAACAATCTTAATCGATTAACAGAAACAGGATAATCGATTAACGCAACAGTTTTAATCGATTAAACAGAAACAGTAAGCTATTACAGAAACGATTAATTGCAGAACAGTTAACCGATAATGGAACGAATAATAGAGCTTACAGATTTTGTATTAGAGCAATATCCATTATAGCATAAGAACAGAATGTATCAATTGAATCCACTATACCAAATAATCGATTGAAAACAGTAAAGAGAGAGGGAGAGAGAAATCCTGCAACGCGAATTTTTATCCTGGTTCGTTTGCTGTCCA
>NC_032026.1:6804380-6804810 GCF_001865875.1 Lupinus angustifolius | reverse complement strand
TAAGCCTAGTACCAATTAAAGACTTAAGCACGTTGATTTGTTGATGATCTTCAAGCTCTTTTAGGCACAAGTTGTCCTCATCAAAACCATGACATATTAGGAGAGCTTTCCAAAGTGTTCCTCTTGACATGCACACTTTCAATCTCCCCCTTTTTGATGATGACAAACACTACATCAAGTTCATCAATTGAAATAACAATTGTTTGATGAATAAGCTTGAAGATTGTTGGCATGATTGATATGATGCGCAAATATATCAGAAGCTATTATTACGATCAACCTGCACAATCAAAAAATAACAAAGCAACCTTTCTCCCCCTTTTGACATTATCAAAAAGATAACCCAGGTCAAAAAAGCTAGGAAGAGATATTAGTTAATCATAAAACAAAGTTAATGAATTAATTTGGGTTTTAACAAATTAACCTGTTT
>NC_032026.1:6803642-6804280 GCF_001865875.1 Lupinus angustifolius | reverse complement strand
TTCAAATCTCATATGATCAAGAACCATTCACTAAAGCAGATAAGCTATTCGACATAATTAAAGCAAAAACAAAAACATTAGCATATCATAAAGAGTCGAGGAAGTCAGGAAATAGTACAAACCATAAAGTCAATCAAAGACAAATAACAAAAGATGAATAAGTCCTGAAAGCAACAACAACGACTAAATCCAGAAAGTGCCATAAGATAAAATAAACCTAAGGGTGAGATAGCCTAGGTCTAAGGTCCTCTAAACTAAGGTTGAGGCGGAATATGGTCAATCTAATCACTAGGCATAGCAATGTTCTGATCTCCCCTGATAAGCACAGATAGCTTCTGAAATTCTGAGCAAAACATAGCATTCTGAGCCTCAGCATTAGATTGAATCATGTTCCTCAGCTCCTGAAATTTGTTGTCGGTGTAGGCAATCTGACGTTCTTCGTACTGCTCCATGCCTGCAAAATAAGAATCCTTCAGCCCTTGGAAGTGCAGATCCATACGGTTGTTAAGTCGTTGCTCCATAGCTTCCATCTGAGCTAGACCAAAAACAGAGTTCTGAGGTGCTGTTCCAGAAGACTCCCCCTGAGTAGTTGCATTCTGATTACCCATATCCTCCTGATTATCATTATCAGACAAATC
>NC_032026.1:6791250-6803542 GCF_001865875.1 Lupinus angustifolius | reverse complement strand
ATGAGGGAATAGTAGGGGTCACCGCTGTCCCGAGTGGAAGGTGAACGAGTTTCCCTTCTTCGTACACGAGTAGCTGCAGTCTTGACCCGTTTTGGACGACTTTGCTCCATTAAATGTGTTGAATCCGAAACTGTGATGAATGAGCAGAGGAGGCAAACTTAACCTAGGGTTTGAATTGGATGATTCGGAATTGGATGGATTACGGATGAAAGAGAGCGATTTCGGATGGTTTGAGAGGGTTAGGATGAGGTTTATTCGATCCTATTGCACTTGGATTAGTTTGGTTACTGTTTCAGAGACTCAAAGCACAGAGAGGTTGCAAGAATGTCGAAAAAAGTGTAGAACCGAGACACTGTCTGCCTTTAACGTACTGGTTTTAATCGATTAACGGGATGTTTTAATCGATTAAAACAGTGTAATTTTCGGTAAATTGAACAAATGCGCTTGATTTGACAAAACAAAACAAAAAAAAATAGCTAATAGGAAATGAGAATGGCATACAAGATTTAATCAAATATTAAGCAATGTTAGCAATATCAAATCTCATATGATCAAGAACCATTCACTAAAGCAGATAAGCTATTCGACATAATTAAAGCAAAAACAAAAAACATTAGCATAGCATAAAGAGTCAAGGAAGTCAGGAAATAGTACAGACCATAAAGTCAATCAAAGACAAATAGAAAAACATGAATAAGTTCTGAAAGCAACAACAATAACTAGGCATATATCATTCAATCATGAAACACATAGGCATATAGAGGCAAGACAAATTAATGCAAACAACTAAACAATTTTTAAACAAGATATTGTTCATCAAGAATTCCTAGTTCTCTCCTTAGAACATAGAAAGTATCCCTGGGAAGGGGCTTGGTGAAAATATCTGCTAACTGTTTAGATGTTTCCACAAATTCAAGAACGCAGTCACCTTTTTGTACATGATCACGCAAAAAATGATGTCTAATTTCTATATGCTTTGTTCTAGAATGCAAAACGGGATTCTTGGATAGGTTAATGGCACTTGTATTATCGCATTTTATTGGGATCTTTTCGAGTTTAAGACCAAAGTCCTTAAGTTGCTGCTTCATCCAAAGGATTTGAGCGCAACACACACCAGCGGCAATGTATTCCGCTTCGGCGGTGGACAAAGCAACACAGGCTTGCTTCTTGCTGTGCCATGCTACTAATGAACTGCCCAACAAGTGACAAGTACCACTAGTGCTTTTCCGATCCAATTTACATCCAGCGAAATCGGAATCGGAATAACCCACCAAGGATAGTGAGGCATCCCGAGGATACCATAATCCCATGTTAGTTGTTCCTTTTAAATATCTCATGATTCTTTTAACAGTTATATAATGTGATTCTCTAGGTGATGATTGAAATCTCGCACACATGCATACACTAAACATGATATCAGGTCGACTTGCAGTTAAGTAAAGTAATGACCCAATTATACCATGATACTTTGTTACCTCTATTGCTTTTCCTTTTTCGTCCTTATCTAGGTAGCAAGCAGATGCCATAGGAGTGGAGGCTTCCTTACATTTATCCATATCAAATTTCTTAAGTAGCTCTTTGCAGTATTTCGCCTGATGAATGAATATCCTACTTTCTAACTACTTTATTTGAAGTCCCATAAAGAATGTGAGTTCTCTCATCATGGACATTTCGAACTCTCCCTGCATCATATCAGAAAACTCTTTACAGAGAATATCATTAGTAGATCCAAATATTATGTCATCTACATAGATTTGTACAAGCAATACATGATTTTCTGATTTTCTAATAAAAAGCGTTGTGTCAACCAAGCCTCTCTCGAACCCTTTTTCTAAAAGAAAGGTACTAAGTCTGTCATACCAAGCTCTAGGAGCTTGTTTGAGACCATATAGTGCCTTTTTAAGTTTGTAAACATGGTTCGGATATTTAAAATTTTCAAAACCAGGCGGTTGGTCAACATAAACTTCTTCTTGAATGTATCCATTCAGGAAGGCGCTTTTTACATCCATTTGAAAGAGTTTGAAGTTCATTAAAGATGCAAAGGAAAGAAGCATTCTGATGGCCTCTAGTCTGGCTACAGGAGCGTAGGTTTCGTCATAATCGATACCCTCCTCCTGGTTGTAGCCTTTGGCCACCAAACGTGCTTTATTTCGAATTATTAAGCCAGATTCATCAAGTTTATTTCTGAAGACCCATCGAGTACCAATTACGGGATGATCATTAGGTTTGGGGACCAAGTCCCACACATGATTGCGCTCAAACTGGTTTAGCTCTTCTTGCATAGCTATACCCCAGTGTACATCCTCAATGGCCTCATCAACGGTCTTAGGCTCAATTTGCGATACAAAAGCTACAAAATTACAGAAATTTCGTAAGGAACTACGGGTTACCACTCCCGTAGATATGTCACCTATAACTTTATCAATTGGGTGAGCTTTCTTTGTTTTCCACACGGTAGGCATGTCTGAGTGCTCTTGAGGTTCGATTTGACCTTCATCATTGGCTCCTTTTTCATTATCCATGTCCTTGGAGTATGCTTCTTCCAAAGCACCTGCAACATCATCAGAAACGACCTTTCTCTTCTCTTTTGGAGAAGATTCGTCAAACTGTACATGGATAGACTCTTCAACTTGCATTAAATATTTGTTAAAGACTCTGAACGCTTTGCTATGAATCGAGTATCCCAAAAATATTCCCTCATCGGCTTTAGAGTCGAATTTCCCTAAGGCCCGCTTTCCATTATTTAATATAAAACATTTGCAACCGAAAGCGTGAAGATGGGATATATTTGGTTTGCGGCCTTTTAAAAGTTCATAAGGAGTTTTGTTCAAGTTTGGCCTTAAGAGTACTCGATTTATAACATAGCATGCAGTATGAACTGCATCAGCCCAGAAGTACTTGGGGGTATTACTTTCGTTAAGCATGGTTCTCGCTAATTCTTCTAAAACACGATTTTTCCTCTCTACAACTCCATTTTGTTGTGGAGTGCGAGGAGCAGAGAACTGATGCAAAATGCCATGCTTATCACAGAATTTGTCGAACTGAAAGTTCTCAAATTCTCCCCCGTGATCACTTCGTATATATATTATTTTTAGGTTAAGTTGGTTTTGGATTTGCTTGGCAAGATTTTTAAAATTTTTGAACGCGTCGCTTTTTGATGATAAAAACAATGTCCATGTAAATCTAGAGAAATCATCAACAATAACTAGAGCGTAGTAACTACCACCAAAACTCATGATTTGTGATGGTCCAAACAAGTCCATATGGTCCAAACAATAACTTGAGGTGGATATCACATTTTTATTTCTAAAAGAGTTCTTGGTTTGTTTCCACTTTTGACAAGTGTCACAAATTTCTTTAGTTTTAAAATTCAGTTTTGGTAGCCCCTCAACTAGTTCGTTTGATGATAATTTATCTACATGTTTTATATGGATATGTGCAACACGTCTATGCCATAACCAAATGTCATCTTCTTTAGAAATGAAGCATTTTGAAAATAATGTAGTGACATCGTCCAAATTAACCATGTAAATATTATTTATACGGTGACCAACAAATTTAACGTTATTAGATAAAATATCACGAATGAAACAACAATCAGAATTGAAAGATACACGATTACCTTTATCGCAGAGTTGGCTTATACTCAACAAGTTATGTTCTAGCCCTTCAACATAAAGGACATTATCAATCAGAGTTTGAGATGAGTTACCAACTGTTCCTATGCCGAGTATCTTTCCCTTGTTGTTGTCTCCATAAGTGACGTATCCTTTTCCTTTAAGTGAGAGATCCAGGAAATTTGATCTATCACCTGTCATATGCCTCGAACACCCACTATCTAAGTACCATTTTTGTCCATGTGTTCGGAGACATACCTGCAAAATAGATTACTTACTTTTCTCAGGTACCCAATTGGTGTTGGGTCCTTTTCTGTTAGTGATTAGGGAATTATCTCCCTTCTTTTTCCATACATAAACTCCGCTAGGTATACCATACTTTCTAATATAGCATGAATGAGAAGTATGACCATATGTGTTACAATAAAAACAAGTAGGAGAATGCTTATGATATTTATTTTTAGCTTGAGCTACCGGTTTTCTATATGGTCGCTTCTTTTTAGCAGTGCGAGTATAACCTAGACCAGTTCGATCACCAACATTTCTAGTTTGATTAAGCAAGTTATCTAATTGTTGTTTACTGTTTGTGAGACGTGTGAGTTTTTCATTTAGTTTAAAATTGTCCTCTTGCAAAGTCTCGCAAGTCTCACAGACAGGTTTTTGACATAAGTTATTAGCAGAGCAGTTACATGAGCTACAAGAATAGATGAGATCTAAAGTTTCATTTTCCAGTTTTAATTCATCTAATTCTTTTTGTAATTGGCTTATTTTTTGTTCGTTTATCAGGATTATCCTTTTCCTATCAATGTTAATTCTAGCCAATTTCTTTAATTCATCATGCAACTCGACATAAGCATCATACAATACATCATAAGGAGGTGAATCATCCGAAGTGGATGAGGTGTCAGAATATACCTCATCATTGCCCTTGCATGAGTCTGAATTTGTATCGATGTCAGATCTGGCCATCAGACACAGCTTTGCTGACTCCTCCTCACTTGAGGTGCTTGATGTCGACTCCTCCTCAGGTACATCCCAAACGATGTAAGCTTTCTTGGATTTGAAGTCCCTGGGAGTGCTCTTTTCTGAATCAACCTTCTTTAGGTAGGTTGGACACTGAAACCTCATGTGCCCTACCTTTCCACACTCATGGCAAGTGAAGCGATCCTTGTTATTCTTGCCTTTACTGGTTGACTCTTTCGCTTCCTTCTTTTGAAACTTTTTGAGTCCTCCTTTTCTTTTAATGAATTTGCTAAATTTTCGGACTAGGAGACCCATAGTTTCATCATCTAGATCGGAATCAGATTCATCATCAATTTTCTCTTCTTTGTCTTTGGAGGTCGTGGCCTTCAATGTGATGCTCTTCTTCTTCCGGTCTGATTCTTCATTCATGGTCAAGCGACCCAACTCCATTTCATGCTCTTGAAGTTTTCCAAATAAAGTAGCTAAAGGCATAGAATCTAAATCTTTAGACTCAACAATTGCAGTCACCTTTGGTTGCCATCTCCTGTCAAGACAACGCAAAACTTTATTAGTTAGTTCACCTCTAGCAAATGATTTATCGAGAGCAACTAAATGGTTGACAATATGAGTGAATCGCTTTTGCATATCACATATTGATTCGCTTGGTAACATGCGAAACAACTCATATTCGTGGGTCAGCGCGTTCAGTCTTGCGCGCTTGACTTCGCTAGTGCCTTCGTGAGTCACTTGTAAAGTGTCCCACATTTCTTTCGCATTATGGCACTGCGAGACCCTAAAGAATTCATCATATGATAGGGCCGATGTGATGATGTTTTTGGCGCGCAGGTTATGCTGGACCTTTTTGCGCTCATCATCGGTCCATAAACTTTTCGGTTTATCTTTAGGTTGATCGTCCACAAGATGTTGTGGAACGTAAGGGCCGTTGACTACGGATTCCCAAATATCCGAGTCTATGGCCTCAATAAAAATTTGCATGCGCACTTTCCAGTAGGCATACCCTTCACCACTGAATATTGGTGGTCGATTAATGAATGATCCATCACCACCAAATGGATTTGAAGAACCCATTCCTTTTAGGTATCAGTGGTTACAATACACCTAGAAGGGGGGGGGGGTATAGGTGTCGCGGTTAGAATTACCGCTTTTCGCAAATCAACACTTAATGCTGAATCAACCCTATTTAATCGATTAAGGAGAAAAGGATAATCGATTATAAGCACAGTCTTAATCGATTAACACAAAAAACAGTTTTAAACAGAAACTATTTTAATCGATTAATAGAAACAGTATAATCGATTAACACAGGAATATTAATCGATTAAACAGAACCAGTAAGCAATTACAGAAACGATTAAATGCGAAACAAATAACCGATAACAGAACGAATACAGAGCTTACAAATTTGTATATCAGAATAGCTTGCAATACAACAAAAGAACAGAATGTATTAGTTGAATCAAATATACAAATTAAATCGATTGAAAAACAGTAAAGAGAGAGAGAGAAACAAATCCTGCAAATCGAATTTTTATCCTGGTTCGTTTGCTGTCCACTGCAAACTACATCCAGGCCTCCCGGCTGACTTGGGAGATTTCCTTCACTATAATCGAATCAATGTAATTTACAAACACATTATCCAATTACAACACTTAGCAAATGACAAGAAATCAAAGAAACTATCCAATGGTTTGACTCCCTTCCTACCGATAAAGAAAACGTTTCTTTCGGCGTAGCCCCAGCCAAAGAATCTCTCGTTCTTTCCTTTTCTTACACTCTAAGCTATGAAGAAACACACAATCTCTACTGGTGATACGACACCAAGAGATTCCCTTTCACAACAATTACACAAGAATTACAAGAGTAATATTAAGCTATACCTAAGCTCAAATACAACATGAAGGCTTTACTCTAATGCACATTTAACACAAACACATGTGAAATGACAAGTATTAGTTATGAAAACAGAAGTTACAGAATTATAAAATTCATGAAAAACGCATCAAAAATATGCATGAACATGTGAGGGAAAACATGAGAGATTATAACATGAAATGCACTCAATCCTAAAGCAAGGAATCTCTCATTTCTAAACTCACTAATGCAATTAACAAATAGATGCAGCAATTAACACGTAGAATGCTCTAACTCTCTAATAAATGCAACATGCAACTTATGAGATTAATTCTGAAAACGCAGTTTATAAAGAATCAGTCCAGAACCCCAGATAATCGATTAAATACCTTCTTAATCGATTAACGGGACTAAAAATCATAACTGATTCTGTTTTTCAGTTTTTCAGTTTTAACAACTTAAAAATCAGTTAGGTTAATCGATTAACGTAAACCTTTAATCGATTAACTGCATTACAAAAACGTGTTCCAGTGGCAACCACTTTACACAGCAGTTGGGTTAATCGATTAAAGGTATGGTTAATCGATTAACACTAAATAAAATATGTATTTTCAAATAGAAAACATCAAATATGTTATGCACTTAGATAATACATGTTTGACACTTAGTTTTATGCCTAGAATGCATATATACATGTATTTATGTAATGCATGAACATATTATCAAATGAACATATCTCATGGATGAAATGATTTAAAGATAAATACTTAGTAAATAATGTTCTTTTAAGTTTAAAAAACTTTGAAACACTTTACTTCAAGCAACTCAGGAAAAATAACTTTGAAAGTTTGAGTGCAAGTTGCTAGAAGTGCACAAACTATTTCAGAAAATTGTAGTAAAGTTGTGAGAATGGTGTGAAAGAGTTATGAAAGAGTTGTTCAAAGAGTTTTTTTCATTGTGAGTTCTAAGGCCTTTAAATAGTCTTTCCAATCAGTCATTGTGCCTTTATGAAAGAATAGAAATTGTTTGGAATGAAGGCATTTCGTTTGGGATAAAAACCCTAGAGTTTCAAATCTGAAAAATTGATGTAACAACTCTCAGTAACCGATTACAACAAGTGGGTAATCGGTTACCCAAACGTGACATTTTGAAAATTTACATTGAGTAATCGGTTACTCAAACTCTCTGTCCAACAGTGAATTAAAATTCACTTAGAGTAATCGGTTACTCAAATTTGAGTAATCGGTTACTCCAATTTAAATATTCTTGGATAACTGATTCTCACTCATGTAACGTGTTATGCAAATTTCAGTAACCTGTTACACAGTATTTTGAAAAATGTTTTCATTTAAACCTTGAAGTGCTTCACTTTCTTTTAAAATATTTTGAGCATTACTACTTTAGTATATTAAAGAGTATAGGATAGAAGTACCTATTTATAATTAGACTAATTGTCTTGAAGCTTTAATCTTCTTGGTCTTCGTAAGTAATCTTCCTTTTCTTCTTTTTGGTGATGTTGGTGTCTTCATAAAAATCTTGCCAAGGTAAGGAGCAAAGATCTTCTTCACAATCTCCCCCTTTTTGATGGTGACAAACCAAGATGTTTTTGACAATGTAGTTTTCTTAAGAGCAGTATACTTTGAGATATGTAGTTTGACTTGAGTATGCTCCCTCTATCTTGTATGCTCCCCCTATCTTGTATGCTCCCCCTATCTTGTATGCTCCCCCTTTCTTTTGCAGTAATGTGCCTGAAATAATTTTCCATAAAAATACACTTCCTCCAACTTTTCTCCCCTTTTCACTTCATCAAAAAGTAGAAAAGCAAAGAGATTCCAGCACAATATATATATATCATACATACACGTATATAATCAATTTATATCGATATGATATCATATACTCATGTATGGATCAAGATATAAATAAGCAAGTATTGCAATGCATAAATAAGATGTTTCAAACATGTATCCATGAATGTAACAATAAAGCACAAAACATCATAATGTAATTTGTCCAGGAATATGCAGCAATAACTTAAAAACAAGAAATAAGCATAAATAAAATTACTCCTCCATAATCATTTGGTTCGTAGGCATGGCAGCAGATGAGGACGATTGAGCATGAAACTCAGACGGTTGTGGTTCAGGAGGGTTAGGAGCTTCAGGTTCAGATGGTTCAGTAACAGCAGTTGGCTTGTCGGTTCTATGTTTGTAGGTACGGGTTCGAGGGTCTTGGGTGAAACCCATTTTGTATATCACTTCCACATCAATTTGGCTTTCTCGAAGATTCAGAGGCACTTTTGTTTCACCATTTGTAGAAAACACCGAAATGCTGAAGAATGTTGGTTATGAAGATTGCATATGGCAAAGGACTTTGACTACCTCTAACAGTCAACATTTGTCTCATTATCCCATTCACACTCAAGGCCGAAACCCGATATGCTACCTTGAGAGTGTATATTACATAACAATAAACTAAAGGTTTTAAGATCCAAAACAATGTCTTTTCCCTTGACATAGGAAGTAAGACGATTTTTCCGAAAGTTCAAGTTACAATAAAATACTCGCACCAGTTCTGGATAAATTTTATTTGTCTCACAACAAAAATCAAAAAGGTTCTGTTGACGTAAAAGATAAAGAAAATCTTCAAACTCAAAATTTCCAACATTACCGAATTTTGGAGTGAAAATGATGCGTCCATGGAAGTGTTCTTCAAACAATTTGCGTTGTTCCTCATTAGCTAGAAGCCTTGCCAAATCTAGAAGGTTGGACTCCATAGAAGTAGTTCCTTGCCTCTTTTGAGTCGTGGAGGTGTGTTGCTTCTTGGTTTTTGAAGAGGAAGCCATTGAAATGAGTTTTTGAAAAGTTAGGTTTTTGGGTTTTGGAGATTTGGGGTTTTTTTATTTGGGCCACTAAACATGAAAATGAAGGTTTAGAAGTGTTTAGAAGTGAAAATGTGATAAGAATAGACACAAAAATCGCTTAAAACGTATCAAAAACGAAGATTTTAGGGTTTGAGAGGGTTGAGTAGGAGAGAGCACGAGTTGAGTGAAGAAGATGAGTTTGTAAAAGTACAAAAAATTGTAGAAAATACATATATAACAATACAGAGTAATCGGTTACTCAAATTAAAAAAATAGAAATTTTCAAACACCAACTCAGAGTAATCGATTACTCACTTTGGGTAATCAGTTGTTGAAACATGTTGTTCAACCCTGTAATCGGTTACTCTCCAGTGTAATCGATTACTGACCCCAGAAAAACTTAGTTTTAGGCAAAATTTAAGCTATAAAAATGATATTTACCCCAAAAATTAAATTTTTTAAATATAAATAAACACATTTAAGTTCAAGTAGGCATGAAATAGATATGATGAAGCATACATATAAACATATATAGGCATTTAAGTTAAATATGCTTCATCAAGAATGCCTAATTCTCGTCTAATTTTATAGAAAGGTTCTTTTGCCAAAGGTGTAGTGAAGATATCTGCTAGTTGGTTATGAGTATTAACAAATTGTACAGATACATCCTTCTTTTGGACATGGTCCCTAAGAAGTGATTCCTTATATCAATGTGTTTGGTTCTTGAATGCATAATCGGATTCTTTGTGAGGTTTATTGCACTAGTATTGTCATACTTTATAGGAGTGCAATCCAAGTCTAAACCATAATCTCGCAATTGTTGCTTAAACCACAATACTTGGGCGCAACAACTTCCTGCTGCAATGTATTCTGCTTCAGCAGTGCTTAGGGCTACACATGCTTTCTTCTTACATGACCAAGAAACTAAAGCATTCCGTAAAATATGACAAGTACCACTTGTACTTTTCCACACAGTTTTGCATCCTGCAAAATCTGAATCTGAATATCCAACCAATTCACATCTACTTTCCTTTGGATACCACAGTCCAACATTAGTTGTGCCTTTAAGATATTTCATGATTCTTTTAACAGAAACTAAGTGTGATTCTTTTGGTTTGGATTGATAGCAAGCACATAGGCACACACTAAACATTATATCAGGTCTACTGGCAGTTAAGTATAAAAGAGATCCAATCATACCTCGATACTTTGATATCTCGATGGATTTTCCTGCTTCATCCGTATTGAATTTAGTTAGACGATCATACCATGCGCGAGGAGCTTGCTTTAAGCCATAGAGAGCTTTCTTTAATTTGTAGACATAAGAAGGATGTTTGTAATCTTTAAAATCAAGAGGTTGTTCAACAAACACTTCTTCTTGGATGTAGTCGTTGAGGAAAGCACTCTTTACATCCATTTGATATAACTGAAAATTCAAAGAGCAAGCATATGCAAGTAATAGCCTAATAGCTTCAAGTCTAGCAACCGGAGCAAAAGTTTCATCAAAACCAATACATTCTTCCTAGTTGTATCCTTGGGCTACTAGTCTAGCTTCATTTCTAACTATTATACCATTTTCATCAGATTTATTTCTAAATACCCACCGAGTTCTAATAACATGCCTATTTTTAAGTATAGGAACAAGTTCTCAAACTTCATTTCTCTCAATCCGGTTTAGTTCTTCCTGCATAGCAAGAATCCAGTGTTCATCCTCAATTGCTTCGTCAATCTTGGAGGGTTTGATTTTGAGAGACGAAGGTCATGTTAAGACAAGCTTTATCAAGCATTCGTCGGGTTGTGATACCCGTATTTAATTCAGTAATGATGTTGTCAATTGGATGGTATCGACGAGTTCTCCACTCTTTTGGTAAATCTGAATGAGTATGCTCATCTTGAGATGGTAGATTATCATTCATTTTTAATTACTCAGTATCAGTTTTAGATTCAATAATAGAAATTTCATTTGAAGAAGAACTTCGCAATTCCTCCTCATTAGGAGTTATAACATCTTTTATCTCAGCATTGGTTTCATCAAAAGATACATGAACGGATTCTTCCATGGCCAGTGTTCTTTTATTAAAAATTCTGTAAGCTTTACTCGTAAGAGAGTAGCCTAGGAAGATCCCTTCATATGCTTTTGCATCAAATTTACTCAAGTTATCCTTTCCATTATTTAAAACAAAACATTTACAACCAAATACATGCAAATGAGAAATGTTTGGTTTTCTACCTTTAAAGAGTTCATAGGGGTTTTTCTTGAAAATAGGTCTTATGAGAACTCGGTTCAAAACATAACAAGCAGTACTTACTGCATCTTCCCAAAAATATTTTGGGAGGTTAGTTTCATTTAACATTATTCGAGCCAGTTCTTCTAAAAACCTATTCTTTCTCTCTATAACACCATTTTGTTGTGGTGTTCTAGGAGCATAAAAGTTGTGATTGATACCCAGATCATCACATAATTCTTCAGAAGAAGAGTTTTGAAATTCTCCCCCATGATCACTTCTTATAGCAGCGATTTTAAGTGATTTTTCATTTTGTACTCTTTTAGCATAAATGCTAAAGGCTTTGAACGTCTCATTTTTATGCACTAAGATTAGAGTCCAAGTGTATCTCGAAAAATCATCTACTATAACGAGGGCATAGTAGTTACAAGCATAACTTTTTGTCATTAAGGGGCCAAACAAGTCCATATGTAGTAGCTGTAATGGTCTATCAGAAGAAACCATATGCTTTGGTTTGAAAGAAGTTTTTGTTTGTTTACCCATTTGACAAGCACTACATAGTTTGTCTTTAATAAACTTCATTTTGGATAAACCAACAACTAAGTCTTCATTTATAAGTTTGTTCAAATGGTCCATGTGAATATGAGCAATTCTTCTATGCCAAAGCCATGCTTCATGATTATCGTTTGCAACTAAACATGTTATTGGTAAAGATGAATTCATATTAATCATATATATATTATTTATTCTCT
>NC_032026.1:6789770-6791150 GCF_001865875.1 Lupinus angustifolius | reverse complement strand
ATAGTAGTTGAGTGAGGCTTGCCAATTCTACCAACTCCAAGAATTCTTCCTTTGTTATTATCACCATATGTGACATATCCTTTGTTCCTAGGAGTAAGGACATAGAATTTTGTTCTGTCGCTCGTCATGTGTTTTGAGCAGCCGCTATCCAAATACCATAGGTTGCAGACGGCTGCCAAATTATCCTGCAAAACAAGTTAAGTTTTATTAGGTACCCAATTTTCTTTGGGTTCTATATGGTTAGCACCTTTCTCAACCCATTTATAATGACCAAGGAGTAAACCATATTTTCTAATTTTTCAAGTGTTTGGTGTATGCCCATGATGTTTACAATATGCGCATGTGGGTTGATGGTTATGTATCCTAGTTCTATCATTATTATGTTTAGGAGCAAGGATACTTCCTTTGTGAAAGTTTATCTTAATTGGGACACTTGGTTTCTTAGAAACATGGCCTTTTGAATAACCAAGAACTCTTCGTTCTGTTGAGTGTCGTTGATCATTGATGATTCTATTTAAACTTTTACTGCTATTACTTATCTTATTAAGTTCAAGATTTAATGTTGTAACTTTGTTTTCAGGAGCAATACAGTTTGACATGAAGATGATGAAGGTTTGTTTCTAAATGAATCTAACTCAGTTTTCTATTTTAAAAACATTTTTGTCAGTTTGATGTATTAATCATGTAGGTCATTGAATGCAGTTTGTAATTCAGAAGAATATAGTTTTGAATCACTTACATCTTCATCATCCGAATGATGAGATGCCATTAAGGAAAGATATGCTTGTTCCTCATTTTCTGATTCAGAAGCGGAACTAGTATCGTTGTCTTCCCAAGCTATGTATGTTCTTCTTCCAGTCTTTATTTCATTCTTTCCTTTGAATGAATTCTTTTTCAAATTTGGAAAATCCATCTTCATGTGATCAGCCTTGCCATATTCGAATAATGTAAAAGTCTGATTTGAAGTAGAGGCACCATTGTTCTTGGTAAACTTTCTTATTTGTCCGGTTCTACCACCTTTATTCCATTTGAGGAATTTGCTGAATTTCTTCACCAGAAAACTCATGTCTTCTATCTCTTCTTTATCTGATTCATCCTCTGATGACTCATATTTGTCAACTTTTGCTTTTAGAGAAATATTCTTCTTTTTCTTCTCTTGTTCATCATGTTGATCCAGTTTGCTGAGTTTTAACTCGTGTTCCTGCAATTTTCCAAATAACGCAGCCAAAGACATTTTCGATAAACTTTTATTTTGAGAAATGGTTGTTACCTTTGGTTGCCATGTTCTGATAAGTGATCTTAGAACTTTCAAGTTCAAGTCACTGTTAGATAATACCTTACCGAGAGCAAGAAGATGATTTGTAAGATGGGTGAATCTCT
>NC_032026.1:6788500-6789670 GCF_001865875.1 Lupinus angustifolius | reverse complement strand
ATTTCCTTGGCGGATTTACAGTTAGATACTCTAAAGAACTCATCAATTCCAAGAGCAGGAGTGAGGATGTTCTTTGACTTTAGGTCATATTGCACCTTCTTCTTGTCTTTGTCATTCCATGAAGATTTAGGCTTTATTTCCCTTAAACTGTTTATAACTATGAAGGGTTCATAGGGTCATTCTTCAATTGCGTTCCATATATCCAAGTCTTGGGATTCTATGAATATCCTCATTCTGATTTTTCAGAAGCCATAGCATTCTCCAACAAAACTTGGAGGGTGATTTATGTTAGAACCTTCTCCTAGGAATGATCTTGGGGCCATCTTTGATGTAGGATCAGTTTTGAGAATAACTTACTCTAAAAAGTTCTGGTGCCAATTGTAAGACTGAGATTGCAACTAAGAGGGGAGGTGAATTAGTTGACTAGAAATTATGACCACTTTTTCTGCAAAATGAAGAGTTGAAGTGCAGCGGATAATATTGCAAAAAAATAAACAAGAATATATCAAAGAGGTAAGGGAGAAGAGAGTACACAAGTATTTTATACTGGTTCACTTTTTTGTCCATCGAAGGCTACGTCCAGCACTCTTGCAACACAAGAGATTTTCCACTAAATATTATGAGTTGTAATTACAATATCTCATCCCGAGATCTCTATGTACCTTACACATTCACTAATACTTATCACCTTAGAAAACACATTTCCAAGTAACTCTATCCCCTTTCTATTCACACCCTGTGAAAGAAAGTAATTGCAACAAATGAAGAATTTGAATGATGGCTTGGATTGCCTTTACAAGTATGAAATATAATAACACTTGCAATCCAATCAACTATTTTGTATACTTAGTAAATAATGCTCTTGTAAGTTTACAAAACTTTGAAACACTTTACTTCAAGCAACTCAGGAAAAATAACTTTGAAAGTTTGAGTGCAATTTGCTAGAAGTGCAAAAACTATTTCCGAAAAGTGTAGGAAAGTTGTGAGAATAGTGTGAAAGAGTTATGAAAGAGTTGTTTTCATTGTGAGTTCTAAGGCCTTTAAATAGGCTTTCCAATCAGTCGTTGTGCCTTTATGAAAGAGTAAAAATTGTTTGGAATGAAAGCATTTCGTTTGGGATGAAAATCCTTGAGTTTCAAATCTGAAAAACTGATGTAACAACTCTCAGTA
>NC_032026.1:6779423-6788400 GCF_001865875.1 Lupinus angustifolius | reverse complement strand
TGAGCATTACTACTTTAGTATATTAAAGAGTATAGGATAAAAGTACTTGTTTAGACTTAGACTAATTGTCTTGAAGCTTTAATCTTCTTGGTCTTCATAAGTAATCTTCTTTTTCTTCTTTTTGGTGATGTTGGTGTCTTCATCCAAACCTTGTCAGGGTCAGGAGCAAAAATCTTCTTCATAGCAAGGATTCATAATACAAATTATTCATAATTCAAATATAAGCGGAAGCAGATAAAAGTTATCATCATTATTCCTACATACCCAATTTTCATAACCAATAGCGGAATCATAAAAAAAAACCCAAATTTAAAAAATTAGGGTTCATAAAAAATTGGGGGAAAAGATCTGGAATGGAGAACCATAAAATTCAGAACCTACAGCTCTGATACCACTTGTTAAATATTTTCTGATGATTGGTGCAATATCAATCCTAGGATCTTGAATATCATGATTCTCACACATAATATAAAACAAGGATACAAAGTCATACCTTAATCCTTGAATCTATGTTCTCTGATCTACTCCTTTGATATACATTTTGAAAGAGTTTTGGTATGATGGTCTTCCTCAACCAAATCCTGAATTCCTTTTGGGGCCTTCGTTTTCTCTATGATGGGAAGAGGTGAAAACTCTTTGTGATTTGGTGTCTTGGGGACCATAATCATTCCTTATGTGTTAACTTATATGGTTCTCATTATCTCCTATAGGTCAATCGTTTGGGTATTCACTCATTAAGCTCATATTTGTTATCAGTTTCAGAAATCTTATAGGTTGTCATTAATTAGAACACATGTTTTGTAACCCAAAATAAATAGCCAATATAATTATATTAACTATATGATGCACACTTTAATTAGAAATTATGAATTTATAACACAATATACCAAAAAAGAGACATGAAATGTTGAATAACACATTTTATACTATCTTTAAAGTTAGGAGGACGATGGAATGAACTAAAACATGATCAATTGAAAAGGAAGAGAAAAATAAAACATGAAATGGAATGTGAGTCACCTATCCGAGGTTCCATTTTAGTTTGGCTTAATTTACGTCAGTGTGAATAGAGAAAGGTTATTTTTTATTCCATGAAAGTATTTACTAAAAATAAAGTCTCAAAAATTAAATTGTGATGTGTCTCCCTTCATTCTATATCATTTTACTTTATCTCATTCATAAATACTAATTTTTGATATATTGCTGAAGAACAAATAGTGTGGCAGATGAAGATGCCAAACATCATCAAAAAAGAAAAATGTTCTCACATTCTTTATTTTATATTTTCATTTAAGAATGAAAAATATTATATCATTATATTTAAATAATAAAAGTATCTTATTATATGTACAAAAAATATACCCTAATATTTTATTTTTTTATGTTGTTTAGGTATTTTTCTCTCCATTACTGAACATGATCCTAATCCATCAAAAATAATATGGTTAAGACCCTCTAGGAGATGATATTGGTCCAATTCCAATACCTTAATAGCTAGATCATATTGTAGCAAAAATTCAGTATAATTATAAGTATTGTCTCTCCAAAGGAATAATTTGACATAATCAAATAATTTTATGTAAAAAATCAAAACTAATGTGACTACATTTAGATAAAAAAAAATTATTCTGGAACTTTAAACATACGATTGATATGATATTATTTCATTTAACATTTTTTTGTTATTATTTAATTTCATTTAACATTTAATCTTACCAATTTCTAAAAGGAAAAACTAGGCTGTACCAATTTTAAAAAATTAAAAATAGCAACTGGCAAGAATTTGATTAACAAGCTAGGCCTAGCCGTCGTCAGAAAAAATAAATTATATCTTTTTATCTATGGATAGGATTTGGCATAGTTCCTTTTGAGGGGTATGGTATAGTAGTATAATCTACTAAGCAGGTATTGCTCTACCTTAGGACTATCTTCATTTTTTTAATGTCGGCGTTCTCTATTCAAAATCGAGTTTAATAAGTATACATTGATAATATAAGAAGTTTTTTATACAATTAATATATTATTTATCATTCACATCTTAATTATTATTATTTTTTAAATAAAGATAATATAATTGAGTAATAAATCATACAAGCAATAATATAAAAAACTTTATGCGGTCCTCTTTAAATATTAAACCTTATCCAATATTAGGTAACATCATCTATCCCTTTTGTGTTTTGTCTTCTAAAAGTTGATGCATAATCTACTATGACCAGATTGTTTACTTGAAATATTAGCTATTTCATGCCATATAACAGTAACAGGGACCCAATTACGGGTCACATTGATGCTATATTGTCAATGGGTTTTGCGTGTGCCGTACATCTGTACTTTGTGAAATGGCCAAAAAAATAAATAAAAGTAGCATTGGAGTGTTATTCATTATTATGAAATATGCTTTTGCAATTTGCATTATCAGTTTATCACAGTTCATTATCACGATTCATAGCATTAACGTGTTTTAAATATAACAAAAAATTGATCTATTTTGCCCTAGTGTGAATAGTGATTCATCACTAATTTAATAAATTGAACATAATATATTATGTCTTTATTAATTCCTTAGAATTGGTAGATTCAACAAACCAAATCAAATTAATTCAGCCCTCAATGGGCAATGATATTTATAGCCTTAACATGTTCTCTGTAACAAAATTAACAAGCCAATTGAAGTCCTTTTTTATATGGAGAAATTGACATGCCATTGTTGTGTACTATATAAAGGTCCATAGAATTAAATATTTATACGGCTTATTATCAAATAATAAGTTAGGTTATACAATTTGTATAGACTATGAATTATTTTCCTTTGTTTTATTATCATTTTCTTCCATTTAATTTTACCTTTTTATCCAAATATAAAAATGAAATTAAATAAATAAAGTTAGGCAGCTTAAGTGACCATATATCCTCAACTAGCTTATCATGGCAAATGTACCACAACTTAAATTAGCCGTTAATGTCAATTTTTTAATGTCGATTTATGGATAGGAATTAACTCTGGCCCCTCACATGTTTGCCAACATATGCACGCAAACTCGAACACATGAACATGATAACCAAAAAACGAGAAGAAAGAATTGAACCTCCAACATAAAGTTTGATGCAATGAAACCTATTCGAATATCAAATTGGAAAATATCTTATATTAAATTATCTAATCGAATCAAATGATATGATATTTAATTAATAGTTATTTATAAATATATAATTATATATAAATATAAAGTTTTATATAAGTAGTAAGTATGTATAACTATGTGACAATGTTAAAGTAATTTTTCATTTTTTAATTTTAAGTAAATATCTAGTTCATTTCTCAAGTTATTCAATTTTAACTGAATTTAATATAGTTTGACAAAATTTCCCAATTAACTGCAACTCTGAATCATTTTTAAGTCCAATTAGTAATTAAACTAAGCTGACTCTCGGGTTTAATTCTCATAAGATTAGTTTGATGCCTAGAGAGTAGTAGCTCTTCATCTTAAAATATTGCCACTGGAAATCTAACATTAATCAAATACTATTGTGTCACTTTAACTAGTAATATGCAATTCTAATCTAACTTATTCAAATCTAGATTTTGCTTAGATAAATACACTTCGATAGATGGGAAAATAAGACAACATATCTCATCTAGTTTCAAATTCAAGTTGTTATATAAACAAAATATCAAATTTACATTTTTTAATGTTTTGGAGATATTATATGAACTGGTTCATTCATGATCATAAGAGATTCTAAGAGCAGATTTAAATTTGTTAAGATATTATTTAGATTTATTAAGATATTATATAATCATTTTTATGTGTATATACACCACGTCATCGATGAATAAAAACATTTGAATCTATTTTTTTATGTAAAGTTTCATATTTAAAAAATTGATAATAAATTAGTAGAGAGGATCTTTATCTACACTACTATATGGCAAAATTTGCTTAAATAGTATTGTAGTAATTGAACTAATGTAATTTCTATATTTCAACTTTATTTTTAACTCATCCTCCCCTCACCTAAGCAGCATGACAAGTTTCTAAATTCTCAAAAATTGTTTTTTTTCTAAATTCTTTCACTTTCTACATTCTCATTTGATCTTAATTTTATTGATTTCTAAGCAGTTTTATTAGAACCTTTACACTTTTATTAGTCTAAGCAATTTTATGAGAACCACTTTCTAATTGTTTGTTCCAATCATAACCAAGTTTATACCATGCTTTCCTCACTCATTCAGACTATTTCTACTTTTTTTATGTAATGTCTTATTCTTACCTTAAACATTCAGTTTACCCAATTTTTACACATCCTATATTGAACTCGGGTTAAGGAAAATGATGAAAAAGTAAGGAAAGCATGCCCACATTGTCCTTCAATTTATATTGAGCAAGAAGAAGAAGATTATGGTGTAGTTTCAATATCCTTTCTATCAAATGAGAAGGTAAAAAAAAGTAGGAACCAGTAACTAACAATGAATCTATTAATGCTATAAATTGAAATTGTTTCATATCTTCGAAGATGATTTTTTGAAGACATTTTAAAAAAAAGGTTGAGTTGTTCGTGGAGGGATCAAGCACCCCCAAAAAAGTATGTGGATCAAATAAAGGTGAAGGCTTGTAATTGTTGTAGCCTACTGCTACGTTAAAATAAATTGAATGCAATTTAATATCATAATTAGTGTACTGCCCAATGTTAAGGTATAATGTATGCTTAATATTTCATCAACATATAATTTTTAACTGTCATCCAAATAATAAATTTTCATTAATTTGGAATGTATGTTTAAAGCTTTTTCATGAGAAACAAAAAACGTGAGACCTTTAGAAGTCCAAGAGTTTCCATTTGACATTGAAATGTCTTTAATCACATTGTAAAACCATTAAATCAAATATTTATTTTGATTGCATCTAACAGTTTTCTAAGGTCTGTTCAACTGATTGTTAAAAAGTTTTAAAAACTTCAATGGATGCAACCAATATTACCATTTCGTTTTGTTACCTAGCCCTTTCTAAATTAGACATTCGTCACTTTCTGTCAGAATTTTGTCAAGTACTACACAAATTGAAAATACATATGTGAAAATTATTATATTTGACATTTATAACATATAAATTTTGTATATGCAATACCAAACAATATGAATATGGTGTGTATTAATACTCTGATAAATAAATGGGTTACTCGACTTAAATATGCCATTAGGTTTTTAAATGTAAGTATAATCACATGGATAGTTTATGACCTTAGCGTCAAATTCAGCTTTGTTCCTCAAAGACATATATGATAATAATATTATTGCCAAGAAGTTTTCCACTTTATGCGTATTCTTAAGAGAAACATTGGATGGATGGCTCTTGAAGTGGATTTGGAAAATGCATAGACTCAAGTGGTCATTCCTCGTTGATACAATTTCCATGTTAGGTTTGCGAGATCATATGTGCAACTTAATCATACATTGTGTAACTTCTTGCAACTTAACAATCAGTTTTAGTGGTACAAGATCCTCTTCCTTTACACCAAGGGGCCTTCGACAAAGTGATCTGCTATATCCAAATCTCGTTGTTCTTTGACTTGCACATTATATTATTGATGAAATTACCAACGGAGGATGGAAACCCATCTAGTTATCTAAAAATGACCCACCTATATCCTACCTATTCTTTGCGGGCGATCTCTTATTATTTGGGGAAACCATTATCGACCGATCAATAGCATCACTAACAACCTTAATGACTTTTGTGTTGCATCAGGAATGAAGGCTAACAATGCTAAAACTCGTATGATTATATCTAGCATTGTTAATCACAATGTTACTTGTCAACTATGAAGGGTATCGAGGTTTGCTCTAACTGATGATCTTGGTTGCTACTTGGGGGTTCCTCTTGCACATAAATGAGTTACAATTGTGAACTATCAATACATCATGGACTGAACTCGAAAAATACTATCCTTGCAACACTCTCATCTACTTAATTTTGCTAGTTGTGTCACTATTGCAAATTCAGTCATTGCAGCTCTTTCTACACATTGCCTGTGTTAAGTGTGAATATTATCTTAAACAATAAGGATAACTAAGCACTTTCTAACTCTAAAAGTTTACATAAATGTCATTCATATTGTGCATTGAGTTAAATAGTGGTCAAATCTTATTATATAAATTTTCATGTAATTCCAAATATACTAGTTGAAAAGATGATAAATATGAAAGCATAAGGTAATTCAGAACATAATTATTAGAGATATACCAGCTAAAAAAAGAATGAATATCGAAACATAAAATATATCAAATCAGAATCATAAAAGATATAATTACTGAAATTATGATAAATATAGGTATAGGGGGTTGAAATCAAAACAAAAATCAGGATTGAAAATAAATAATAACCTTATATACCTTGCTTAGAAGAAAAGAAGAATTTCAGCCCTATTGAAGGCTTTGGTTTCCATGTGAATGATGAGCTAAATAAGTTCTTTCTAGTATTAGATGTAACCAATATTAATATTTGATTTAATTTCAATATTGTTCCATTTATTTTCATGTCTACTATGAAAGTGTGCATGTCAAGAGGAACACTTTGGAAAGCTCTCCTTGAATGTCATGGTTTTGATGAGGACAACTTGTGCCTAAAAGAGCTTGAAGATCATCAACAAATCAGCGTGCTTAAGTCTTTATTTGGTACTAGGCTTAGACTAGATTCTAGTTTAAGTTGAGTCAAGGCTTAGGGCACCTAATACATATCTCATATGCATATATCTTTTAAATCATTTCATCCATGAGATATGTCATTCATAATATGTTCATGCATTACATAAATACATGTATATGTGCATTCTAGGCATAAAGTTATGATTTTTAGTCCCGTTAATCGATTAAGAAGGTATTTAATCGATTATCTGGGGTTCTGGACTGATTCTTTATAAACTGCGTTTTCAGAATTAATCTCATAAGTTGCATGTTGCATTTATTAGAGAGTTAGAGCATTCTACGTGTTAATTGCTGCATCTATTTGTTAATTGCATTAGTGAGTTTAGAAATGAGAGATTCCTTGCTTTAGGATTGAGTGCATTTCATGTTATAATCTCTCATGTTTTCCCTCACATGTTCATGCATATTTTTGATGCGTTTTTCATGAATTTTATAATTCTGTAACTTCTGTTTTCATAACTAATACTTGTCATTTCACATGTGTTTGTGTTAAATGTGCATTAGAGTAAAGCCTTCATGTTGTATTTGAGCTTAGGTATAGCTTAATATTACTCTTGTAATTCTTGTGTAATTGTTGTGAAAGGGAATCTCTTGGTGTCGTATCACCAGTAGAGATTGTGTGTTTCTTCATAGCTTAGAGTGTAAGAAAAGGAAAGAACGAGAGATTCTTTGGCTGGGGCTACGCCGAAAGAAACGTTTTCTTTGTCGGTAGGAAGGGAGTCAAACCATTGAATGGTTTCTTTGTTTTCTTGTATTTTGCTAAGTGTTGTAATTGAATAATGCGTATGTAATTACATTGATTCGGTTATAGTGAAGGAAATCTCCCAAGTCAGCCGGGAGGCCTGGATGTAGTTTGCAGTGGACAGCAAACGAACCAGGATAAAAATTCGATTTGCAGGATTTGTTTCTCTCTCTCTCTTTACTGTTTTTCAATCGATTTAATTTGTATATTTGATTCAACTAATACATTCTGTTCTTTTGTTGTATTGCAAGCTATTCTGATATACAAATTTGTAAGCTCTGTATTCGTTCTGTTATCGGTTATTTGTTTCGCATTTAATCGTTTCTGTAATTGCTTACTGGTTCTGTTTAATCGATTAATATTGCTGTGTTAATCGATTATCCTGTTTCTGTTAATCGATTAAAATTGTTTCTGTTAATTGATTAAAACTGTTTTTTGTTAATCGATTAAGATTGTTTAGTTAATCGATTATCTTCGTACTGTAATCGATTAATTAGGGGTGATTCGGCATAATTTGTTGAGTTTTAAAAAGCGGCTATTCTAACCGCGACACCTATTCAACCCCCCCCCTCCCCTTCTAGGTGTATTGTAACCACTGATACCTAACAAGTGGTATCAGAGCTAGTACGAAGTGCTAGCTCAACCGCGTATTCGTGATCCTAAAGGGAAAAGGAATGGGTTCTTCAAATCCATTTGGTGGTGATGGGTCATCCATTAATCGACCACCAATATTCAGTGGTGAAGGGTATGCCTACTGGAAAGTGCGCATGCAAATTTTTATTGAGGCCATAGACTCGGATATTTGGGAATCCGTAGTCAACGGCCCTTACGTTCCACAACATCTTGTGGACGATCAGCCTAAAGATAAACCGAAAAGTTTATGGACCGATGATGAGCGCAAAAAGGTCCAGCATAACCTGCGCGCCAAAAACATCATCACATCGGCCCTATCATATGATGAATTCTTTAGGGTCTCGCAGTGCCATAATGCGAAAGAAATGTGGGACACTTTACAAGTGACTCACGAAGGCACTAGCGAAGTCAAGCGCACAAGATTGAACGTGCTGACCCACGAATATGAGTTGTTTCGCATGTTACCAAGCGAATCAATATGTGATATGCAAAAGCGATTTACTCATATTGTTAACCATTTAGTTGCTCTCGATAAATCATTTGCTAGAGGTGAACTAACTAATAAAGTTTTGCGTTGTCTTGACAGGAAATGGCAACCAAAGGTGACTGGAATTGTTGAGTCTAAAGATTTGGATTCCATGCCTTTAGCTACTTTATTTGAAAAGCTTCAAGAGCACGAAATGGAGCTGGGTCGTTTGACCATGAACGAAGAATCAGACCGGAAGAAGAAGAGCATCACATTGAAGGCCACGACCTCCAAGGAAAAAGAAGAGAAAATTGATGATGAATCTGATTCCGATCTAGATGTTGAAACTATGGGTCTCCTAGTCCAAAAATTTAGCAAATTCATTAAAAGAAAAGGAGGACTCAAAAAGTTTCAAAAGAAGGAAGCGAAA
>NC_032026.1:6779031-6779323 GCF_001865875.1 Lupinus angustifolius | reverse complement strand
CTCCTCTGCTCATCCATCTCAGTTTCGGGTTCAACACATATAATGGAGCAAAGTCGTCCAAAACGGGTCGAGACTACAGCTACTTTCATACGAAGAAGGGAAACTGGCTCACCTTCCACCCGGGATCGCGGTGACCCCTAGTATTCCCTCATATTGCAAGAGACCCGCTTGGCAAAATTTCAAGGTCGCAAACCTACCTACGTCAGGTATGCTGATTTAACCTGGTTAGCGGAACAAAATTTTAGTTTTCCGCATGATATGGAGGCTCAGGGAGCCGTTCAGTTTTTGGAAT
>NC_032026.1:6694949-6778931 GCF_001865875.1 Lupinus angustifolius | reverse complement strand
TGTAAGAAAAGGAAAGAACGAGAGATTCTTTGGCTGGGGCTACGCCGAAAGAAACGTTTTCTTTGTCGGTAGGAAGGGAGTCAAACCATTGAATGGTTTCTTTGTTTTCTTGTAATTTGCTAAGTGTTGTAATTGAATAATGTGTATGTAATTACATTGATTCGGTTATAGTGAAGGAAATCTCCCAAGTCAGCCGGGAGGCCTGGATGTAGTTTGCAGTGAACAACAAACGAACCAGGATAAAAATTCGCGTTGCAGGATTTGTTTTCTCTCTCTCTCTCTTTAGTGTTTTCAATCGATTAATTGATATATTGAATTCAATTGATACATTCTGTTCATTTGCTGTACTGGATGCTATTCTGATAAACAATCTGTAAGCTCTGTATTCGTTCCATTATCGGTTAACTGTTCTGCAATTAATCGTTTTCTGTAATAGCTTACTGTTTCTATTTAATCGATTAAAACTATTTCATTAATCGATTATCCTGTTTCTTTTAATCGATTAAGATTGTTCGGTTAATCGATTATCTTCATCCTATAATCGATTAATTAGGGGTGATTCAACATTAAGTGTTGAGTTTCGAAAAGCGGCTATTCTAACCGCGACACCTATTCAACCCCCCTTCTAGGTGTATTGTAACCACTGATACCTAACAGACTTAGTAGACTTTGGCAGCTTTGTTTTTAGTTTCATAACCTTAGACTTCACCACCTTGGCATTTTTCAGTAGATGTTCTACTATGCGAGGGGATGTTGTTAAGCCATGTAACTCATTCTCACTAGACCTAGAGTGTACTTTTTCCTAAATATTCAATACAAAACAAATCAATTACAGATCAATATACATACATATATATAATCGATTAAAACTGTTTAATCGATTAAAACTGTTGCGTTAATCGATTATCCTATTTCTGTTAATCGATTAAAATTGTTTCTGTTAATTGATTAAAACTGTTTTTTGTTAATCGATTAAGATTGTTTAGTTAATCGATTATCTTCGTCCTGTAATCGATTAATTAGGGGTGATTCAGCATAAATTGTTGAGTTTTAAAAAGCGGCTATTCTAACCGCGACACCTATTCAACCCCCCCCCTCCCCTTCTAGGTGTATTGTAACCACTGATACCTAACATACTCTTTTATTTAATGATTATTTGGCTTAATCACCCAAATTATGATTTAAAGTTTGGATGTGTAATGAAAATTTTATGTTTGAATTGGACCTAGAGTAAGTCATCTAATAACATGTTAATTCTAAGAATAGAATTAATTGAACTAATAATTGAACACTCAATTGTATTATGATTGATTGATTGTTAAAGAGACTAGTACTTGGTTATTTCAAATGTTAATTTGTTTATTGAAGGATTGATAAATAGACAAGAGATGATATTGAGAAATTCATAGGAGTTGCTGTTAGTATAGCTCATAACAATTCTGAATGATACAAAATAATACTTACTAGCTGAGTCACGGTGAGGTTGCTCTCTATAAGATGTTTCATAGCATTGCCCAAAATGTGCAAGCATGTTATCAACCACGTCATCTCAATGATAAAAAAGCTTAGAATATTACAAATTGTAAGAACCAATCTCGAATACACCCACCACAATATGCCTAATAGTATCAATTCTCTAAATGCCCACAATATGGTTACTCGTGTCAATTCTTTTCCCACAATTTGACTACCAGTATCAGTTCTCAAAATTCCCACAATTTGACTCCTTGTGTCAATTCTTAGTGCAACAGAAAGAAATGGAGAGAAGTTTGTCAGGAATGCATCGACGAAAATTAGGAGGGAGAAAGAAGAAGCTAAGTAAAAACATACTAAACTTGGGACAAGAAAATATGAAGGGAGGTGACTTCTATTTATAGAATGAGATTTTTTTTAAGTTTCTCATCTATCCTATGTGGGACTTCGGAGTTGTTTTTCTTCAAAATTCTTCTATTTGGGACTTGTGAGTTTTTAGATTTCACAATCAAAAGTTCTTATTTATGGCTTCCAACAAAACAAGTTCCAACAAGAATAATTATATTTTTAATATTAAAATATTGAATACTTAAAGAATGGATATTGAAATTTAATCTCGGGTTCTCCACATTCAATTCATTGTAAATTCTTTTACTTTTAATTTTATATTAGTCTTATCAAACAATCTTTCAAACAAATCCCTAGTGTTATCCAATTTAATTAAGATTTTCTAACCAATTTAATGTCAATCAAGTCCTCGGATACAATAACTTTTTAAACTTCTTTTGCAATAACACATTTTCCTATTTCATCAACCAATTTGTTGGTTAATAGCATGTGGACTAATGTATTGTCAAAAACTTTAGAAAATTCAAAAAATATTTTATATGGGCTACTAATGCATGTTGGCGGTTTTGGTGTACGTCAAATACATGAGTTTAACAAGTCTCTTGTGATGAAACTAGGTTGTGGTCTAATAAAAAACCCTACAAATATTTGGGCTAGAATAGTTAGAGGTAAATATGGTCATGACAATGAGATGATGCCTATTATCCAAAAGCATTACTCAAGTTTGGAGAGACATTTATAGACAAAATTCAATTATTGTTGAGGATTGAACTTGCCCCTTATGTTTAGACGAACCAAAAATGACTTCCATCTATTTTGTGATTTTAGGTATGTTAGACCTATGTGGAATATGTTGGACCCTTCAAACAACTACCACCCTTTTATACCACTAATGTGGTTGATCGGATAAGTGGAAAGCTCAACAATGTAGTGTTGGTTCCATAGAATAATATGAAAATACAAGACTTTTGTCTCCTCTTGTGGTCAATTTGGAAAATACATAATCAGGTGGCCTTCAATGTTAGATTATTTGACTTACATCAAGTGTACTACCATGTAATTAGGATGACAAAAGATAATAGTGTAAGCGCTCATCTTCAGTGGTTAATTCCATTAGATACTACTTCTTTGTACAGAAAGATTGTAGTGGATTGAATCCTGCCCCACCAGATTGGTTTAAATGTAATATGGATAGTTCTGTTAGGGGGACAATAAACATGGCTGGTTGTGGTGAGGTTGGTTGAGACTACTCGGGTAGATGGATTTTTGGTTTCTACAATAATTTGCAAGTTGCAAATTTCTTATGGGCGGAACTTCGGACCATTTTCTCAGTTGTTACTATAGCTTAGAGAAAATCTATATCAAAAGTAATTATTGAGAGTGATTCTTAAGTGTTGTTTATTTAGTCAATAATGGGTGTGATCGTCTCAACCCATGTGCTGTTTTGATCCATCTGATTAGAACCCTAGTTTGAAAGGGGTTGAATAATTCAGTGTGTCTATATTCACATAGAAGCTAATTATCTGGTTGATTGTTTGACAAACTTGTCACATGATATGGAGTTAGGAATGTAGATTGTTCTTTTGGATTTTTACCACTACATGTAACCAAAAAAACCATAAACAATTATAGTAATTAACCTTTCGCCTGAAATTGAATATTAAATATTATAATTATATGGTATATAATGTTAATTAATATTAATAATTTCAACTAGGTTGACCGTGTAAGCCTAAGCTTCAACCTACTTTTTTAACCCTTTAAGCCTCAACTTTTTAATATTTAAGCATTTCAACAAAATATCATTCAAACCATTTAATTTATGAAATGAATCAAACCAAGTCATCGTGTACAGTACATAACTAAGGTTGGAAAGATGTTAGATTGCCTACCAGTAACCTATTACCTAACCTAAAACACAGTATATCATATTATACTTTTTTCATAACAGGTCAGAGTCATGCTTTTTAAAAAAACCTATTTAAATTAACATATCAAACTTTAGATCATCTAAAAAGTCTATTAAACTTAACAAATTAACCTATTTAATTATTATATTCTATTATTTTAGTATATAAGTAATATTATTATATATGAAATTTTAATATAAAAGTGTATACAAAAATATGAAGTAATTGTTAAGTTATAATGAGTTTATTTAAATATAAGCATGCTAGAGCTTAGAATATAACATAGATCAAACTTTTAAATAAATTAGGTCTAGACTTAATTTTTTTTTAATAAATCAGACTTGAGCTCCTATATGATATATAGGTTCAGCGTAATAAAGATAAAATTTATCCAGACCAGTTTTCATCCATACTCATAACTTTGTAGTCCTATCTATTTATTAACTTTGAGCAACAGCATAAGGACTCCATGGTGCTCCGTGATTTAGCAAAATATGGATATTGACAATGCCTATTTTATTTTCAATGCAAAAAAATCAGTATAAGATTTGTATATATTTAAATGTTTATTTCATCTGAAAATAACATGAACGTTTATTTTTACGACATTAAACAATATCATATAACAAGAGTGATAAGTCTTCTACTTTCTTTTCCTTTCTCAATTGATATTTTATGATTTGGTTCTTATCCACTTCACTTGTCTTCCACCTTCCATATATTACCTAAATCCTGCACCGAAGTTAATTCCACTAATAGTACCAAACTAACTTCCATCAAATACAATAGATTTTCTTGGCATCTACAGTTTCATACCTGCACTACATTTCAGACTTGGCACTCATGTCCTAAACCACATGTACAAGTATAGGGTTCGTACATCTTAGACTTGCCTAGTAACTTGCACCCTTATTCCCACGTCACATTTCAACTCAATCTATTTCACGAGTATTCATATTCTTATTCTAATAAGAAATTACTTTATAATTTATTACAATTCTTTATGAAATAAAAGTAATATATTTTTTGTCTTATAATAAAAAATATAATTCTTATTCTTATTTAATTCTTATAATATTGACCTTTTTTCTCACAACATCTATCTATCTCATCTCTTTTATTTGGTCAAGTATAACCAATATTAAAAATTGTTGATATTTAAGAAAGTCAAAAAAATAAAAATAGAACAGAATAGGATATCCATATTCACCGTAATAAGAAGCTCTTAACAGCTTTGTCCAAGAATTTTTTTATCATTTCCAACCCAACCAAATGAGTTCATTTGCATTTACTATTAGAAGTTTCTTAAGTGATGAACTTGTCAATGCAAAAATCAAATCATATGCCAAACTGAAACCACAAGATTATTAAGCATTTCATAATCAGAATTAGAAACAGGCAATGATTACAGGAGTCCGGACTAAATTTGAAGTACGAAAAAATTAACTGTCACTAGAAATTATTCCTCAAGATTTATACACTTTATTCCATGTTTGTGACGGTTCCACTCGGTACATTTTTTCCTTTTACTCAATACCCCTACAGAGCAAATGATCACCGAGGCAGAGAATTGGAATAGTAATACAAATTTTACGTTACTTAAATAACTGGGTTACAAAGGACAAAGTGCATCCCCATTAGAAAATATCAAAATTTACATGAATTACAAGAGATTAGTAACTGGAATTGATAATAACATATGGGATTGTAATAAGAACAAGAAAAATAACAATAACATACATAATTCATAATCTGATGCCATCTATACAAAAAGCTTTGGATAGAGTTCTTATGTTGCAAAAAGAGAGATTTTGGTCTTCTTCACCCATCCCCTTCAGAATTAAATAATTAACATATACATCACATAAACAAAGTCTGCTTCCAAAATAAATCTTCCAATATTCCTCCCTCTGCTCACATTCATTACACACTGAGGAAGAAAAGCAGACAAGTAGAACAAAATAAACAGATTCTTTACTTTACTTCTCATCCCAAACCCAAATTACTGCTCCAAAACCCAACGAACATTGGAAGCTCCACCGGTTTTACCCGGACCCGAACCCGGTTTACCAAGAGAATTCTCTTTGCTCAACTTCTCAAACATCTTGGCCCTTATATTTCTTCCAGATTCCACCCGCTCCATCACAGGCTCCTCCACACAACAACTCTGGTCCCACAGTTCAAAACAATTAACCCCGGCCCGACCCGGCGTAGTTGGAGTGGAAGGCAGGCTGCAGAATCCGGGTCGGGTCACGGGTCCCATAGGAGATCCGAACCGAGGAGACCCAATTGGAATGTTCCAAGAAGATGGTAACGACTTCATCTTCTCAAGTTGCAAGTTTCGCAACGAGAACACCATCGACTGCGTCAACGGCGACACCGGAGGAGATTCCATTGGAGAATTCAATTCAGGAGATGGAATAAATTGCAGTGTTTTTAGCCGAAGAGGTGAACCATCATATGAGTCAGCGCTTTGAGGACTATGCTGAGGCAGAACCCTAAGTTGCTCCGCCGTGTGAGCGAAGAAACAGACTCTCCTCCGGCAACTGACACCGTCCTTACATGGCTGTGTCCGGTAACGCGCCGGGTGTAGCCAGCACTCGAAAACGCCGTGTGAGAATTCACATGCATCACCCTTCTGGCATCCACCTTTGCGAAAATCAGGACACGCCGTGCCGGAGTAATGAAAATTTCTCGGGTCACGCCGGCGTGCCTTCTCTCCGGGATGCGCGTACGGACACTCCGTCCAGTCATGTGACCTGCCACGCCCGCACCTCCGAATCTTGAACTCGAACATTCTAAAATGGTCACAGGAAAACGCATCCACTGGAGAATCCAACTCCATCGCCGGGATATCGAACTCAGAGTCACCGTCGCCGTCGTCGTTCGACGGAAGGTAACGCTGCAGCGCAGAAAGTGCTTCGTGCAAGTAGTACGGAGAGTAATCACCAGCGTTAACGGCATTAACGTCGCCGTTAACGGAAAGAGGGGAAAAGACAACGTCGTCGAAGAAAGACCACGGTGGCACGTGAGGCACGTGCACCGTTGGGTGGTGTTCTTCCCCTAGCATCATGGTATTGAATGAAATGTTTTTCTATGTTAACACAAACTCCAGCATTGTTAGAGGTTCAGTTTATAAACTGCTTCAGTAAAGGGATTTAACTGTGGTTAAGTTTTATTTTAACCGTGGTTGAGTTTATAATCAATGAACTCCTTCTCCAATATTTTCATTGCAGTTAAAGTTAGTGGGGGGTTTTCTCTATCACCGTTCTTGTGTAAATATTAACGTGACAGGTTGCTTCTTAGTTTGCCACGTAGATGAACAGATGTTGGTGTGGTGATAAACGAATATTGTATAACCCAACTCCTACCTGGACAGTCTATTACAGGATTATAAGAGAAATGAGATATAAAAATTATTTTATCTATCTTTATTTATTAATAGTATAGATATTATTTATCTATACTATCTATATCTACTAGCGTGTTGACATGCACTGTTGTGCCTGTCAATCCGTTTCCTTATCGTTTGTAATATATAGTTTGTATTTTATAAATTCAAATATAATTTTTTGCGCTAAATTTACAGTTGAATTTATTCAATTGGTCTAATATTCAATTTTTTAAATACATTTTTAAAATAAGAAGATAATAAGGATAAAATAAGAAAATAATATTATATGGTTTTTTGGTAGAAATAAAAAGATATTGAGGGCAAAATAGGAAAATACAAATTACACCATGATAGATGGTTATTTTGTGTCTTCCCTTTATTAATAGTATAGATATATTATAACTACCTACATGGTATAATTTTCACTTACCTATTTTGCCCTTATTAATTAATAATTATTACCATATTTTTCCATACAATAAAAAATATAGATGAAAGTTAGAGGAATTTACATCCACTAAATATATCAAACTACCACTGCATTTTTTAAATAATATCACAATTCATTTTTATATTTTTTTATCAAAAAATTATAATATCATGTACGAAAAAAAGTGATATAATTCTCTAAAATGAACTATACAAAAATTAAATATTCAATACTAAAAACTAAAAATGCGGGTCGGCAGAGACGGAGTGACTGCCAACACGCTAGTTACTTATAAAGGAAAAACTCAAAATAACCATCCACCATGATATAATTTATAGTTCTCCCTATTTTGCCCTCATTATTTTCTATTTTTTACTAAAAAAAACTATATATTACCTAATGTTCATCACCACCCAATGTTGTTCCATATTAATTGATTAACTTTTTCTTCTTTCTTACCTTATAACTACGAGTTTTCTAATGTAGAATATGAATGTTAAAAAATTGAACATTACACCTATCGAATAAATTCAACTATAGATGACAAATATTTAACACAAAATATTATATTGTCTGTACTACTTATAAAGAGAAAACTCAAAATAACTACTTACCATGGTGTAATTTGTGGTTCTTCCTATTTTGCCCTCACTATTTTCTATTTTTTACCAAAAAAACTATATATAACATAATGTTCATCTCCACCCAATGTATGTTCCATATTAATTGATTAACTATTTCTTCTTTCTTACATTATAACTATTAGTTTTTTAATGTAGAATATGAATGTTACAAAATTGAACATTACACCTATCGAATACATTCAATTATAGATGACAAATATTTAACACAAAATATTATATTGTCATTTATGATATACAAACTACACATTATAAATGATTTGAAAATGGGTTGGCAGGCTCGACACTATCTTTCAACACGCTAGTTAAAAATTAAGTTAAAATATTAATCATTAGATTTTTATTTATTCCATGTCTCATAATCTTAACATGGTAATAATAGTACCTCCTAGGAAAAGATCCAAATTGATATTGTATCTATATTACTTAATTAAGGGAAAATCATGAAGTTATTTTGAGCTTTTCTATTTCATATTTTATAACTTCTAATTTTAATTTATAACTTCTACTTACATCTTTATATATACTTATACTAATAAACATTTATTTTCATATTTTATAACTTCTTATTTTATTTTATAACTTCAAATTCCATCTTTATAACTTCTACTTTCATCTTTATAACTTCTACTTTCATCTTTATATATACTTATACAAATAAACATTCATTTCATATTTTATAACTTCTAATTTCATCTTTATATATACTTATACTAATAAACATTTATTTCGTATTTTATAACTTCTAATTTTATTTTATAAATTCTAATTTCGTCTTTATATATACTTATACGCATGAAGTATTTTATATAAATTTATATATTAATACTAATAGAAATTAGAAAATTCATAAAATAACTACCCATAAAATATTTTATGTTCTAATTTCAATAAGTTATAAAAGAGTTCCTAAGGTTATTGTAATATATTCCTAATGTCTTAATATATAACAATAAATTATAAAAGATTAATATATTTAAAACGATATTTATTTTATGTTCTAATTTAATTACGAATATACTGTTATTAAATAATAGTATAATTATATCATTTTTTATTATTTAAATAAAATACTACTTAATAAAGGGAAAACATAAAATAATTTTTATGAAGTATTTTATGTTCCACTATTTTATATTTTATAACTTATAATTTTATCTCTATATATACGAATATTAATAAACATTAAATAACCACGATGAAGTATTTTATATAAATTTCTATACTAATACTAATAGAGAACTATGAATTACACCATGGAAAGATGATTATTTTATGTTAGGATTAATACTAGGGAATAATTTCTAATTTCATGTTTATATAAATATCTATACTAATACTAATAGATAAAAGAACAACATAAAATAATTACCCATAGAATATTTTATGTTTCCTTATTTTATCTTTTATATCTCTAATTTCATGTTTATCTATACTAATACTAATAAACATAAACGAAAATATTAATACATAAAGGGAAAATAATAAATATCTCTAATTCATATTTATATAAATTATAACCATATCAATATCCATTAATATTTCTTACTTAAATTGTGAGAGCAATTTTTAAACCCCTCTCCCATTCACATGTTAACTTTATGTTTCAATTTTTTCATGTAAATTGTTGTTGTATGTTGCTTCAAGCTCAATTATTTATATGCTTCTTAAAACAAAAAACAAAAAACAAAAAACAAAAATACTTAACAAACAAAATGTGTTTTCACTGTTATTAATGTAAGCAGTTAAGTGATTTTTTAAATGTTCAATTTTTTTAAAAGTTATTGTTATTATCACATTCAAAAAAGATAAGATTTGCTACCACTAGGGGTGTAAGCGGTTTCGGTTTAAACCGCGAAACCGATAGAACCGAACCGAACCGAACCGCAAAATATGGTTCAGTTTGGTTTCGCAGTTCGGTTCGGTTATTTTTTTAAGGAACCGTTTATGTTCGGTTCGGTTTATGATTTTAGAAATTTAGGAACCGTTGGAACCGAACCGCATATTAAAGAAATATATACTAGAGATAAGGGAATAATGTTTTATTATTGTTTAAATTCTTCAACCAAATTTCTAGCTTAAATTATCAATTTTTGTATGAATTGTAGTGTTATATATGTTATTAAATTGTTATTAAGTTAATATTATATATGTTATTAGTTACTAAATTGTTTCCTAGTGTCTTATAATTTGGAACATATTTTCCAACTTATGTGATATGGAGTTTGAAACTAACATATATCATATATTGTTATACATGTGTTACTAATTATGAAATGTAAAGTTATAAATGTAACTATTATATATTTTACTAATTGATATATATGTTACTAATCATGAAGTGTATATATATGATTCAAATTTTTTTATAATAATAGTACTAATGTTTAAGAAAGCTTGATAATCTTGCAACAAAAAACAAGCCACATTTGAATTTTTAATTGATGCAAGATTTTTTATAAAAAAAAGTAAATGGAAAAACCGTGGAACCAAACCGAACCATTCAAGAGCGGTTTCGTTCGGTTCTTATAGTTAAATTTGAGGTTAATTGAGCAGAACCGAACAATATGTTTTTGATCGATTCTGTCACTAAAATGTACCAAAAACCGAACCGAGCCGAATTTTTACACCCCTAGAAACAATGATAAATGGAAGGGATATCAAAGTAACAACTCCTGCATGAAATTTAATGAGGATCTAAGAAACTGTAGGATTTTATGATCCCATGCAATATCCTATTCTCTTCCCAAATGGAACTTACGGATGCGATACAAACACAACAAGCCATAACAGTAGACGTATTACATGTCGAGAGTATTACAGTTACATGCTACAAGTACTTTTCATTAATTATATGTATACCATATTCCAACGCTTTATTATTTTTATTACTTCATTCACACATAATAATTTAACAATATTTATTTGTAGATTCGTCCCAATGATCAATCATTATTGTTACGATCAGGACGACTTTTACAATAATATGTTGTTGATAACTACGTCAAAGTTGAGGTGGGAAGGTTGAGTTGGATCCATCAAAATCAAAATCAAAATAATATTCGCGCTGAAGTGTATCAAGGTTTACAATATGCTTTGCATGTAGGAGAATATAATGCAAGTAACCGTTTGAAAAATTAAATTTTACGCAATAGTAACAATTGAATTTACCTCCATTTACACAATCATTTTATTATTACATCAAATGTTGGACAATGAACTGTATTACCATCATCCTTCATAGGCAGTCATCGAAAATTGACTCAGCGTTATGAAGATGGTATGACCATTGTGCTTAACGATGGCAAACCAGACATCTTTCTTACAATGACCTGTAATCCATCTTGGAGTGAAATCACTTCAGAACTCCAACAATTTCAAACTGCACAAGATCGTCCAAATTTGAGAGCAAGAATATTTCGATCCAAATTTGAGCAATTGAGGGCTGATGTCATTGATAAAGGCGTCTTGGGGATGTTAAAAGCTACATGTACATTACGGAGTTCCAGAAAAGAGGATTGCCACATGTGCATATGCTTCTTATTTTGGAAAAAAATGATAAATTACGTAGCCCAGAAGAATATGATGCAATTATGAGGGCAGAAATACCATACTATGAAGAAGAGTCACAATTACATCATGCGGTCTTAAAGCACATGGTTCATGGACCTTGTGATATTCTCAATCCAAATGCCCCATGTAAGAAGGATGGACACTACAAAAAAATTTACCTAAAAAATTTACATCTCAAACACGCCAAGGTAGTGACTCTTATCCAGAGTACAAAAGACGAAGTGACGAACTTGTGACTTTCAACAGATGTGTCACTATTGATAATCGTTGGGTTGTTCCTTACAACCCTTGATTGTTGCTAAAGTATGATTGCACATAAGTGTCGAGGTGTGTAGTAGCATCAAAAACATAAAATATCTATATAAATATTTTTTTACAAAGGCCCAGATCAAGTAGCAATGGAAGTTCATAGAGAGATAAATATTAATGAAATACAACAATATGTTGATGCATGATGGATTTGTGCACCGGAGGCCTTATGAAAAATATTTGGATTTAATCTTTACCAACTGTATCCTTCATTTATAAGATCACAAATCCACTTACAAAATCGCCAACAAGTACGGTTTTATGATCATAAAATGATCGATGACATTCTAAATCATGATCATAACTCAAAAACCATGCTTACACAATTCTTTGCACTAAACCATTTGGACGCAGAAGCAAGACATTATCTATACCCAGAAATTCCAAAACATTATACTTGGGACAAAGGCAATAAGCAATGGAACTGGAGAAGGAATCAGAGGAGGGTTTAGGTCGAACATACACAGTATCTCCATCGGAAGGATATTAATTCTACCTACGTGTTTTGTTGAATCATGTTCGAGGTCCAACCTCTTGGGAAGACCTACTTATAGTAAATGACACTTTCTTCCGTACTTTCAAGCAATCAACTTAGGAACGATGTCTTTTAGAGGGAGACGACAATATTCGTCAATGCTTAGTTGAAGCTTCAAACTTAAGAACACTAATTGCATTAAGGAGATTATTTCTTACAATATTAGTACCTACTAACTTTAGAAGTCTCTGGGAAGAATTTGAAAGCTATATGGTAGAAGATTTCCCTTCAGCAAGCTCTCCTAGTGGAAATAACTTTACAAATAAGCTTCTCAGAGATTTGAATGACATTTTACTTCTTCACGGAAAACAAATATCAGATTTTGACTTTCAAGCTTTAACATTACATGATCCTGAAGATAATTTAATACCAAGAATTATTCAAGAACAACTGTCGTTCCAAATTTCACATCAAGATTTGGATGATGTGGGAAAACTAAATTATGATCAATCATTTGCTTAAAACACCATCATGAATGTTATTGAGCATAAACAAGGTAAAAACTTATTGTAGATGGCCCTGGAGTAACAGGTAAGACGTTCCTTTATCATGCTTTAATTTCAAAATTAAGAACTATCGGACAAATTGTCCTGCAACTCCCACATCTGGAATAGCTGCAACATTATTACCTGGTTGTCAAACCGTGCATTCACGCTTTAAAATACCTCTATACCCAGATTCATCATCAATGTGCTCAATTAGCAAACAACCTGATCTTGTGAAACTAATTACACAAGCATCAACAATAGTTTGGGATGAAACACCAATGGTAAACAGATATGCTTTGGAAGCAGTAGATCGAACATTCAGAGATATTATAGGTTGTGATGCTCCGTTTGGGGGAAGTTGTAATATTGGGAGGATATTTTAGACAAGTACTTCCAGTGATACCAAAGGGTAATAACGTACAAATGATAGATGCATGTATCGTAAAGTCTCCTTTGTGGACATATACGAACGTCTTACATTTACGTCAAAATATGCGTTCATTACAAGACCAAAATTTTGTTGAATATCATATGAGGATTGGAGATGGTGTTGAACCAACAATCCATGATGATTTGGTAAAAATACCCCATCAGATGGCAATAAGGTGGGAAGGAGATGATTCAATACAACAACTTATACAGGAAATATTTCCCAATTTGGGAAGTCATTGATGGGATAGTTCTTATATGTCAAAAAGAGCTATACTAACACCTACAAATGAAAATGTTCAGAAATTAAATGACATGACTATCATTCATTTTCCAAGAGAAGATCATAATTTGTTATCTTTTGATGAGGTTGAAGGAGACACAAACAACTTATACCCGTAAGAGTACTTAAACTCCATTACTCCTGGTGCTTTACCACCACATATTCTAAAAGCAAAAAAGGTGCAGCTTTGATGTTGTTGTGAAACATAGACCTGAAAGTTGGCTTATGCAATAAGACGAGGTTACTTTGTCATGGAACTTACATGAATATGTTAGATGTGGAAGTCCTATGTGGCCAACATGCTGGACATAGAGCCTTTTTGCCTAGAATTAAACTAAAAATGTCAGACAATATGAGACTCCCTTTTGTTCTTATCAAAAAGCAATTTCCTTTGCGATTATGTTTTGCACTCACAATAAATAAGGCACAAGGAAAAACCATTCCCAATGTAGGTATTTATCTTCCTAAATATGTATTTGGGCATAGACAACTATATGTTGCTCTATCAAGAGTGGTTTCAAAAACTACCACAAAAGTTCTTATTAAAGAAGGAACAATTCAAGGGAAAGATGTTGATTTCACAAAGAATATTGTTTTTAAAGATATTCTATTGTGTTGAGTTTATGCTTTTAATGCTACTACATACATCTATATTTACATAACAATCATACTTCAATAACAACAAAGGATTGTAAGTGATGCAAACCTCTTTTGGAAGTTGTTGATATTGATCTATCTTGATTGGTGTTGCACTTTGCCCACGTTTTTATGGGCTATTTTGATGGTGAATTTTGGCATTGGAATGATATTGTAAGATAAAAGAAGATGGGTAAGATATGGGGTGGTAGGCGTCACAACACTTGAGTGTTGATAAGCCGGGTGATGTTCGCCACAACACTTAATAAGAACTTTTAATCTTGGTTCAGCCAAGAAGTTTGGAGAAGACAAAGCTCTCACACAAGGAAATACTCCTTAATTTTTAACTCAAAACAAACTTGTTTTCATTCAGCAAATTAGAAATACACTTATAGCCATGTTCAACACGAAAATAATGCAAGTAAATGTCCCACATGGGAATTCTTGAGTAATTAAATTACAAAATGCAACATACTTTGAATTTCCATGAAGTGGTCCAGCCAAGTGAATGAGAAATTCGGCCATCCTTTAATGCCCTGGTCCCCACGAGTTTAAGGAAGCAATTTTGGACTTTGAATTGTGCATAGACCTTGGCTGGATGCATTGCACGAAACTTACACCCACATTTATCATGTTTGAGTTCCTCATTCGGTTGTATTAAGTGGGTGGAGGCTTTGCATGAAAATCATTCTATTCATTTATCAATCTGGAGTTCCCCATTTGGATGCATTAAGTGAGTGCACGAAACTCACACCCTCAATTATCATGCTTGAGTTCCCCATTCGGTTGTATTAAGTGGGTGGAGGCTTTGCACGAAAATCATTCTCTTCATTTATCAATATGGAGTTCCCTATTTGGATGCATTAAGTGAGTGCATGAAACTCACACCCTCATTTATCATGCTTGAGTTCCCCATTCGGTTGTATTAAGTGGGTGGTGACTTTGCACGAAAATCACACCCATAATTAATCATTCTTCAGTTCCCAATCTAGTGCATTAAGTACAACCTCTCTCCAGCTTTTAATGATGTCAAATGAAGTTAATGCTATGGTCTCCACGAGTTTAAGGCAGCCTTTATTCTGAATTCAAATAAACAAAAGTAAGTTATAACTAGTAAAAACAATTAGGACACATTAAAGATGTCCTAGCCATGCCTTGGACACGGCCTTGGCCCAATTAAGTTGTTTGGGAATTATTTTCCCCATTTCGCCCAACATGTAAAGTCACATAATGAATGAAGTGAGGACTCACTTGAATTGAACGTGGAACATTCTCCTTGATGCCTTTCATGAGTAGTCTTAGTGCCTCTTGTACCCGTTTGGCCCTTGCCCTTGTCATAAGGCCACCTATGCCTCTTAATTCATCATTATCCAGCTTGGGCTCACTTGGGTTCACATCAGTAAGGAACAACCCAACAGTTCTAAACAATCATACATCTATTGAGAGTCACAGATTTACAATATCCAATTATGTACTCTACATAAGAGTTACTATTTTATATGCAATAAGTTTTCCAGTCAAAAAATTGTTTCTTCATAAAATGACGTATCAAGAATAGTGTCATCATTACTTTGACAATACATTATTTTTTTCTTCATGTTATCCTACTACTTTTCGGTCATGCAATTACAAATCCGGTAAACATTTTATATTTACTTTACCAAATTTCATTATATGAGGCAAACTATCTTTTTTATCTTCCCCAAAAAAATTATAGCAATTTTAGTGTCCATTTCAATAGGACATTGTGGCTACAATATTCATTACTTTTGTCTAAAACAAAGAATTATTTCTCAATTTCATGATTCATAACTTCTATAAAAAATTTTACTTGGTTTATCATATCTATTAATTTGTGTCATCATTAATACATAATTAAGAACGTAGTTGAAAATCATTTCATGATGATCTTCCATATTACGTTCTAAACATGATAAATTTATTTCAATTATTTGACTCTAATCATATACTTCACATCAACTAATATATTTGACATTTAAAACATGTAGACCACACGTTACAAACAATAAGAAAGCAGGTTGACATGCACGACAGTGTCTGTCAACACAGTAGTTTTTATAAAGCTTATTCATGTACCTTTATAAATAGTAAGAAATTTTAATAATTTATTTATCAGTTTTAGCATTTTAAAATTTATAAAATTAAAGTAATAATTACACTATACACAAGTACATAATAATAACTATAAATTAAATGAATAAACAAATATAAATTAATAATTATTATTAATAGTTACCAACAATTTTTTAAAATTACTAGCATGTCGACCGGCACTCTGTGCCGGTCACCCACATTTTTATTTTTTTCTGATATATAATGCAATATATAAATTCAATAGAGAATGAAAATTTAGAAGATAATATATGATATTTGATATGATATACATAAAAGTTATACAAATTTCTCATTTTGTACCTCTAATAATCATTATAGATGTTTTTTATGTTATTGTATTTTTACTTGGGTTGAGAAAGAGAGAAGATAGAAATAATAGAATGTTTGGAAGATTAATAATATATTAATATAAAAAATGAAAGTAATGTTTAGAATTTTAAAGTAGTTATTAGTAACACAAAAACATAAGATTGAAATATAGAAATTATATTATGGTGGTGGTTTTTTATTGTTTTGCCTTTATTAATTGTATAGAAGTATAAATATAAATAATTAAATATATAATTGTAAATTTATAAATAATTTTATCAAAATAATAATAATAATAATAGTTTAAATATGAAAATGAAATTAATAATTACAAATTAATTAATAAAAGATAAACAAATATCAAATACATAAATCAATATTATTTGTTCTTTTTAGTCATTTAAAAAAATTCAAAAAATAACTACAAGTTTTTAATAACATGTACCAATATACGCTACAAACTTTCAGATTCATAATATAAGTTCACACCTTCACACTAACACTCTCTTTGATAGAGAATGAAAATTTAGAAGATAACATATGGTAGTTGATATCATCTATATTTATTTATACTATATTCCTATATAGTATAAATAATTTCTATATTCCTATTTTTCCCTTCAAAATTTTAATTTAAAAAAACCATATAATCCTATATAACCATCTCAAATATATTAACTATAAGTTGCATATTTATACTACTTAATAAAAGAAAAACCTAACCTAACTTTCATGAAATTATTTTGGATTTTCCTATTTCATATTTTATAACTTCTAATTTTATTGTATAAGTTATATTTTCATCTATACATATACTTATATTACTAAACATTTATTTCATATTTTATAACTTCTAATTTTATTTTATAACTTCTAATTTCATCTTTATAACTTCTAATTTCATCTTTATATATACTTATATTAATAAATATTTATTTCATATTTTATAACTTTCTAATTTTATTTATAACTTCTAATTTCATATTTATATATACTTATATCAATAAACATTTATTTCATATTTTATAACTTCTAATTTTATCTTTACTAGCGTGTTGAGAGGCAGAGTAGTGCATGTCAACCCGCTTTCCTATTGTTTGTAATGTGTATGTATTCTACATATTAAGTTGTATTATATATTGTAATTTACAGTTGAATATATATTTGTTTAAGGTAATTGTTCAATCTTAAAGAAATGATGCATATACAATTGTGTTCATCAAGAATAGAGTCTTTTGATATCTTCACTTAATTTTATTTTCTAGCATGCTAACAGGCACTACCGGATCTGTCAACCGATTTCATATCATTTGTAATGTGTATTCTACATATAAAAGTGATTTTTTTATCTAATTAATTAAAATCTATTGAGTAAATCTATTGCATTGGTCACAATATATATCCATTAAATTAAAAAATAGGAATGCATGAAATATATTGCATTGGTCACAATGTATACAATTGAGTAAATAGTATGTGAATATTTGACATTTAAAACATCCAGACTACATGTTACAAACAATATGAAAGCGGGTTGACACACACAGTAATACCTTTCAACACGCTAGAAAATAAAATTAAGTGAAGATACCAAGACTCTATTCTTGATGAACACAATTGTATATGCATCTTTTCTTTAAGATTAAATAATTACTTCAAACGAATATATATTCAAGTGCAAATTACAATATATAATACAACTTAATATGTAGAATGCACATTACAAACAATAGGAAAGCGGGTTGACAGACATGATAGTGCCTGTCAACATGCTAGTATACATAAAAGTTATGCAAATTTCTCATTTTGTACCTCTAATAATCATTATAAATGTTTTTTATGTTATTTTATGTTTACTTGGGTGGAGAAAGAGAGAAGATAGAAATAATAGAATGATTGGAAGATTAATGATATATTAATATAAAAAATGAAAGTAATGTTTGGAAGTTTAAAGTAATTATTAATAATACAAAAGATAAGTTTGAAATATAAAATTGATATTATGGTGATGGTTATTTATTGTTTTGTCTTTATTAATAGTATACAAGTATAGATATAAATAATGAAATATATAATTGTAAATTTATAAATAATTTTATCAAAATAATAATAATAATAATTTAAATATGAAAATGAAATTAATAATTACAAATTAATTAATAAAAGATAAACAAATAGCAAATACATAAATCAATATTATTTGTACTTTTTAGTCATTTAAAAAAAATCACCTAATTGTACAACTAATTTTCTCAAAAAATAAACTACCTACACAACTACAAGTTTTTAGTAACATGTATCGATATACGCTACAAACTTTTAGTTTCATAATACAAGTTCACACCTTCACACTAACACTCCCTTTGATAGAGATGAGTTAGAGAGGAAAGAAAGATGAGAGGGATTGGATAGAAATTCTTCCTCCCTCCTTTGGTTGAGGAGAGAAAGAGAGAAAAAATTGTGGGTCCCATGAAAAATCTTTTCTTCTCAACTTTGAGAAGAAAGAGGTGAGAAATGGCACATTTGACATATTTGTCCCTATATCTATGTATTACTAACACTTATGAATTTCTATAATGAGACAAAAATACTTATATAATATAGTCTTCAAAAATTAAATTCAGTATATAATATTCAATATGTAAAAACTTTAAAAATTAAAATTAATAAACTTAAATTTAAGGTATACATATATAATTTTGAGCTACTACATATTATATATACTTGATTTGATTTAAGGTACTTTTATATATATATATATTAAAAAGTTAGAATTGTGAAAAGAGATTAAAATTAATTAGCTAAAAATCAACACTTAAGTTTATTAAAACAAATAATAAAATATATAATAAAATTTAAAAAATGTTATTCAATAATTAATTATATTTTTACTTTCTCTTTGCGTGAGGGACACTTTTGTTACTCTATATATAATATTATCTCTCTTCTTCTTTTCTATTCAACCAAACAAAGGAGAGAGAAGAAAACAACCACTTCTCTTATATTTCTCTACTTTTTCTATCATACCAAATAATATCAAATTCTACTATGATTCTCACATCTTTCTCAAATATTTCTCTCTTCTAATTTTCTCTTCTCAAACCAAAGAAATCATAAAAGCTCAGAGTTATACGTGACAAGCTTACAACTACACACTAGATTTGTCTAATAGATCTGTAGCCCCTACATTATGTGTCAATAGTACAAAAAGCTCTTTATCATATATATTATTTTCATCTTTTAATTTTCTAATCTATCTTTTTGAAATTTTGTCAATGCCCCATGGTATTTCCAAAGTGGTATAATAAGCCCCATAAAAGATGGCCCATGGTCCCTTAGTATAAATAAAATGAAAGTTACTAGATCTTTTACTATCATAACTGGACATAGTTTTGAATTTTTATCCACTAATTTGATCCCAAGTTGGGAAAACTGGGTAGGAAGTGCGGTTTGGAGTGGAGTAAACTAGATTAGTTTATTCAATTGGTGAATAAAAAATAACGGATGGGCAAAGAAAGCGTGTTGTTTTATTTATTGCCCTTATAAAGTCGTACGAGTTTTAATGTGGGCAAGCATGTTATTGAATTTCTTTTCATCAGTTGAGGACTTGGAAAGTAACGCATGCTGTTAGGATGACCGATGAGACTGCGAGTTTTACAATAAGTTTAATATATACTAACTAGTGGCATGATAAAATCTACATTGCTAGTGTATTATCGGTTATTGTGGGTTAATTAACCTTCATTTTTAAATAATTAATAAACTTGAATAATCTGTGAATGTATATTAGTAAAGTGTTGATTTGAGAATGTTCTATTTAATCCTTAGAATGATCAAAGACTTAAATATTCAATTTTTAGGAACAATATTTATTGAGAGGGAACAGTCACTCACCTTATAAGAGATTAGTTTATTATGAATGAATACATACTTTTGGTAGAAAAAATACTATGTGAATATATAGTAAAAACTTTATTCTGAAAATAAGTAAATGTTATAAACTCCTAACATTAAAACTTAGGGTATTTCAGTGTTATGACCTTTAACTCATTGTAATCCAATAAGTAGAACTAAATTCAATAAGAAAACTATGAACATCAGAAATGAAATAATGATCGAGGATTATCAAACCTTGGCGTGACTATGGAGGTACTTATTATCCATCTACAACATCAAAACTAGTTGCTAATCTAAGGATAATTTAATTGCACTATATTTTGGGAAGTTTCCACTTTTCTTAACATGTCATGTAACTTGCAATAACTTCACGTTCTTCCTCAACATTGGATTTTTAATGGAGCCATAACAAATAACAGTGCCTTAACAATTATAGGTCATTACTCCTAATCCACTGTTTGGACCAAATGTTTTGCAATGGGCTTAAAGAACTCAGGCCCATGATTAAACAACTGAATGGAAAATAATACATCTACAAAGTGAATTACCTAGATACTATTCGGAGTAAGGATAATGACAACCAACAAGATGTTGGTCTAGTGATATAAGTTTTTGTTAGATCTCAGAAAGATCGAAAGTGCAAGACATAGATCTAATGATGTAAGATCTTCGATCCATGAAACGACACTTGTTGAAAGGGGTAGTCAGCATTCCAAAAAAAAATTAATTCTTTAACTACAAGGTGAGAAGGCATACACTACAAAAAAAATACATAAATTCACTAATGAGAAGTGTAGCAAGTAATGACTTGATGGTTCTAGGGGAAATTTTCATGCTAGAGTGAGGCCCAAGAAAAGGAGATGGCTTCGGGAACATGAAAGAGAGCAAACTAGGAAGCCTTGAGGAAAGACATAGCAAGAAAAAGAATGGTTGGCCCAATAAGTTAAAAACAACTTGCGAATAAGCTAGGACTTAGGATTTTAGGAGAATGGTTACCCTAAAAGGTAATAATGTACGGTCAGTTTTTTTAGTCATTGTTCTATCAGACTTCTATGAATTGACCTCCAATAGCCCATCAAGTAGTCATCTTGATCGGAGACTCGGTGACATTTACTGGCGGTAATCCTAGATCGGGTAAGATTTGTCCCTTACCTGATTCTAAATATTAATTAGGATATTTTTTTTAAACCGACATCGACTCTAAACTCGAAGCTAACCTAACCATAAATGTTGATCAGGGCATTTTTTAAAACGATCCCGATTATAGACTTGAAACTAATCCAACCCTAAATGTCGACCTGATCAGCCTTTGAACTCGAACCTGACCCAATTAAATATAATGCATACCCTTTGTAGGTAAAGTCTTCTTAATATTATTTATTATTATGTATATGTAATTTAATATATGAAATAATATATGTATATATATTGTTAATCGTGTATATATATTGAAAAAATTAGAGAGTTAATGATACTTTCAACCAAATAGATGTTATTACTCAATATATAATTACATAAAAACACATACAAATATGGAGAGTAAGTAACAATAGGACGATTCCGAACCGAGTCATGTTGGTCCCCTACCTGACCTTAAATATTGATTTGGTCTAATTTTTAAACCCAAACTCGGTTTTACCAGATGAGACCAGGTCCTATCCGTGTCCGATCGTGATCGGGTCAAGCTAGGTGAGCGGGTAGGGTCGGTCTTGCTCATCCCTAACATCTACCACTAACAATCAATAACTTACTCATATTTTTTTTTGCAACATTGTTAAAAACGCATATTATTTGTACATTGGTATAAGATAAGTTGATTTTAAAACATGTTTAGAAGCAATTTTCAATATTATTAAAGATATATATTAGTAATATTGTATAATAACTTGATACAATAAATAAAAAAATTAGATAATCATTAATAAGTTGTGTAAACTAGAAGCATAGCTTATATTTGAAATATTTATTTACAACAAAAGCATATTTGTTCTTTCAACCTAGTAGGTTGTTACTCATTCATTCATAAAGACCATATTCGTTTTGACACATGTTAAAACTACTTATATACAAATCATAGTTCAGAAGACAAATAAAAAAAATATAGATAATCATTAATAAGTTGTTAAAGTAGAAACATAACTTATATTTGAAATATTATTTTACTACAAAAACATATTTGTACTTTCAATGTAGTAGGTTGTTACTCATGCATTCACAAAGGTCACATTCCTTTTGACACATGTTATTAAACATGGTATCCCATTTGCTTAATGTGCAGAATTTTCTCAGAGAGAATGTTAGAGAAGAAGAAGTGATGAATAATGCTTCTTATTTTTATTGATTTGATAGAGTAATATAAAAAGGCTATTTATAGCAACCTATGTTAGTTGGGGAAACTGAAATAACAACCATATCGACTAACAAGTCTAAAAAAGAGAGTTAAGCATGCCTTTAACAGAAAAACAAAAATTAGGCCCAAAATGAATGAATGAAAATAGAGAAAAACATAAAGGAAAAGATGAAGGATTCAACTTATTTGGTCTTCATTTTCTTGAGTGTGTTTGATTGAGCGAGGGACTTCTTCATCTAATTTTAACCCATGTTGAAAATACTTATATATAATTCATAGTTCAGAAGACAAATATACAATATTCATAATGTAAACATATTGATCATGTAACCAATAAAAATAATGTCAATAATTTAAAATTATATAAAGTATATGAGACTAATCGTTAACATGTAAAGGTACATAGAAAATAGTAGTCATTTTTTAATGTGTAAGAATTATAGCAACCTAGAATAAATATTTATTTAAATGAAAGCAATTATAATAAATCTTGTGCTCGCTTGAAATATACAGGAGAAGGAAAAATAAAAATCAACTCATTGCATTTGTAGGGAAATAATAATTGTGCAATCGCCAACAGACCCAAAAGTAATAGAATTACCAAAACAATCCACCAAGAAAGAAATAACAAAAGAATTAAATAACATGTTTAATGAACGGGAAGATAAATCATGTTAAATTGACAAAAGTTCATTGAATACTAGCTAAAGTGATCCATTTCAGTCGAGCCATATAAAAAAGAGCTTAGGGCTTGACAATCCAACCATCTTGTCTGTCTCGGTGTAGTACCTTTTATTGAGGACACATCCAACATGATCCTACAGACCCAAAAAGTATTCAAAGTCATTATATGCTAGTGATAGGAAAAATAATTGCACCATAATAGACTCAACTTCTTTACATTTTAAATCATTTGAAACGAAAAATAAATTGGAAATATCATCTAAATCCAGTAATCTTCACCTTTTCTATTGTAGACTAATTTTTTATATAAACGTATGTCAATTGAACCCTTTTCAAAAAAGTTCAATATGTAAGTCCCTTAAAATTAGATTTTAAGATCCATGTTAAAAGAAGAGAACTCAAAAAATTTCGATGCCTATAACATAATTGAAATTGCATGGGAGACGGACATGTCATCATGGTACTTATCTCTCACTTTCTCGGTCTATGGTCTCCAGCAAGCCATAAAATTCCACATTCGTATAATTACATCCATGACTAAAAAATGGCATAAGTGATATGTTGCAAAGTGAAAAGATCATACCTCTTCTAGAATTTTATTAAAAGTTTCTCCAATTTCAAAAACCATCTATTGTGGAACTTGATAATCATCGATGTTAAAAATCATATAATTGGAAACCCGAGACCATTACTTCAAAACATGGCTAGTGGAATTGCAAAAGTTATTTTACACATGATATTAAAGCATATAAATATGCAGATATGGTTCATTTACATGTAAGACTTAGTGATCCAAGAGCAATGCATGCATAAAGGAAAGGTTATGTCCACAAAGCTATTAATTTGGTGAGTTTGTCATTAATCATATAAGATCCCTTAATATTGCCTTTAATTCTAAACATTGTATCATAAACCTTCAAACGTGTCAATCTTAATAAAATTGTATAAACATGAACGACTATTAATTTGGTAAGTTTATATTTAGAGTTTAAAATCTGTGCACTTTACACTGTCAGCATATCATCCACTATTGATTTGTATTACTTTTGTTTGAGTTTGAGAGTCAATGGTGGTTAACAAATCAATGATAGATGATTTACTGACAGTGTAAAAAACACTTACAGTGTCACTGTATACGTATTAAATCATTCTATTTAATAAGGGGAAAGATCCACTTACTCTAAGAGTAAGTTTTTTAAATTTACTCTTTATCCTACCCATCAATTCTAGAGAAATTCAATGGTTTGAATTATTGAGTTGATCTAAACTATATGTCTATAAAATTAATGGATATGATGGAGAGTAAGTTTAAAAAATTTACTCTTAAAGTAAGTGGATCCCCAATCATTTAATAATATATGATCACTTAATATTGCCCTTTAATTCTAAACATCGTATCATAAACTTTCAAATGCACCAATCTTAATGAAATTGCATAAACATGAATGACTAATACCTTTCTTAATCATGGTCATATAAGACAGAGTTGCCTCCACTTGTCGGATACAATGTAAGCTCTAGATGGCGTATCAATGGAGCCAATGGATTATCATTGCAAACTCTGGAGCCAATGGATTATCATTGCAAACTCCATGTAACCTGGAAAATAATCAAGAAATAATATTGCCCATCTTTCATTCTTTCATGTAAAAAATAGTGTGTGCAACAACAAAAAACAATTCTAATGAACCAAAGTGAACCTACCATATCAAATGGGCATCCAAGTGAGTAGGAGGGGGTTTGACCTGTACACAAAGAAATAAACATATTAGTAATGAATCCGTCAAAAAATTGAAGATTTGAAAATATTTTTTTCTTATTTCAGACGATGATATACTAGGGGTGTTCCTGAAACATGCAACAAAAACAATGAAAAAAATTAAAGATTAAGCATAGAAAGAATAGAAAAAAATCATATTTCTGATAGATACAACATAAACAATGAAAAAATAATTAAAATGGTAGGAGGTGGTTCGAAGTTTATAGGAAGGAATAAACATATTAGCAATGGATCCAACAAAAAATTGAAGATTTGAAAACATCCTTACATTATATTGATGAGAGATGAAAACATTTGGTAAAAGAGAATTTTGATAGAATAAAAACAAATAAATTGTTGAAAAAATTATATATTTGGTGTTGAGAGAATAAACTAATAAATGAATGATTCCATTGAAAAATAAATGTTTGATACAAATACTAATGATAAATGAATGATGATATTGAAATAATAAACTAATAAATACATATTACAATTAGTTTGGGTTATTTCTTATTTATATAGGTAATAGATAGAATATAAAAATAGTAATAATAAATACTACATAGATTATAATAAAAAAAAGGAAGGTTTTAGGTATTTTTTTTAAATATTGGGAGGCTGAAAAAATTCAAATATTTTTTAATAAAAGTTTTTTTAACGAGAAATTCTAGAAAATGAAAGGTTGTTTAATGAGAGAAACTAAAACATTGTAAAAGTCACGATAGAAAATGAAAGGTATTGACACATCATTACGCTATAATTTGCATTTAATAATGCTCATTCAACAACACTCGTGAATAAAATGTTGCTAAATATAAGGCAAAAGAGAATCAACAATATTTGTTAAATCAAACGCTATTAAATTTGATAGACGAATATACGTTAACATCATTTGATTCATTGAGTGTTGTTGAATATACGCCTCAAAGATTCAACAACTTTGTTGATTAGCGTAGATTCAACAACGCTCTTTGTACTGAGTAATGTTGAAACATGTATCCTTTCATGTTTTTGCATACTATTTATATGCAAAAAGTATATAAATATTAACATAGTTTTTGTATTATGATTAAATTAAATAATTGATAGATCTTCTAATCTCAAATTATATATATGAATATTTAATATTAACTTTAAAATATTTCAAGCACTAATATTAATTAATCTCAAATAATTAATCTACTAAATATATGAATGAATGTCTAACTTTTCATTCAAATAAAACAATCAACAACATTCAATGAAACAAACAATGTTGAATGTATATCCGCCTATCAAATTTAACATCACTTTCTTCAACTAGTGTTGTGATGTCATTTTCGAAAATACATTCCACACACTTAGTGTAATGAACATTGTTAAATGTCAAAATCTAACATATTCAACAATGCTCACTACAATCAGTATTGTTAAATGTCATCTTGTCTTGGCATGAAACAATCTATTAGAAATTGAGTCCATCAAGAGCCTGCTTAATACAAAATTTAGCATGGAAGACTTGGGGAATCTCAAGTTCTTTCTTGAATGGAAATTGCATAATTTGTACAGGGTATTTCCTTGTACCAAAGAAAATATATGTTGGTCCTCTTGAATGAAACTGTTATGTTAACTTCAAAACCTTCTTCCACTTCCACACCTATGGATTACAATAGTAAACTCCACAACACATCAGGTAATCCTCTTCATGATGCCTCTTCATATAGAAGGCTCATTGGCAAGTTATTATGTTTCATTAACACTAGGCCTCATATTAGCTATGATGTTTGACATTTAAGTCTATTTTTATCATCACCTAATGATCAACACCAGCCTGCTGCATACAAAATTCTTAAGTATTAAAGCATTCTCTTGGTTTGAATATTGTTTTTCCTAGAAACAATAATACAATTATAAATGGTTTTTCATACTTACATTGGAGTACATGCTTAGATACTAGGAATCATTCACAAGTTGGTGATTCTTTTTAAGAGACTCTCTTATTTCTTGGAAAAGGAAGAAACAAAACACTGTATCTAAATCTTCCGCTGAAGTTTAATATAGAGAGCCTTGTCTATGGCTTCTCATGAAGCACAATGATTTCTTTACTTATTGCAGGATCTTTGTCTTAATCATACTCTCCCTATTAATCTATATTGTGATAATAAATTTGCTCTTTATATTGATACAAATCCTGTTTTTCATAAACATATTGAAATTGATTGTCATGTATGAGAAATAGTTAAAAATGATATGGTGTATTTACATCACATTTCTTCATCTTACCAACTCACTGATATTTTTACTAAGCTTCTAGCATGAGGTCTTTTTCAATCTCTATTTGCAAACTTAGAACATACAAGAACGCTATATAACACAAATTGTCAATGATATAATCCAAGCATATTCTTTGATGGGCCACAACAATGGGTCTATACCTATCACTCAGTTTAGTTTTTAGTTAGTTTTATAGCTAGTTACTTTGTTAATTCATGTATCTATAAATATTTTACTTCCTTCCTGTATTCAATTCAATAATAAGAAAATTTTATTTTGCTATCTTTCTTTCTTACAATATTTTCTTGTGAAATTGCAAATGCAAGAAAGAATTAAGTTTCTATATGGGACCTTACATCACTATATCAACGTAATTTTCTCTTTTACTTGTTACTAACAAGTAAATCTGAACACTTCTATTTTCTCATAATAGCTATCAAACCCAACTCAATAGAATTTCGATCATTTCTATTACTGGAGAGTCCATTATCATATTAGTCATTTCAATTTCCCATGGTCCTTATTTTAATTTATTTTTTAATAAATTAAATTGTAAATATAATTTCCCTTATAATTGGGCACAATTCAATGTCTCTTCAGTATACACGTTTTCAGATTTAGAAGGGTTGTGTTATTCACAGTATACACGTTTTCTAATTTCTAGAAGGCGTATACTTTCAAATCCAAGGCAATTGCCAAGTTCCAAATTAGAACTTGAAAGGGAAATAAAGTATCACATTTTCTCCCTCTCCAGCGCATCATAATTTTGTCCTCTTTTCAATACTTTACAAAAGACCACCAGATAGCTATTGGTTATTGAATCTTTCAAGGCCACATTGTCTAAGTACAAAAAGTCAAAAACACCCTAATTAACCAGTGAATGAATGGTTTTCCAACATTGGATAATCCACCATAGTCCACATTGGTGTGTTTGACTTCACTAACACTGCTACTTTGAGAAGTAATACTCAAATCACTAGGCTAGTCATTGGCAACAAATCAGGACCCTTTCAAATTTCAATGATTAACATACAAGATAAAACATATGAAAGAATATTTCTTCCTCTTGTATTGTTGAGCTTTTTTCCACCTTATAGACAATGGAAGGGCAAAAAGATAACTCATACATTTATATATGGAATCTAAATTCTCTATACCAAAAATTTTATATGCATCTATGTTAATCTAATTTGCCAAATACTTAAATATGTTAGTATGACAATTAATGAGAAATTAAATGAGGTATGTTATTTATTATTAGGCAAAATCCTATTGAGTTGATATAGAGACATAAATTTTGGTATAAAGTATTTTGATTCTTATATATGGGAGAGGATCTACTTATACTAGGAGTGTTAACAAAATTTACTTCACATCTTAATCATCTATTCTATGATTCAGATTTAGTGATTAATTCAAATTACATGAACAATTAGATTTTCATAGAATAAATAACAAACATACAAAATACAAAATATGTTTTTTATACCTTGGAGTAATAAGTGGATACTCTCGTTATATATATTACTTATAACCCATGCAATATGGTACAAATAAAATGATGGTGGCAATAAAATCTACTGAGAAATTGATGGATGCCGCTGACTTATTTTTTATTTGAACAATGTCCGTTCAACTGATCCAATGGTGCTTATTCCCTCTTGGGTTCAATGCTACTCTTTACCAAGTAAAAACCTGATTTATTCCTCAATCACAATTGTGGCCACAATAGTTCAGCTTTAGGAGTTTCGTAATAACAGTATGATTGCAATTGTGGTCATATTTACCCTCATTTTTCCACAACTGCAATATACATAACATAATTATAACTACGACTGGAACCATAAGTTAAAATACTAGTTTATTCTGTCTTTTTTGTGAATTCTCTTCATAGCAATGCAAGTAACCAAGAGTTAAGCAATATTATCAGAATTATAAGTTAATTGATATCATAATTCATAACGTTAGAGTTAATTGTAATAAAAAAAAGGTTATCTGCTCTGCAGAATCACTCAATAACCTATTAAGCTATAACGACCTTCATTCGAATATCAGCAATTAACTGTCATAAAAGCTCTGTCAATTCATCATTGTTAAAACTATATTTACCTCAAAAATCTGAACTGCATCTCTTTGAGTTCCATTTATCCCCCCAATAATCCAATTATATAAACCTGAAATTCACTGACTTATTAGTCTGATATGCATGAAACATGAGATTTCATTTTCTAATAAACAGAAAGAATTATACACCTGATTGATATAGAAAATCAATCATATAGCAACTAATAGCTCCTTTAGAGAAGTATAATTACATTTCCCTTCAGGATTTGTTTAGGAAATTAGAGAGGAATGTAAAGTAGGGAGTGAAAGTTACATGAAACTTATTTCAGAATACAAGTTTGTGATTGATTTGTAATTGCATTCTTCAATCTTTTTAGAATGAGTTTATTACTAAAGCATCCTAAATATTTTAAATTGCACTCTGCCACTTCAATTATAGTCATAATATCCCGATTTAGGGACTCGGGAGTTACCGCAACAACATTGTAATCATAATTGTTGCCATATCAACCGTAATTTTCTGCAATTATAATATATGTAATATAATCCAAACTGCGAATTTAAAACTCTAGAAAATACATGTGGAAACACATACCTTTTGTCCAGGTCCTCCACGCCTAAAATGTACCACTCTTGGACTATCTTTGTGAGTAATAATCTATCAGGGAAAATGGAAACTAATTACAGAAATTAAAGCACTTGTGTCTAAGTTGAAACTAGCATTACAAAACCTTTACTAGGATAGAAATTCTTGGATCACTGTTTTAACTTGCATAGTCCCACAAGAAGTTGAATTCAAAGAACTTTCGAAATGGTTATTTTTGTTGCTCCCTTTCATTAATTTGGACAATCCAATGATGTTCAAACTTAGAGAAATTGTTGGTAAGAATAATTCAATGAATGACTTCGGTTTTATTGTCGAATAAGATAACATTATGTGACAGGACAAATTCGACTTAGAAGAATTTACTATTATATACTCGCATAAAAGTTCGTGATCTAAGCTTTTCGTTTTATTTAAGTACTAGGTGCTATGTTCATATGTTTTTTAACTAGTCTTGCATAAAATTTCTCACATACGCAGAGTTAGAGATTCATCACTGTGTTGATGTAATATGTATGGTTCAGTTAATGACAATACTCATGGTTATGTTTTACGTTCAATTATAGAAGTGTCGCATATTATAAAGATATGATATGTTGTTCCAAATCATTTCTTATATATGGTCTAATGATGAAATGAAAACAACAACAATAATAAAGTTGAACCTATTTGTATGAGACATCAGATCTCGTTAGTATCCCATGACGTTGAACGTTTAAAAATCCATTGAACACTGTCATCTACGTTCACCAAATACTGTCTGGCAAGTGCCAAGTAAACTGAAATTTATCAATGAAGCTATACATCAAAAGAAACAAAAAATTACAAAAAATTACAAAAAAGTTACATCAAAAGAAAATGAAAATTAATCTTACTTCACTACTGAGTAAGCCGGATTCTCTTCTAATGAATTAGAATAACTCTGCAAAATAAAAACAAAGAAGTTATATGTATATATACAATGATTATCACCCATTTATATATCCTTGATATATGAAATTGAACCAAGGCAAAACTGTGAAATTATTATTACACAACAAAGATAGAGAAAATCTGAAACAAAAAGAAAGATAAAAGGATAATTCATGATTATATCGTAGCTAGGAAGAGATGAAGCATGTTTTGATATGTCGTAAGAGATAAGAAGCATATATAGAGAAAGAGGAACGACGACGTACAAGAAGATGAGGTGTGTACTTGGACAACTGTGGAACATCCTCAAGGATATTACCAAGGGAGCCATGGATAAGCTTAGGCTTGTAGTTTGGAGCAGAACCCATTAATACCTTTCAATATTGGAAACCAAAACAGAATTTTGTGCTGTGATGGAAGAAAGAAGAAGAAGATACCAAAGAGTGTTATTTGTGATTATTATGGTTCAGTGAAGAAGAAGAATAGAGCAATGATACATGTAACACATTCAATGGAATAACGAGTGGATCATAGGAGGATAATATTTATACTAAATGTAGTTGACCACTATTTATGAATCAAATATGAGGAGCAATATTTTAAATAATGGGTGTCATTGTTTATGATTGTATAAAATAGTAAGAAAATATGATGTGGCCACAATTTTGTTTCTCAAGTCATTGTGGAGACTCCTACTGAAACCTCAATATTGTAGCTATAACTGTAGAAGTTTGGTAGATATACAATACTTGCCTCTATTGGTGTGTAATTCATAAATGACAAATTGGTCAATAAAATATTAAATTGGGTATCACAAACAAGTATAAAAAGATTAGCAAATCAACAAAGACTTACTTGAAATTAGTCTTTCAACCAAAGTTGTTATTCTAAGTTGATTTTAATTGGGTTTTGGTTGGTTGGTTGATTACACTTACTTTAACTAATTGGATAAACTATTTGGAACAAAAATATTGTGATTGAACTTTACTATTCACTATTAATATACATTTAATTCAATCACACTTGTCCATCTAGCTAAGACTCTTTCATCCAAAGGACCTCAATATTACTAAAAGGTAATGTTTTAGTCAAATTAGTAACTCATTAAATAAAGCTCTATGTCTAGTAACTCTATTCATAAAATGAAAAACTATAACTCACAAAACATACATCTATGTCTAGCAACTATGTTTGTGAAATTAAGTTTTAATATAACAACTCATATGTACTAATCACCAATGTCTTGATCATATTAATAGCTTATTAAAATAGTACTGTGTCTAGCCACTACAATAATAAGATGAATCGTTGACACACCTCTATGTCTAGAAACTATGTTAACAAATTTGAGAGTTATTTAGTTATTGAATTAACTCTATGTATCATAAGTGTTCAAATGATCATATTTTATACACTTTTTTTTATGATACTTAAACTACTTAATCAACTCAAATGAATGAAATTTTACTAATATATGATTAAAACTAATTTAAATGGTCAAGTTTCACCTCTAGAGTATTTTGTAGGCATAATCCGGGGGAATAATTGAAAAGGGATAAGTTATGGATAAAAGCATGAATTCAACCATGAGTTTTCTTAGTAAAATCGCGACAACTCATTCGTTCATCATTGGATCGAGCTGAATTTTGGATATGTTGTTCCTAACTGATGAATCTTCAATGTGAACAATCAGATCATCAAAATGAGCAAAAGTCACTACGATGCGTGCAGGTTACCATGCTAAGCGCAAATACCAATGAAAATCAGCATTGAGTCAATGTTTCGTATACGCTCATCACACCCACTTCTGCTTAGTGCAGTGGGTGGTGCATTGAGCACACAGAGTTGTACACTAAAACGTCACGTTGGAGGTGAAAACAACATTTGAACACAATTTAAGGACTTCCAACTTGATCCAAAGGATACACACTTTGTAAAATTGATTTGTAATACTTGTTTTCAGAGTTTTTAGGGAATTTAGCTCACTTAGATCATGGGAACTAAATGTAAGCACTATATGTGTGAATTTATGCTCATTTGTGAGTGGTTCTACCATCCCATGAGTTATGTATTGATCCTATCTTGCTTGCATTGTGTGAACATGAGTAACTAAGTACTCCCTTGCTGTGATTAAATGTAAATGTAATACAAGTTTGATGTATACACAATGATTTCTTTATATGAAGTTTTGATTATATTTGAGTTCTTGTATGTGCATAATTCTTGCTTTAAATTTGACAAACTTATTGCAAGAATGTAGAATATAATGTTTAGTATCAATCATATTTGCATAATTCTGAACTTGCATAACTCAACAATTGATATATTTTCTATGCATACTTGTATCAAATTATCATCTTATGCATTTTACTTATTAGTATCTAAATGTAGAACTAATTTTGTAATTTTATAACTCTCTATTTGGAATGTTTGAAATATATTATTATATGAAGTCTCACATTGTCTAGTATTAGAATAGAGTAGAGTATCAACGTTATATATTGGACTCAAGTCCCTTGTTGAAATATGCACTAGATATAAGCACCTAAATAGAAACATCCTATGGGCACCGGGGGCATGGGTGTGCTAGGGCTTGTAATCCTTATTCTCTAATAATATATTGGTAGCCGCCTAGCACTCCCGGGGACGTAACCACAATTAGCCGAACTCTGTTACAAAATTCTTGTTTCTTCTCTTCTATTTATTCCATGCCCTTTATTTGATTGTCTATGGCCAAAACTGCGTAACGATCACTTCCGATGCACCAACAATTGGCATCAGAGCCAATTGGTAGATGGCTCTTCACCCATACATTAGATAATAGCTAAAGATTGTGAAGGCGTGATGGCTAGACAAGGTGCGTCAAAGGTACTGTGCAAGGATAAAGTAGATGAGTTGAAGGAGAAGGAAACATATCAGAACTGTGGTGTGGGCGATATATGTGTTGATCTAGAATCCCAGGAGTTCATGCATTGGATTAGGATCAAGGTGGAGATAATGACTCATGTGGTGAGTTAGACTGTGGGATAAGTGTTGACAATATCTCTCTAGATGTTGAGAGAATGATCTCATTTGAGATGAGAAGTGGAATATCCTAATGGTGTGTCTGGGACGTCATAGTGAAGGATATTAATTGTTAGCAAATCCAAAAAAGTATAGAGGCACTGATTGACTTTGATGTAGAGTGTAACATGGGTATTGGCTTTCATGCAAGTTGTAACGCATGCATTGATAGAGATGTAGGGTGTGACATGGGCTTTGGCTTGGATGCAAGGATGTGACATATGCATTAGTTAGTATTGACGTAAGGCGTGTGATGTCGGTATACTTCATATGGTGGAGTATGATAGTTCTTTTGAACTATGATTGTCAGAATAGACAATGATGATAGCGGTTGAGGCTCTCCAAGGAAGCTCTAAGGTTCAGTTTGATAGAGTATTGAAGAAGATGATTGTTGGTGAACTTTTGTGTATAGGTTCCAATATATCGAAAGACTTCCTAGCAATAGGTGGCTAGGTGGCGTATTCTACTCAGAAGCTGCACTACAAGTTTGGAGAGCTAGACTCTTGGTAACATCGTCAAGGATATTCAAAAGGTTTATGTTGTAGGGGAGGAGACTCTTATTTGGATGAGTTGTTAAAGAGAATTAGGCATTGAGTAAGGTGGAGTTATATATTCGCTTAGGTGGAGATTCTTGTGTAGATTTCCTAAGGAGCGAGATATTCGTGTGATTCAATCAAGGTGAATATTTTTGGGAATATTTGAAATATTATTATATGAAGTCCCACATTGCCTAGTATTAGAATAAAGTAGAGTATCAATGTTATATACTAGACTCAAGTCTCTTGTTGTAATGTGCACTAGATATAAGCACCAAATAGAAACACATCATAGGCACTTGGGCTCATGCATGTGCTAGGACTTGTAATCCTTATTCTCTAATAATATCTTGGTAGCCGCTCAACGCTATCAGGTACGTAGGCACAATTGGCCAAACCCCGTTACCAAATTCTTGTTTCTTCTCTTCTATTTATTAAATGTCCTTTATTTGATTGCTTGAGGCCAATGTTGCGCAACGATCACTTTCGCTGCACCAACACTCTCAAACTGAATGGCATAGACTACTAGATATAGAGGTATATTTGAAGGTTCATAAAATTGAATTTTACCATTGTAGTTGCTAGACATAGAGCTATCTTTGGTAAAGTGTTAGTATAGACCAAGACATTGACGGCTAATACAATTGAAGTGTTGTACTTTTAACTCAACTTGCATACATGGATTACTAGACATAGAGACATGAATTTTAAGTCATATTTCTTAATCTTATGGAATTAAGTTTCTAGACATAGAGCTATGTTTCATAAGTTACTAAATTGACTAAGACATTAGCTTTTAGTAATATTGAGGTCATTTATGTGGAGGAATCATTACAAATTGAATTTGTATACCGAATCATGTGTATATGGATAGTAAGTATGAACTTCAATCCCAACTTCTTTTATCATTGTATTACATTTGAATTATATCATGACACAATATCGAAAACCCATTTAAAAGCCACCTTAGAATAGTAATTTGATTGTGAAAAGGCTAGATTCAGCAAGCCCCTGTGAATATGATAACTCCTTAACTCTATACTTGTTTGCACATCGATTTAGTTTTATACTACTATTTATCAGTTAGAAAAGTGGCACCATTATCGGGGACTTACGTCTAAATTATAGCATTGCATAATTAGATTGTTGTTTTAAGCAATTTTAATTTCTGAATTTTTCTGTTTTACTTCTATTTAAGTTGCTAATATGTATGGAGATTTTCTGTTTGTCTAACGGTTGAGGTTCAACATGGATTATGAGACGTTTGACTATGACTCATTAGCTCATGTTGAGCTTTTAGCCCAGAATAGGGTACTCTTAGAGCAGTTGGAAATTATCAATTGGCATATGGCCATGTTTCAACTAAGGGTGACTTATGAAGTCTACTATAGTGATCATTCGACAATATACTACTCAACACCCTTTACCACAGAGGTATATTACTTGGAGGATTCTTACATTAATAGAACTCACAAGCTGGAAGACACCCTCCAATAATTCATGGAGCTAACTTTTGGAGTATCAAAGGAGAACTAATGCTTTGTTAAGGAATTTGGAAACTCGAGTAATTGTAATAACCGATTACTTGAGTCAATCTCAAGTTTCTCAACCAGAGGAACCACCAACATCCATACCAGTCTACATCAAGCTCCATCCTTCCATCCTAGAGGCTGAAGAATTAATAGGAAACAATTAGTTGATTATACTGAGTTAGTTTTATGTTTACTTTAAAGTTACTTAGAACATAAAGTTAATATCAATAATCACATCATTGGCATTCATCCTCTTTTATAAGAGTTGGTAACTAGATATAGGAGTCTTAAAAGAAAACTTATAATGATTAAACCATTCAAGCCAAACGAGTCATGCTGGAAACAATTGATTACTGTCAAACAACCGTATAGACATGTTAATATCATATTGCATTGATTAATCTAGCTTCGTGATCCCTAACATCATGAACTAATGTCAAGCTAGTGACATTAAAGAAGCGCTTCCTAGGAGATAACACAGTGAATTTTACTGCTTTCCTTTGTTTCTATTTCTTTTTGTATTTTGTACTTTGATATGTGCTATTGTGAAGATGAGAGTTTACTTTTGTTGGACTAGGACAGTCCAAACTCCACAGAGGGGGTGAATTTGGCCTAAAAAGAAAGCAAACAACTCTGTATAGTATCTATTTCAATTTACTTGTTGCTGATTAACATGTGTAGTTGTTTTTATGTTATGAAACTTTTGGCTTCTTAGTTGATTGGTTGCATGAATTGACTTGTATTTTACATGATGAGTAAGTACTTAAGGAGTAACATGTTTATTGAAATGTATGATATTTTAATTGTGTTACGTCATTCTAGTCATCATAACTCTTATGAACATTAGCATGATAACATGAAGTTGCCTTTAATTATGAGGTTGTATGAGTAAGTTGAGTGATGCCAGTTTTGAGCTATATACTTTACATGAAATTTTGAAATGATGTGATAACTTGCACTGTTAGTTATACTTGCATATCTAACATGATAGAAAAATATGATATGATCAAGAAATTGTTTGTTTGAATCCACTTAGCCTAAACACATTCCAAATAACATTATTATCCATTGCTAGCCCCTGTGAGCCTGAATTATATTCTTTGATTGCAACCTGAAGCTAGATTAAAAGTTATTATCTAGTCCTAGTTCTAATAGGATATGAGAGCTAAGTGTTACAATTAAAATCAAGTTGGGGAAAGAGAAATAATGTATGAAAAAGTAAAAAAATAATAAGTGGTTTAATCCACTCATCTTATGAGTCAAAAAGAAAAACTCTAAAAAAGAGTAAAATAAAAAGATGAGTGGTGGAGTAATGAAATAAGAGGGAAAACAATAGTAGTTTGTAATTCAAATAGAATTCATACTTAAAAAATTTGAATATACTCTTTTAAACTATTAGAATAGTTTTTTATCCGGAAAAATAATATCTTTTATAGCCCAACTACATTACAACTCTTAAAAGAGCTTAATGATCCATATCATTTATCATTCTTGATTAAGACATGAGATAATACTAAAATTGACTTTGTTGCTTAATTATTGCATGCTTATGAGGGACACACACATTCAAAGATTATTAAACACTTGAGAGTTCACACTTCCTAATTTATTGGCATATGAGTTGTTAAAGTAATGCAATTTTAGATGTCATATCTTGAGATAGTTTGAAATTCCTTAGTATACTTGTCTACTTGTATGAACAACATGTTCTTTGAATGTATGCCATAATAATTTATGTGTAAGTCCTACTTAAAAATCAAAGCATGTTTTTGAAAAACTCAGTTTGGACTCTTGTTTGGGGACAAAAAGGTCCTAAGTTGGGTAGAGTTTGATAAGTGTTCTAATAATCATATTTTTTACTGCACTTTAACAACTTAATCAACCAAAATAAATGAAATTTTACTAATATATGATTAAAACTTATTGAAATGACAAAGTCTCACCTCTAAAGTATTGTGTATGCTTAATCTAGAGGTATAATTACAGAAAGATAAGTTCTGGACAAAAGCATAAAATCATCCATGAGTTGTCTGATTAAACTCGCGATACCTCATTTGTTCACCATTCGATCGAACTGAATTTTGGATATGTTGTTCCTAATTGATGGATCTTCAATATGAATGGTCGGATCATCGAAATGAGCAAGAGTCACTATGTTGAGCGCAAGTTTCCATGCTAAAAATGAGCATTTTGTCATCATTTTGTATGCGCTCGGCGCACCCACTTCCTCTCATCACAGTGGGTGGTGTGCTGAGTGCACGGAAGTGTGTCCAATGCAAGTTTGTATAGTGAAACGTCATGCTGGAGGTGCGTCCAACACACAGACGGTGCACCAAAAACAACATCTAAACACTATGTATGGAATTCCCACTCGACCTAAAGGATATTCACTTTGTAATATTGATTTGTAATACTAATTTTCGGAGTTTGTAGGGAGTTCAACTCACTTAGATCGTGGGAACTAAGTGTAAGAACTATATGATTTAATCTATAGTTGATCATACAATGTGTTATGGCCAAACACAGTCTTATTTGGATGAAATTGATCATACATGTCCTTAAGTTACATATTGGGCCAACCCTTATGGGTGTGGGGCAAATGTGCCGCACATGATCATTAAGTAATGGGGTGTCTGTTCAATACCACCACAAGAATGCACTTCGAGATCAAGCATGATAGACGGACATGCTCAAGAGTCTGTCAAGTGGAGTAGTCCTTATGCCTACCTAACAAAAGGTCTAATATACCGAGCAACTTGAGGAAGCGTCCCATTCACGAAAAGGCAACGCAGGCCCCACACCTACTATCATTCTGTTATGCCACATTCGCCCTACTAGGCCTCAGACTGTGCAGAACTTGACATTTGCTACAAGGTGCAAGCTATCATACACTAGTCGGGGATATAATGTGACTACATGTCCCATCCACAGAGTACAGATCTACCAAATCTACCTAATATGAGAAAAACAACATTCACGTGCCTGAGACAAACCGACAACATCTACAAATGAATATTCCTTCCACTTATCCACTATAAATAGGGGTTCTCCCCCTTAAGGAAGTTTACTAACTTTACGTTTATACTCTCAACTTATCCACTATATAGATATATATGTTTATACTCTCAACTCTTACTCTCTTCAATTTACTACTCTATGATATTCTATGTTATCTCTGTTATTTTTTGACTTAATTGTCAAAGAACATTTTCAAGTACCTCATCTTATGAGTCCAGACACCTTCAGGCTACATTAGGAGATTCTAGAATATCCCTACTCTCCATATCCACCTCAGCAAGGCCAGAGAACACTAATTCCCCATATCCACCTCAGCCACACAAAAGAACACAATGCCCATATATTTTTTATATATACAACTAGTTTTATTTCTTTATCATGATCATGTTACTACTTTTATTCCTTTTAAAATTTGTTGTGTTATCAATTATTATTACTAGCGTAAATTTCGCATTTAATATTATGTTGATGGTAATGACTATTATTTTATATTATTATATAGTTAACGTATAATAATTTGAATAAAGGTCTAAAGTAAAAAAAAAAGATTATTTAATGCTCATTAAAAAGAATACCACATAAAAATATATTAGATTCAAGTCCTCAATAAAAGAATATAATCGAATCCCAAAAATATATATTATGCTCTCACATTCGTATGACACAAATTATTTGACATTCAAATTTCGTTAAATTATGAGCCTAAATATTTTCTCCTAGCCTACAAAATATCAGGACTAACTCCAATTAACTTACAAACTCTTGATTGCTTTTTGAGGAGATGGAGTCAAGCTAGATGAAAAGGATCAGTGTGTTAGGAAACATGCATTGCATCAAAAAGGTGAAGGAGATAACGTAATTATCCATAAAATACTTGCGTGAACATGCACTGTTTCATATACTTGTGTTTGTAATATGTGTTTGATTTAATTGCTTTATTAGTTGTCTTAGATAGTTATATGTGCTTACACTCTTCATATCGCTTTAGGTTTCCACCAACTTGTAAGGGAGCAGTCATGTAGTCAAGTAAAGGAAGGAAATTATATTTTTTCAAAGACAATTGTTACTTATGTCACTATGTAACCCCAAAGAATATTCGTCTACAATTAAATTGTTTATTAAGAATAAGAGTAGAAATTAGTTTTAAGGGAATTGAAATAAACTATAATATTTTATTCAATAGGAGTGGTAAAAATGAAAACATTTCTTCTAATTTTATCTATATTTAATTCCACAGCATGCAAACTGTTTTATGAAAATATATATTTACAAAATAAATTGGAGTCAGGCTATACAATATTCCTTTTAGTAATCTTAAAAAATATATCATTTAATCAACTTGATTTTGGAATACTAATATTGATTAAGTGTAATATTTATGCACTGAAGTATATAGATTTACATAATTAGCATATCATATTTTATCCATTTATATTATTTATATTACTTTTTTGAAGAGTTAATGATAATTAAACATAAATAATACAGTAATAATATATAAAACTCATATATTATTAGTAAATTAATTGGTTAGCATGTTTGAATTCCTTTTATTTCTCATTTATTTTTTATGTGAAATTTTCCAAAATAGATGACATAGATCTATTCAAATATACCCAATTAATAGTAAGTTGGTTTTGTTTGATTTGTGTCCTTGGAGTAAAATGGTTTTGACCGGAACCACCAAGCACATCCAACCAAATTTATTTAGTGTCGGTCTATTTTCCATAAAGAAAATTATTATCCTCTTATACAATAGGAGAAATAATGTGTTATAAACAATATATTTTACTTACTAATGGTTGATTTATAAGTGATATATTACTTTAGTGCAAATATAAAGATTTGACAGGAGGTATATCATTATGCAACCTAACTCATATGTCCTCTATTTATTCATCACATGTGCATAGCCTCGAAGGTTCTTCATAGTAGACACGTTTTCTAATTTCTAGAAGACACACACTTTCTGATATAAGGCAGAAGCAAAATTTCAAAATTGGACTTGGGAAAGAAAAAGAAGGTAGAGTATAATATTTATATATTGAGAGTATAAATATTTATATATAGTTAATATATTATTCATCATAATTTTTGTATTATTTTTAAAAATTAATAATGATTAAATTAATAATATATAAAACTCATGTAATAATGGTATATATATATATATTTTTTTTTGTAAAGAAAGTATCTCATTTTTCTCGGCTCTCCATTGCGTCATAATTTTTTATCCCTTCTATAATTTAGAAAGGACCACTAGATAGGCCAAATTGTATAAAGTACAAAAAGTCAAAAACACATTGGTTTTCCAACTTTGAATATTCCACCATCCAGTCCACATTGGTGTGTTTCACTTGACTAACAATGTGTACTTGTGTTTGAGTATGTTCCATGCCTTTTTTCCCTCCTTTTGATTACCTAAGGCTTTGGTTTGGGAATGTAATTTTAGAAGGGAAGGGAAGAGAATGAATGATTTTATAAAGTTTTCTTTTGGGAGTTGCATGAATGAGAGAGGAAAGTTTTGAAAGGGTTTTCAAGTTTTTTAAAACCTTTCATCTATCTATTTTTATAATTTCTCTAATTTGGAGTTTTTCTTGAAACAAAATGTAAAAATACCTAAATATTTCAGGAAAATTATATAATTACATATTATTATTTATTTCTCATTAATTACATTTTTAAAATAAAAATAAAAATATTCATACATTATCATTAGTTTACTCTCTCACATCTAAATTTCATACCTCCAAACAAGAGAGATGTTTGTTTTCTTTTTCCCTTCCCTTCCTTCCCTTTCCTAGCCCTTTGATATTTCTCATTCTCTTTCCCTTGTAACTCCCAAACATAACATAAGACTTTGTTTAAGAGTTAGGAGGGAAAATGAAGAAGAGAGATGAAATGGTAAGTATTATAGGAAATAAGTACATAATTGTTCGCAATTATTTTTTAATATTTTAAGAATTTGTTAGTACTTATAGATTTATTGGGCACACAAAAATATTTAAAAAAAACTTAGGTTAAATCTACTCAAATTTCAAGATAAGTTCTTTTTTATAACCAAACTAAATACTTCAACATTATTTTGTTTTTAAGCACACAACATAGTTAAGACTTTAAAACAGTAAATATCACTAGGATATTGAAAGACCTCAATTCCATAACTAATCAAAACATCCCATAAAACCCCAAACTTATTCAAATTCAACAAACTAATTCCAGACAAAACTCTAATAACCTAAACAACTTTTTAACTATTTGAATCTGAATAAACTAAACTTTAATTTGTATTTAAACGCATAGTAATGTATAGTGCCACTTAATTGGTGTTAAAGTGAGGTGTTTGTTCAATTAAAGTTATTATTGTTCAACCTTTGAGCCCTTTAGATTGAATTGTATTTGTTAAGTTTTTCGGGAATGATTATTTTATTAAACACTTTTTTAAAAGTAAATATATGTTATGCATAAGATTAAAATTGATTTAAAAAGTTTAATGTGCAATTTTTTTAATTCTCCATGGTTAGTATAGCCAAAAGCAATATAAGGATAAAAAAACTCAGATCGATTGATTTTGGTTAGCTAAGTCTAATCCATTCTATCATAAGGATTTTTCACTATTTCCAAATTAATACTAGTATTAAACACCTTTTTAGACAAATATTCTTTCACTTATTAAGTATCTTTAGGCTCTAAACTTAACTGATGTGTGCTAAGTATGTGCAACCCTCGATTTGAATGACAAGACTTGGACTTATTCAAGAAGTGAATGATAAGGGTTATTCGGTTCACAATACTGTTTGGAATCATTAAAATCAATGAATAATATGTATGGTTTGTATTTGACCATGGATAATAGAACAATGCGAATCTTTGAAGAAACAAGGAACCTTGTCCATGGGCCAATCAACCGCCACATATTTTTTTCGCAATTTTCTGAATATTTGTAATTTCCCTATTAATAAGTGGTTTCAGGCCTTTCCATGCTAAAACTCACATCTTTATTATGGTGTGTGTGACCTTTCAAAGGTTTATCTCTTCCTTACCCCAAAGGACTTAGTAAGAGACAAAAGATTTGTTGATTTATTAGAACTTTCACTTTCATTAATGAAGTTGCCTTCTTGTCTAGTTTATATAAGCTATATATGTACTCCATTTCTAAATCAATATAACATGAATAACCTTGTTTAGAGCTATGCTTAGAACATAATGTCATATTGTTTCTCATAGATTCCAAGTTGAACTCAGAACATATCAAGGAGTTTTCCTTGCACGCTCCAAACTAAAACTTAATAAGAGATCATTCTCAGTTGGCTTTCTAAGGGTTTATCATCTTCTTTTGTCTCTTTCATTTTCCCTCATTCTATCAGTTTCATTTTCCTTCATAGCATTAGATTTAAGCCACCATAAAACCCCTTTATTGTTGTTTTTCTTCACAATTTTGGACCTACATTATCACACAAATAAGTAGTTGTTAGTTTTTCATATTAATTCATCATCTTACTACCTCCAAAACTCCAAACATCGTAAACACTTTCATTATCTTAGTTTTCCAACTCGAGAATGATCAGAAGCATCCCCTATCGATGTTCGCAAAGGGTTGGCCACCCACAATTTGAATGACAAAGCTTTGACTTATCCACAAATTGAAGGAGTAAGGGTTATTAGGTTCATAATAGTATTTCGAATCATTTAAATCAAGGATGAATATGTAAGGTTTGTATTTGACACATGAGGATAGAATGGTATGAACATGTGAAGAAACAAGGAACATTGGCCATCCACGATCGTAGAAGAGTACACAATCTGACCATGTAATTGGACAAATTTTCGATTTCTTGTACTTTTCTGAATAATTGTACTTTGCGTATTTGAATAAGTGGTTCTAGACTCTTCTAGGCTAAAATTCATGTTCTTATTATGCCATATGTGGCATTTCAAATGTTTCTTTTTTCCTTTCAAGGAGTACATAAAGAGGGCTATAAAGTGAATGTTGTAATTAGAGGAAACCATTTTATAGGTTTTATGGAGTATGTCAGTTTGAGGTTTTATGGATAATGCCAAAGCACTACCTAGTATACACAAAGACCGCATCTAAGACAATTATAAGAAACTATTATCATTTGGAAGGCTTCATCTCATTGTTAGTGAGTGGGGCTAGAAACGAGCTGATTCTAGTTGAGTATAACTTAGCTTAGTTGAGCTCGTTAAGGATTTTCATGGCTCGAAGCTCAACTCAAGTTTAAAATAAGTTGTGTTTCCAACTTGATTGAAGTTTGCAAAGTGTTCGATAAGCTCATCAACTCGAATTGATTTGATTCTCAAGAGTTTATGAATTTTCTAGTTCAACTCTTTAGCTGATTAGTTTAGTACGTTGGCTCGAATGATAATTATTTATTTAACATAAAAATTAAATATTTTCTACAAGCATATATAGATGTATATCTTTATAAATACATACATATTTATAAACATATATATAATTGAGTCACGCCATAAGTCTAACAAGTCAAATTGTACTGAGCTCAAGTTCAACTCATTTATATAATAAACTTAATTTTTAGCTCATATTTGACTCATTTGGTTCATGAACCAAATTTATCAAGCTAAACGATGAGTTGAGATTCAAATAAATATCGGATTGGCTTGGTTTATTAATAATCCAATTAATAAGAGATTTGGGAAATATTAAGACAACTCATGTAATTGAAGGAGTCCCCTCATAAAGGTTTGGTTGATTAAGACTATCTAATATCGGGGTCCTTGAAAATTTATGAACACGAGTAAAGGATTGTCCAGCAAAATTTTATATCGAACTTTCGTTCTTCCTTGTAGAAATATAAATTCACCATTATGAGTTCTATTAGTTTAAAATTTAGATCTTTTACGTGCTTTTCTAAACTTCGTTTGCAATGTTTTTTTATCTTATATTTCTATTTAAGACAAAGAATAAAGAAACTACAGGAACATTTTCCCTAGATGAAGAATGTCCAATGGCTAACATGAAGCATCATAGATTAGGGCAGTACCAAGGATAGATGGGAAAAGAGTAAAAAAAGGAAAGAATGAAAAATTGAAAATAAAGAAAGATAATGGACACACACTTGAAATCTATGAAGTCTTGAAAATTTGAAAGTAAAGAAAGGTGATAGACACACACTTAAAATCTATAAAGTCTACACGCAATGTTTAAGTGTATAAAGTTTGACAACTCTCTCTTTTTTGGTTTATTTGTAGCAAGTTTAGCATATTTCATATTAATATCATTGCATTAACTAAAGAAAGTCACTAAAGTTGTGTATTTGTTCACAAAATTGAAGGGTAGAAGTATTAAAGGAGAAAAAATGGAAGAGAAGACAAAAAAGAAAGGTGGAGGGCAAAAATGGACAGAAAATGTAAAAGACATGGCCATAAAGAAAAGGAGGCACGATCGTGCATCCTCAATTACACGGTCATGCCACCGACATGTCTACATCAACTAGGGTCTTCATGGTTACACCACTGAATTCAATGTAAGTGTGCTACGTACTTGTGCAACCATGCCAATTGTGATGCCTATAAATATAGAGCTTATGTCACTTAATAAAAGACATTGATTACATTCGATAAAATAATGTTGATATAGTAGCTTAAGAGTAATAGATCTAGGGAGTAAAGTAGTATAATGTCATTTTCTACAGAGATATAGGAGCGATTTAGATTTCCCTACACATTGCACATAATATGTTCTTTGGAAATTTAGGATTTATTATTATAACAGTAGTTTATGGGAGCGATTTAGGATTTATTAGTGTACGACTAAAGTCATAGTCGAGATCATGCTATTGTACATGAGAGAAACTTTAGGCTTTTCTTATCTTCTGGAAAAAAATGTCTTTGAATGCATAATGTCTTTATGATTTCTTATTTTATCTTTTATAGTTTACATAGATTCCAAAAAGTCATTTATGTTTTGTTTCCTGCCTAAAGGTTCCAAGGGCACCCATGACTATTGGGAGTACAATTTTGGAAGGGAAGAAAAAGTATGACTTTGTAAAGCCTCTCCCTTGTTTGGGAGATTGATGAAGGAGAGGGGAAGGTTTTGGAGGGTTTCTAGAGCCCTCCAAAACCCTTAATGTGTCTAGTTTCATAGTTATCACAATTTGGGATTTTTCAAGAGACAAAATATCAAAAGAGTGTAATATTTATGCATGAAACTGTAAAGATTTAGACATGGTCAGTGCATCGTCCACCCTTCACTTTGATTTTTTTTTAAAAGTCAATGATGATTGAAAATAAAGGTTGAATGATGCACTGATAGTGTAAAAAACTCTTACATTGTCAGTGTATATATTTTTTTCTCATAATACCTAAATACTTTTAGTAAAATTATATTATTATATTATTGTTCATTTCTCATTGTTACTTACATTTTTAAAGGAAAAATAAAAAATATTCTGACATTATTATTATTTTACTCTCCCATCTAAATTTCATACTCTCAAATAAAACTAATAGAAATACTTGGCTTCCTCCCCTTCCTAATCATTTGATCAATCTCCTCCCATTTCCGTCATAACTCCCAAACAAGCCAATATATATCTCAACTCTCTCTTGAGATCCACCAGCCGTGTGAGGCCAAGAAGGTAATCAAATCAATGGTTTGTCGATTCTTCCAAAAGGTTCTTTTGTTTTATGAGACAATACTTACAATGCAATGCATGTCATAGACATGGACAATATGTTTCGGTCTATGGGCCCTTTGTTGCTTAAATTAACTAGATGTGAAAATTAATCATATTGGTTTGACGTGGTTGTATAGAATTGTACCACTCCGACATACAACTTGGGTAACGCTTAGCAATACTAATTTTATTCATGGGTTTAGCCCCTAACTATTTCTAGTACAGTTATTTTTTAACAGCTGGTTCAATTAGAAAATCAATCCTTATACAATTACAATATAACAATTATATCAATCATCCAGTCATATAGGTTAAAAGTGATCGTATCAACCGGTTTTTAATTTAACTGTACTAGTTATACCAGCCGATTTTCATTCAAAATTATTATTTTTAATGGAAATGACTTAATTCTTTACCAAAATATTGGTATGGAGGATGAGACAAACAACTACTATATTTATTTATACTTCTAAAAATGGTCTACCATCAAGCGACACATTTTATTTTAACAATTCATATAAATAAAAGTAGTTATTGTTTTCTTTAATGTTAGTACAATATATACATTTAACTTCACCAGTATGCATTTTAATTAGTAAACCACCGGTTAAATACCCTGATTGGTTTGATGGTCGATATAGTTTTAATAAGACAGGCTATTACAATCACTGTTATTAGGATCAGACCGAATAGTCCGACCGTTAGCTAGTGCAACATCCGGCCAGGTTTCTTTCATTAAGCCGCACTCACTTCCAGGCCATTTTGGGTCGTCCAAAATCTGTCCCAACCAGTTTAGACCAGGTTATCTCGGGTTAACTTGACTACCTAAACCGCTGGCCAAACCTAAAATACAAAATAAGAAAGTAACTTAGGGTTGTCTCAAGTTAACAACAAAGGCAAGAGCGCTCATTCCTAATCCTAACTGTGTAGAAAGTAGAAACCGCGGAAATAGAAGAACTCAAACGAACACAAACAGAAATCGTTGCTATTCGTCGTTGCTAATGACCCTCACCGTTGCTACTAATCATCACCGATGCTAATTGAACACGAACATGTGTAGTGATTAATATTTGCTTTGGCTTTAATTTTATTATGGTGTATGACAGAAGAAATGAGACAAGAAGAGAGATGCACATTGTACACATAACTTCGCATAAGTGAGTAAGTAATAATTAGTTTACAGAGAAAACAATTCGTATAAGTATGAAAGAAGAAATGAGAGAAGAAGAGAGATGTACATTGTACACATGACAATAATTCGTATAAGTGAGATGCACATTGTAAACTTTAAAGAGAAAGCACACTGCACACAATATGCTTCATTATCAATAAATTAAAAAGTTGAGATTGCACACAATGCTTTTCATACACTTTGAATGGGTGTTGTATAGTTGTTGCTACATTGTAAATGTGAAGAGAAAAAATAAATATACTATATTCTGATAGACTAGGAATGAGTGTTGTACAACTATTGTACATTGTACAAAGAAAACATAAATATACTATATATGTGTATATTGCAAATAGAAAAGACAAAGAAAAAGTAAGTTTGTTAACATGTTACAAATATTGATAATAAGATTGACATCATCTGCAAGTTATACTATATTTACTCAATTTATAACAAGATTGTTTCATTATTTCATTATTTACTCAAGTTATATTGTATTGACGTCATCATCTGTAAGATTGTATATGTGTAATAACTTATAAATATATAGCAAGATTGTTTCATTATTTCATTGTTTACATATGATGATGAGAATTATTAAATATTGAATTTTTATAATAATATATAGAAAGTAGATAATATTGTGAGAACATTGTATCATTTATATTGAATTAAAATTTAATTTTGATGGTGTGATTAATCGGTGATGTTTATGCTCTAATGTTGGTATATTGTTTTAATTTCAGATATGACATCATCCGCAAGTTCTCTAAATACAACTCAAGCAGTAGCTCCTACTACTCAATTTGTTAGAGCAAAATCTGATCCAACATGAGATCATTGCCAATTACTACAAGATGTTGAAGGAAAGAAAATGATAAAATGTTTGTATTGCTCAAAATGTTACAAAGGTGGAGGAATACATCAAATTAAACAACATCTTGCGAGAGTAAAGGAGATATTTTGCCTTATCTTTCAGTCCCTTTTGATGTTAAGCATCGACTTAAAGAATATTGAGATCAAGTTAGTGATAGTAGAAAAAGAGAGACTAATCGAACTCAAGGGAGAGAAGATACATATGAAGAAAATGTTATGCACCATGAAGGAGATATGACTAAGGGTAAAGAAAAAGAGACAACAAATAAAAGACCAAATCAGAGTATAAACAATTTCTTTGGGCCAAGAACTACTCTGGGAGCTCAACCTTCAATCAGAATGGGCTTTACAGGTATAGATGCTACTCATAGGGCTGATATGGCAGTTGCTCGATTCTTTTATGATTGTTGCATTCTATTTAATTGTGCAAATTCAGTTTACTATCAACCTAGATAGATGCAATTGTTGCATTTGGTTTTGGTTATAAAGGTCCAATTTATTATGCAATTAGATATAATTTATTGTATGAAATGAAGAAGGAAGTCAACTTATTAGTTGAGACTTTTAGGAATTTTTGGAAAGAAACTACTTGCACCATCATGGTTGATGGTTGGTAAGACCAAAGAAATAGACAACTTATCAATTTTCTTGTATATTCTCCGAAGGGAATAACTTTTGTTAGATTTATTGATGCACCTGATGTTGTTAAAGATGCTAAAACACTTTGCAATTTGTTTATTGAGTTAGTTGAGTTTGTTGGAGTAACCAATATTGTGCACTTTGTTACCAACAATGCTGAAAATTATAAAGTTGCAGGAGCTATGTAAAATGAGAAGTTTCCATTTATCTATTGGTCTCCTTGTGCTATACATTGTTTAAATTTGATTTTAAGAGACATTGAGAAAATGGAGCATGTGAGTACCTTAGCTAAGAGTGCATCTGATATAACAAAGTTTGTGTGTAATCATGGGGTTTTGTTGGCATGGTTAAGGAAAAGACAATGGTGGAAAGAAATCATATGTCCTAGGGCAACTCGTTTTGCATAAACCTTCATTGCACTGAAAATCATTCATGAACATAAACATGATTTGCAAGTTTTGGTAACTAGTAGAGATTTTATTGATTCTAAATATTACAGGGATAAGAAAGCAAAAAGATTTGTGGAGGTTGTTATGGATAATGGGTTTTAGAATGACTGCACCATTATTATCAATATTGAGGCCCCTCCAATTCGCTTGTTACGAATGATTGATGCTGATAATAGGCATTCTTTACCTTATGTGAATGATGAAATGCGTAGAGTAAGGAAAATCATTAAGATTATGTTCATGAATAAGAAGTCTTCGTATAAGCCGTATACAAGAATTATAAAACAAAGATGAGATAAGCAACTTCGGACAAAATTATATTGTGTAGCCTACTTTTTGAATCCAGCATTCTAATATGATAAGGATGTCTTTTGTATCAAACTAGAGGTTCAACAAGGTTGACTTGACATTTTACAAGAAAAAAATACTACAAGTGAGACTGAGTTTTTCAAAGTTGCATCTATCATGACAAAGTTGAAAGTTTTAGCAATACTATGGCATTGCAACAGTTAAGCACTTGCAACTACGTAAGATTTTTTTTTTAATTTTTAAATATTGTATAAAAGTGTAATACTTTAAAATCATACTAATTTTTTTCTAATATTTTTTAGATCAATGGTGGTCACAATTTGGATTTAGTGCTCATAAGGTATCCAAAAGAGCTATTCAAATTTTGAGCCAAACAACTTCTCCGTTTGGTTGTGAAAGAAATTGGAGTGTATTTGAAAGATTACACACGAAGAAGAGGAATAAATTGGAGCATAGGAGATTGAATGATCTAGTGTATGTGTACTATAACTTGGGCTTACAAAAGGTTTGTGATGTTTCAACATTTTATTTTAACTTAATTGTCAATATTTAGTAGGTAATAGACTATTTTGTATTGATAAATATATCATATTTGTTGGAATGATATGGTCATAAATAAAAGATGAATGCTTGATCTTGTTGACTATGAAAGTATGAAGAATATTGATTTTTGGATTACCAAAGAAGAAGAAGAAACGCCATTGGTTGATTATGATGAAATAGAAAAAATACTCTATTATGACTTGTCAAACCCAATATATGATTTAATAAAGGATGATAAATGTTTGTTTTAATCTAATTTATATTCTAATTTGATATTACATTAGATTAATCTAATGTATATTCCAATCATTCCATAAATTAATCTAATGTATATTCCTAATTTGTAGGTATTGTTGAAGAAATGAATGTTACTATTGATGGAGAACTTAATTTGCATTCTTTTCTTCAAGAAGATGCAGATAGATATAGTCCAATTACATTTTTAATCGACAATGTCAATATAGTATCTAATGAAGATAATAATACTTGGATGAATTAGAAAACAATTTAGTATCTACTGGAGATAGTTGTATATCTATACTATATAATTGTGCAAGTGAGACTGAGTTTTTCAAAGTTGCATCTATCATGACAAAGTTGAAAGTTTTAGCAATACTATGGCATTGCAACAGTTAAGAACTTGCAACTACGTAAGATTTTTTTTTTTTAATTTTTAAATTTATTTAAATATTGTATAAAAGTGTAATACTTTAAAATCATACTAATTTTTTTCTAATATTTTTTAGATCAATGGTGGTAACAATTTGGATTTAGTGCTCATAAGGTATCCAAATGAGCTATTCAAATTTTGAGCCAAACAACTTCTTCGTTTGGTTGTGAAAGAAATTGGAGTGTATTTGAAAGATTACACACGAAGAAGAGGAATAAATTGGAGCATAGGAGATTGAATGATCTAGTGTATGTGTACTATAACTTGGGCTTACATCAAACGAATATATATTGTCAACATGCTAGAAAATAAAATTAAGCGAATATATCAGGACTCTATTCTTGATGAACACAATTGTATATGCATCCTTTCTTTAAGATTGAACAATTACATCAAACGAATATATATTCAAGTGTAAATTACAGTATATAATACAACTTAATATGTAGAATACACATTACAAACAATAGGAAAACGGGTTGACAGACACGGTAGTGTCTGTCAACACACTAGTTCTTTTATAATTCTAATTATATAAGACTTAAACTTGTTTGATGCAATTTTATTTTGATTTACATGTGAATGCCTTATGCAAAACATGATATTGATAAATGTATTATTCACTTATTTTAATTAATTATATAATTATATTTGATATTACAATGTTGTCCGGTCTGACTGAATGGTGTAACTGGTTAGATCTATACGGTTCTTCTTCGAAGTTGATGTCTGACTCGTATTTTATAACATTGATTACCATAGATGTAAATAAAAGAAAAAGGAAAAGATTATTTTGTTGGATTCTTACTTACTCGAATTGATTATTTAAGTTGGTTAAATATAAAAACATGTCCTGTAGGCATATCAAGGAGCGATATAATAATGATTTTAATTTTAATTAGAGAAAGTGTAATTTGCAACTCAACAAGTATTACACAACTATTTACTTGATGAAAAAAATATATATACATCGACGGTATGAGTTTTATATATTGTTATTGTATCATTTACCGTTTATATTTTATTATTATCGATTATTCAAAAAATTAATAAAAATGAATAATAAATAGTATACTGAATGTGTTTACAATTAACTGTATATAAAATTAGACTCTTACTTATATACCCGTAATGGAATAATTTAACCATTTGCCTCTATGTTCAATAATATGCCCCACACTCCTCTTACTTAATTTAATGAGTAAAACATGAGGTAAACTACTCTACTCAAAACATGGAGTCACATCATTCATCGATCTCCCTATAAGAATGGGTAATTTTCCCTTGATCTTTATAAATAATTTCTGTAACGTTTGAATGATTTCATTTTCAAAATATCTTATAGAGATCCTATATCAAAATGTATTCATTATCTAGTGAAACATAACTTATAATTTTCCACTTCAACAATACTATTTCTATATAAGTGCTTGCCTTTGCTTATGAAAAAAAATATATGAAAAAAAAAGTAGTGTCTCTACTTAGATATATTTTTTAAATTATTTAATAATATATAAATTAAAATGTTTTCTAAGAATACTTAAATATTATTCAAAATTTATTTATTTTTAAAATAAATTAAAAAATATCCAGTGCCGTCGAAGCAACATTATCGACTAAAATTCTATTTGGCATTTGGACGAAGGAACCTCTAATAACTGCTTTAAAATTGTAAGACCTAGATCCTAAAAAAATCTGACAAGAACCTCATATAAAATGACTCTTATTTATATTTATGTGCCTTTTCTTTTTCTCCACCAAAAACTAGAAAGAGAATCAAATACTATTTATTATTTATTTGTATTATTTTTATTTAAAAGTTAATAATTAAGATACATGCAGTAACAATGTAAAAAACTCTACACTATTAGTTAATATATCTTTTTTTTTCAACTAAAATATATAAATATAATATTTATAATCTATGGTTTAAATATTTTATAAATAATCAGTATATCATATTTCATTCATTTGTATTAATTTTTTTAATGATAAATTAATAATGGTTAAACATAAATAGTAGATACTACAATAACAATATATAAAACTCATACTATCACTATTACACAAAATACTTTTACATTAAATATTTTCATTTAATGAAAATGGGTCATGGATCGGATCCAACAGTGATCGAGGGTTGAGCCCGAAATTAAAAAAGACCAAACACAATGAGTTAAGACCAAGCAGCAGCATCTGTAGCAGTAGAACTCAGGTTGTTGTTTTTGTCGCTGTCTTGGGCGAGAGCGAGTGTCCTATCCTCAACCACCGTCTTGCTCCACCCCAAGTCCTAAGCCTAATAGAATCAACCATTTTACTCTAACCTCTATATTTCAATTAACCATGTACCGCAACGTTACTTCACACCTCAGACAAAGGCTCAGAGCCGTTAGGGTTAGTTCTTTCTTTTTCCTTTTATTCTAATTGATTCCTTTTTTCTCTATCCTTTAATGCCGGTATCATCGCATGCTGATCTCACATCCTTCTTTCTCAAGTTAGTTTGCGAATTGAGTTTTGGATGGAAAGGGAAGACTTTAGAGCTATATGTGTATTTCATGACTCTCGTGCCTTCTCTTTCTCTTTCTCACCGTCCAACACCCAACTCACAAACAGACTCTGGATTCAATGTAAATTTTATTTAATGAGTTTGAAATTAAGTTGAATGTCTATTTGGTTTGATTTTTTTAATATGCTTTTAGGCGGGTTCGTGCAATAGAGTACCTGCTAGATTCGCTAGTTCAAGTTCTGTTGCCACAAAACAATCCTCTCGTGGTTTGGGTAGTTTGCTGGGCTGGCTCACTGGAGACCGATCCAGTTCAGTGCCACCTCTCGATTACCCACTTCCGGACGTTAAACTTCCACCTACATTGCCTGATTACGTTGAGCCTGGTAAAACTATTATCACTACACTCCCAAACGGAGTCAAAGTGGCATCTCAAACTTCACCGGTACGAGTAGTTGGTTATATTCTGTTGTAATGATGTTATCTAATTTATATTTTCGGCGAAAGGTCTATAGTTTAAATGTATTGACTATTTTTTTCCTGGTTTTTCAGGCTCCTGGTGCTTCTGTTGGTTTATATGTTAACTTTGGTTCAATTTATGAGACTCCGTTAACGTTTGGAGCTACACATTTGCTGGAAAGAATGGCATTCAAGAGCACAAAAAACCGGAGTCAGTTTCGGGTTGTTCGTGAGGTAGAGGCTATTGGTGGTAATGTGCAGGCCTCTGCTTCTAGGGAGCAGATGGGTTACACATTTGATGCTTTGAAGACATATGTTCCTGAAATGGTCGAGCTGCTAGTTGATTCTGTGAGGAACCCTGCATTTCTTGACTGGGAGGTCAATGAGCAGGTACTTTTATTTCATATATATCTTGAAGCATTGCTGTTGTTAGTGTCGGGTAGATTGATGTTTCAACCCCATAACTGACTAGGCGTATCCAATTTTTTTTGAAAAAAAGTATAAATAGTAATCATTGGATGATAAGATTTGAATGCAACATGAGCCAAGAGAGTGTAACCCCAAATCAGTCTAGAGATATGTTAGAATAATAATATAGTCTTTAGTTTAAGTAAACATGAACATGAATGGGAGGCATTAATAGATTACAAATGTATTGTAAGCTAAATACTGGTCTTGAAAGAAAGACTTGTAAACAGAAAGGAAAAGAAGGGACCCGATCCTGTTCAAGCCATGGATATCCACATTATATTGGAGGGATAACTCTTCCAGCAGGGTTTTTCTCCATACCCATATGCAAGGCTCGAACCAGGGTTTTGCTAATGTGGAAACAAATATGTACCACTTTAACTAATCATCTGTTGGTTAGACCCTAGGGGACTTGGAAGTTGTATTATGGTAATAACTAATAGTAGCTATTAACAGAACAAGCATGCTGCTTTGCTGGTCCAATTAAAAAATAAAATGCAGCAGTTTGCTTCAGCTCGGATGAGAAAGACTCTGTCAACTGCTTCTGTCCCATCCACTTGCCTTATCACTTCTTGAATGTGCTGCTGTTTTTCTTTGTTTTGATGGTCCTCTTGCTACATTTTTAGGGCCTACTCTCAAACTAAATCAGTGTTTCTTTTTGTGTATTTTTACCTGTTTGTTTGCTTCAAATTACCCTTTAATTTGCATAAACCAATGGCTGGTATGTTGTTTAAATGGGGATAAGACAGCTTTTTTGGCTTGCCTTATCCATTTATAATGACAGATTTATGAAATATAATGCCTTACTCTGTGTTTAGAAATTTAGGGACAAGCTTTAGAAGTACATGACTTTTGTGTAAGTCAAAGTATATGGAGTTCAAGTTTAGCAAGAGGCAAGCAAATCCTACCATAGAGGTAAAGATTGGAGATCATACCATACTAGAAGCCACTAGATTTAAGTATGTTAGGTCAATCATACAATAGGATAGGGAAATTGACGGATATATAAACCATAGGATTCAAGTGCGATGGATGAAATGACAGTGTACATTGGGTGTCATATGCGATACAAAGGTGTCATTCAAGCTTAAGGGAAAATTTTACTACACAAATATAAGACCCACAATGTTTATGGACTAAATGTTGGGCGGTAAAATGTTAGGAACAAAATAAACTAAATGTAGCAAAGATGAATGTGTTGCGTTAGATGAGTAGACACACTAGACAAGATAAGATTAAGAGTGAATGCATTAGAGAGAAAGTTATGATGGTTACTATTGTAGAAAATATTGTAGAGTCGTACCTTATGTGGTTTATGTCTGTGCAGAGAAGACCGTTAAAAGCCCCAATTAGGAAAGTAGATCAAATGGAGGTTAGTCCAATTTCTAGAGGCAGAGAGAGGCAAAGAAAATCCATAGGCGAGACAATCAGGAATGATTTAGAGATCAATGCTTTGTAATGGACATGATTTATGATAGAGCATTATGGCGTCGTTCGATTATGTAGCTAACCCCACCTAGTGAGATTAAGACTTGGTTGTTGTTGTTATTTGTTTAGAAAAAAATTGAACACAATAAGGCAGTCCTGACTCATTAGTTGGAAGCTTGATTCTTGTCCACAGATACAGTCATAAAACTGGAGTATTGTTATACTCGTAAAACCAGAGTGAGTATTCCTAGATTGTGGGTTGCTTGGGTATAGTACTTGTATAAACATTAGTAGGTCAAAAGTGACTTCGTATTTCTATAAAAGAAAATACCAGTAACTACTTTATACCCGTTTGGTGCTTACACTATGGTCTCTTGAAATTTCTGCTATAGCTAATATTGCAATTATATAGCTTCTGAAAGTGAGGGATGACATTGGCGAAGCTTCCAAAAACCCTCAAGACTTGCTTTTGGAAGCAATTCATTCTTCTGGTTTCTCTGGTGCCTTGGCAAATCCATTGTTAGCTTCAGAATCAGCAATAAATGGACTAAACGGTACAATTCTGGAAGAATTTGTTGCTGTAAGTCTCCAAATTTATCTTAAATGAAATATATATATATATATATATGATATATCCTTTTATAAAAAATTAAAGGATCTTTTTAATTGCACTTTACCTTTCTTACAAGACAATTTTTTATATTAAATATCAGGAAAACTATACTGCACCTCGGATAGTACTTGCAGCTTCTGGTGTTGAGCATGGGGAGTTGTTATCTATTGCAGAACCTCTTTTGTCTGATCTACCCAGTGGCCCTCATCTAGAGGAGCCAAAATCAGTATATACTGGTGGTGACTATCGATGTCAGACTGAATCAGGGGTATGCACTAAAAACAAATCTATGTTTTGTGCTTCAGTGCTTCTGTTCAGATTCCCATTTTTTAATTTTTGAGATGAAATATCTATCAAGTCTAACATTCTTTGGGTGGCCAGATGACCCATTTTGCTCTTGCGTTTGAACTTCCTGGCGGCTGGGATAACTTGAAGGATGCTATGGTTTTAACTGTTCTTCAGGTATGATAAAGTTTTAAATTTATTGGCTTTTTTGTACTTCAGATTTTTCCCCCTTCTTTCAATGTGGCTAAAAAATGCCTAAGAATGAATTGTTTACTCACTTTCTAATATTAAGGTAAGCATATAGATTTCTGGAAATAACTATCTTTTTTCTATAGATGCTATTGGGAGGCGGTGGATCATTTTCAGCTGGTGGACCTGGTAAAGGGATGTATTCCCGGCTATGTAAGTTATCCCAAGCGTCCCCGTCTCCTCCCCAATCTTCTGCATACTTTTGAAAATCTTGTGACTTTTAACATTCTTTCTTTGATCATGTGCAGACCTAAATGTCCTTAATCAGTATCCACAAGTACATTCGATTGCAGCATTTAACAATATTTACAATAACACTGGCATTTTTGGTATCCAAGTCACAACAGTAAGCCCCTTTGAATCCTGTCAATCATGCTTCCTGATGTATTGAAATTGTTGTCAGTCAATATTTGTATGTAACCTAACTAAGGGTGCTTTTATTAAACAACCAAATGAGATCAGAACAAAAAAATCACAAATACATAATAATTTTGGAGCTGTAAGATAACTGCATAATAATTTTAGTCCATTTAAATCACAAATTTTAATGATGAACTAGAACTTGGTGACTTGGCATATAAATGAATTGGGTAGCTTTCTTAGGCTTTGTTTGGTAGGTTTGCTATAATGCTCGAGCAGATTTGTGTTGTTGGCTAGACCTCAACTTGTTATTTGTTGTGGGTGAACAAGATTTTGCATGATTGAGATGCACTTTGGTATTAAGGCACACATGATTGAGATGGAATTAATGCTTCTGTCTCTAATTGTTTTTTATAACATATTTAACCAGTGTTGTGACGTGGAGACTTTAAGGTTGCTTGCCTTGTGACCTGAAGGTCAGGATCCAAATCCTGGAAAAGCCTCTTCACTTGCGAGGGTAAGGCTTCGTCCTTCTACCCTTCCCAGATCCCAGGTGGGAGCCTCGTGCACTGGGTCAGTCCTTTTATTTAACCAGTGTTGTGAGAACTGTCTAAATTATCAGAGACCATTGGCCATTCTGTGACAGTTGTCACTTGAATGCTGTATTTGTAAACTTTTATTACCAACCCACATGCTTATTCGACGTTATATCTATTCCATTGACTGGAATTGTATTTATGTTTTGCTTTCTATGCCATGGTAGGAAGATTGTTACTTCACTTGTGTGCTAATGTTTAATCAAATTGTGTAGTAGTACTGCTCTCAACTCCCTTAATGTTTATCATGTGACCATATTCATGTTTGTCTATTAGGGTTCAGATTTTGTATCAAAAGCCGTTGACATAGCAGCTAATGAGCTTCTTGGAGTTGCTACTTCTGGAAAAGGTATATTCTGCTCTTCACGTAACTAAAATTTTGACTATTTTCCTTTGATGATTAACACCTTTAGATTTATATCGTTCCACTTATTTGTTGTTTTATATCCACAGTTGACCAGGTACAGCTGGATCGTGCCAAAAGTGCTACAAAATCTGCAATTTTGATGAATTTGGAATCCAGAGTATGTAGAGCCATATCCAATAAATATTTCACTTGGGAATTATAATCTGGAGTTTTCTTTTTTGATTATATTCTGTCTTTCAATCATGCTTTTGATTTTGTTTTGTTCTTTTTCTAACTCCGCTCACTGAACCTAATGTGTTTTCAGATGGTTGTCTCAGAAGATATAGGCAGACAAGTTTTGACATATGGTGAAAGGTATGTATGTGGCTTCGGGATGACATTCTAACTTCGCTGTTAATTCCGACGAGCACCTGTCTGAATGTAAAATGCACAGTCCTACGAGCACCTCTCTGAATGTAAAATGCACATTTCTACGAGCACAAGTCTGAATGTTAAAATGCATATTTGGAGGAGCACATGTCTGAATGTAAAAACACATTCGGACGAGCACATGTCTGAATGTAAAAACACATTCCAACGAGCACATGTCTGAATGTAAAAACACATTCCAACGAGCACATGTCTGAATGTAAAAACACATTCCAACGAGCACATGTCTGAATGTAAAAACACATTCCAACGAGCACATGTCTGAATGTAAAAACACATTCCGAAAGGAACTTGTCCTGAAAGTATAATGAGTTAATGACTCTTGCTCAATGATATCTTCCCCTTAATCTCAGGAAACCTACTGAGGATTTCTTAAAGGCAGTGGAGGGAGTAACTTTGAAGGATATTACTTCACTTTCTCAAAAGCTCATTTCTTCCCCTCTCACTATGGCGTCATATGGAGATGGTACTTCATTATTTTCTAAAGAATTCTCTTTAAATGTTTGATAAAAAAATGTATGCACCGACAATCTAAGAGTTTTATATACTATCAGTCTATCATCTACCATTCATTTTTTAATTATTATTGACTTTTCAAAAAAGTAATATAAATGAATGGTGGTTAATGTATTGTCTGTGTATAAATTTTTACACTAATAGTACATAGATATAAGATATTACACTCTAAATGTTTTTGTATCTTCTTTGGTATTAATTTTGTCCTTCTCCATGTTTTGCAGTCTTATATGTCCCAAGCTATGACTCTGTTAGCCGCAAGTTCCGTTGAATATAAGGTTGCATTTATACATCATATTTGGAGACTTCACATACCATTATGGCTTGTGTGCATGAAATATGTAACATTAAGTTAAAACCGAAAATACCCTTGTTGTAGTCAATAAATTGGTGATTATGCGCAAGCACCATATCATATATGTCTTAAACTTTTAAAACTTTTATGAGCCTTTAATGGTTCATAAGAATCACTTAATTTAGGATTTTAACATTATGATATTCATATATGATAAAAGAATAGAGTAAGGAATATTTGGTTCCATTTGTGTTTCCCTTTATCCACTTTTTGATTGATTTTGTTCTTACCTCTTTGTCTTCCCTATATGTATTCTTTGATGATTAACAACTCAATTTCCTTCTTTCTTTATATGGCACTATACTTTCCTTACTCAACCACTAGTGCTTCTATAATTCTCTTTTTACATTTTTATTCATGAGATAACAAAGAATGGAATAAATGAGATGTTTTTTCAATGCATGAATGCCTCTATTTATAGAAGGGTTTATGAGGAGTTAATAGAGAAAGTAACTCCCCTACTTTCACGGAAACTACCCATGAAGTGAGAGGGGAGGGAGTTAACAATACTTCCACTAGTTTGATCCATAAATAGTCAACTATCATCACATTAGACACTTTCATTCAAACTAGTAATTTCCAAGAACATGGACCACTAATTAGAATTAATCTAACAATCTCCCACTCGGACTTTAATTGCATACTTTAATTGAATCTTACAGATCATCATCCTCAATTGAATTGAAATGGTTGAATCCTAGCAGTCATAAATTATATGTGACAACCCGATCCCTGCCATGTATCACAATCAACTAAACTCAACCAAGGACTTATCTATAATGTCGATCCTTTTTACATTGTCAATGTAAATTTTGGGCAACAATCCCTTAGTTAACGGATCCGCTACTATTAGATTGATACCAATGTGCTCTATACACACTTTCTCATCACGTATTTGTTCTTTAACCGACAGGAACTTTAAATCCATATGTTTGGCACCTCTTGAATACCTTTCATTCTTAGAGAAGAATACAGTTGTGAAATTATCACAACAAAACTTCAGTGGCCTAGCTACATTGTCTATAATGCCAAGCCTTGAAGTAAAGTTCTGCATCCACAATGCATGATTTGTGGCCTCAAAGTATGCCACAAACTCAGTCTCCATGGTGGACGTAGCTATTACATATTGTCTACCACTTCTCCATGAAATGGCTCCTCCATCCATTAGGAAAACATACCCAAATGTAGATTTCCTTGAGTCCACACATCGTGCATAGTTTGAGTCCGAATAAACGATCACCTCAAGGTGATCTGACCTTCTATACGTGAGCATGTGATCCTTAGTGTCTTGTAAATATATGAGAACCTTATTTGCAACCTTCCAGTGGTCCATTCTGAGGTTACTTTGATATCGACCTAACATTTCAACAGCAAAGCTGATATCCAACCGAGTGCATGTCTGAGCATACATTAAACTCCCAACCGCTGATGCATAGGGAATTGATTCCATATCCTTGCGCTCCAAATCATTCCTTGGACATTGCTTTTAATTAAATTTGTCCCTTTTCTGGATTGGAACTATCCTTACGGAGCACTTTTTCATTCTGAATTCTCTAATACCTTATTGATATATCCTTCATGAGACAATCCTAATAATCCTTATGATCTATCATGAAATATTTCCATTTCTATCACATAGGATGCCTCACTCATATCCTTCATTTCAAAATTATTAGAGAGAAACTTCTTTACATCATGTAACAATCCTTTATTATTTGCAGCAAATAGAATGTCATCAACATATAGAACTAAAATTATAAACTTGCTCCAACTAATTTTTATGTAGATACATCGGTCAACAGTGTTTTCCACAAACCCATATAATGTAATGGTATCATTAAACTTTATATACCATTGTCTAGAAGCTTGTTTAAGTTTGTATATTGACTTATTTAATTTACACTAGATTTTCCTTTCTTGTGGTCACGAACCCTTTGAGTTGGTTCATATAATTTATCGTTTAAGTCACCATTTAGAAAAGCGGTATTTACGTCCATTTGATGAAGCTCTAAGTCATAATGAGCCACCAAAGTCATAACTAATTCTTAAAGAATCTTTCTTAGATACTATAGAGAAATTTTTTTTGTAATCAATGTCATCTTTTTGAGTGAAACCTTTAGCGACAAGTCTAACCTTATATCTTTAAATGTTGTCTTTCGAGTCACGCTTGGTCTTAAAGACCCCTTTACAGCCAACTCGTTTTGAACCCTCAAGCAACTCAACTAGATCCCAAACTTTATTATCGTCCATTGATTTCAACTCTTCTTTCATAGCATTGAGCCACTTTTTAGATTGTCACTTTCCACGGCTTGTATGAATGAGACTGAATCCTTATCAATGCTCAAGTCACATTCATGTTCAAGTAAATATACTATATAATTGTAAGAAATAGCTAGTCTTCTTTGTCTTTCAGACCCTCTTAATGCTATTTCTTGCGATTCTTCCATCACTTGATCATTAACGACTTCATTAATCGGCTCATTAACTATTTGTTCATCCTGTGGGTTTGGATATTACCTTTTTGTCTGTGAGTGTTATTTGACAGTAATATAACTAGAGGAACAACAACCTCAGAAGACGTCTTCAATGAAGAAGATTCATCAGAAGTCTCCATAATATCCACCTTTTCGTGATTTATTACTCCCACTAGTTTGATCATTCTCAATTAACCTAACATTTACAGACTCAACTATTCTCGTACTATGGTTAGGACAATAAAATTTGTATCCCTTTGACTTTTTTGGATAACTGATAAAGAAACCACTAATGGTTCTTGCATTAAGCTTCTTTTCATGTGGGTTGTACACTTTTACTTATACAGGACAACCCCAAATATGGAGATGTCTCAAACTGGGTTTCCTACTAGTACATAACTCATATGCAGTTTTAGGAAATGCCTTACTGAGAACCCTATTTAGAAAATATGCAACAGTCCTTAATCCATACATCTGCAACAATAAAGGTACATCACAATGACTCAACATTGACCTAACCATTTCCATTAGAGTACGACTCTGCCTTTCAGCCACACCATTTTTTCGTGGTGTGTAAGGCATAGTGTATTGAGCACACATGCCTCAACTTTCGAGAAACTTTGTAAATGGTCTTGGACATTGTTCATTCTCATTATATTTTCCATAATATTCACCATCTCTATCAGACCTCACAACCTTAACCTTCTTTTCAAGTTGCCTTTCAATATCATCAATGAATACCTTTAGGACATCCAATGATTGAGATTTTTCATGCAACAAATATAGGTAGCAATACCGTGAGTAATCGTCTATAAAAGTGATGAAATACTTTTCACCACCCCAAGATGGAACATCAAAAGGACCACAAATATTTGTTTGTATTAATTCAAGAAGTTTGCTACTTCTTGTGGCTGGTTTCTTTGATATGTGTTTAGTTTGTTTTCCTTTAATACAATCTAAACAAACATCTCAATCACCAAAATTCAAAAGAGGTAAAACATCATTTTTTGTTAACCTTATTATCCTTTCTTTGAATATATGGCCTAATCTTTTATGCCACAAGTAAACATAATTCTTATCAAAATCTTTAAGCTTGCAACCAACATCATGTTCAACATTAAATAAAAATTCCTTAAATTTAAAATCAAGATTGAAGTAATATAAACCATTCATTAATGTACCAGTGTCGAAATAGTATGAATGTTTACATAATTTAAAATCAGAATGCTCAACCTTAAAAATAAAGCCTATACAATTCTGTCAACACACTAGTTCTTTTATAATTCTAATTATATAAGACTTAAACTTGTTTGATGCAATTTTATTTTGATTTACATGTGAATGCCTTATGCAAAACATGATATTGATAAATGTATTATTCACTTATTTTAATTAATTATATAATTATATTTGATATTACAATGTTGTCCGGTCTGACTGAATGGTGTAACTGGTTAGATCTATACGGTTCTTCTTCGAAGTTGATGTCTGACTCGTATTTTATAACATTGATTACCATAGATGTAAATAAAAGAAAAAGGAAAAGATTATTTTGTTGGATTCTTACTTACTCGAATTGATTATTTAAGTTGGTTAAATATAAAAACATGTCCTGTAGGCATATCAAGGAGCGATATAATAATGATTTTAATTTTAATTAGAGAAAGTGTAATTTGCAACTCAACAAGTATTACACAACTATTTACTTGATGAAAAAAATATATATACATCGACGGTATGAGTTTTATATATTGTTATTGTATCATTTACCGTTTATATTTTATTATTATCGATTATTCAAAAAATTAATAAAAATGAATAATAAATAGTATACTGAATGTGTTTACAATTAACTGTATATAAAATTAGACTCTTACTTATATACCCGTAATGGAATAATTTAACCATTTGCCTCTATGTTCAATAATATGCCCCACACTCCTCTTACTTAATTTAATGAGTAAAACATGAGGTAAACTACTCTACTCAAAACATGGAGTCACATCATTCATCGATCTCCCTATAAGAATGGGTAATTTTCCCTTGATCTTTATAAATAATTTCTGTAACGTTTGAATGATTTCATTTTCAAAATATCTTATAGAGATCCTATATCAAAATGTATTCATTATCTAGTGAAACATAACTTATAATTTTCCACTTCAACAATACTATTTCTATATAAGTGCTTGCCTTTGCTTATGAAAAAAAATATATGAAAAAAAAAGTAGTGTCTCTACTTAGATATATTTTTTAAATTATTTAATAATATATAAATTAAAATGTTTTCTAAGAATACTTAAATATTATTCAAAATTTATTTATTTTTAAAATAAATTAAAAAATATCCAGTGCCGTCGAAGCAACATTATCGACTAAAATTCTATTTGGCATTTGGACGAAGGAACCTCTAATAACTGCTTTAAAATTGTAAGACCTAGATCCTAAAAAAATCTGACAAGAACCTCATATAAAATGACTCTTATTTATATTTATGTGCCTTTTCTTTTTCTCCACCAAAAACTAGAAAGAGAATCAAATACTATTTATTATTTATTTGTATTATTTTTATTTAAAAGTTAATAATTAAGATACATGCAGTAACAATGTAAAAAACTCTACACTATTAGTTAATATATCTTTTTTTTTCAACTAAAATATATAAATATAATATTTATAATCTATGGTTTAAATATTTTATAAATAATCAGTATATCATATTTCATTCATTTGTATTAATTTTTTTAATGATAAATTAATAATGGTTAAACATAAATAGTAGATACTACAATAACAATATATAAAACTCATACTATCACTATTACACAAAATACTTTTACATTAAATATTTTCATTTAATGAAAATGGGTCATGGATCGGATCCAACAGTGATCGAGGGTTGAGCCCGAAATTAAAAAAGACCAAACACAATGAGTTAAGACCAAGCAGCAGCATCTGTAGCAGTAGAACTCAGGTTGTTGTTTTTGTCGCTGTCTTGGGCGAGAGCGAGTGTCCTATCCTCAACCACCGTCTTGCTCCACCCCAAGTCCTAAGCCTAATAGAATCAACCATTTTACTCTAACCTCTATATTTCAATTAACCATGTACCGCAACGTTACTTCACACCTCAGACAAAGGCTCAGAGCCGTTAGGGTTAGTTCTTTCTTTTTCCTTTTATTCTAATTGATTCCTTTTTTCTCTATCCTTTAATGCCGGTATCATCGCATGCTGATCTCACATCCTTCTTTCTCAAGTTAGTTTGCGAATTGAGTTTTGGATGGAAAGGGAAGACTTTAGAGCTATATGTGTATTTCATGACTCTCGTGCCTTCTCTTTCTCTTTCTCACCGTCCAACACCCAACTCACAAACAGACTCTGGATTCAATGTAAATTTTATTTAATGAGTTTGAAATTAAGTTGAATGTCTATTTGGTTTGATTTTTTTAATATGCTTTTAGGCGGGTTCGTGCAATAGAGTACCTGCTAGATTCGCTAGTTCAAGTTCTGTTGCCACAAAACAATCCTCTCGTGGTTTGGGTAGTTTGCTGGGCTGGCTCACTGGAGACCGATCCAGTTCAGTGCCACCTCTCGATTACCCACTTCCGGACGTTAAACTTCCACCTACATTGCCTGATTACGTTGAGCCTGGTAAAACTATTATCACTACACTCCCAAACGGAGTCAAAGTGGCATCTCAAACTTCACCGGTACGAGTAGTTGGTTATATTCTGTTGTAATGATGTTATCTAATTTATATTTTCGGCGAAAGGTCTATAGTTTAAATGTATTGACTATTTTTTTCCTGGTTTTTCAGGCTCCTGGTGCTTCTGTTGGTTTATATGTTAACTTTGGTTCAATTTATGAGACTCCGTTAACGTTTGGAGCTACACATTTGCTGGAAAGAATGGCATTCAAGAGCACAAAAAACCGGAGTCAGTTTCGGGTTGTTCGTGAGGTAGAGGCTATTGGTGGTAATGTGCAGGCCTCTGCTTCTAGGGAGCAGATGGGTTACACATTTGATGCTTTGAAGACATATGTTCCTGAAATGGTCGAGCTGCTAGTTGATTCTGTGAGGAACCCTGCATTTCTTGACTGGGAGGTCAATGAGCAGGTACTTTTATTTCATATATATCTTGAAGCATTGCTGTTGTTAGTGTCGGGTAGATTGATGTTTCAACCCCATAACTGACTAGGCGTATCCAATTTTTTTTGAAAAAAAGTATAAATAGTAATCATTGGATGATAAGATTTGAATGCAACATGAGCCAAGAGAGTGTAACCCCAAATCAGTCTAGAGATATGTTAGAATAATAATATAGTCTTTAGTTTAAGTAAACATGAACATGAATGGGAGGCATTAATAGATTACAAATGTATTGTAAGCTAAATACTGGTCTTGAAAGAAAGACTTGTAAACAGAAAGGAAAAGAAGGGACCCGATCCTGTTCAAGCCATGGATATCCACATTATATTGGAGGGATAACTCTTCCAGCAGGGTTTTTCTCCATACCCATATGCAAGGCTCGAACCAGGGTTTTGCTAATGTGGAAACAAATATGTACCACTTTAACTAATCATCTGTTGGTTAGACCCTAGGGGACTTGGAAGTTGTATTATGGTAATAACTAATAGTAGCTATTAACAGAACAAGCATGCTGCTTTGCTGGTCCAATTAAAAAATAAAATGCAGCAGTTTGCTTCAGCTCGGATGAGAAAGACTCTGTCAACTGCTTCTGTCCCATCCACTTGCCTTATCACTTCTTGAATGTGCTGCTGTTTTTCTTTGTTTTGATGGTCCTCTTGCTACATTTTTAGGGCCTACTCTCAAACTAAATCAGTGTTTCTTTTTGTGTATTTTTACCTGTTTGTTTGCTTCAAATTACCCTTTAATTTGCATAAACCAATGGCTGGTATGTTGTTTAAATGGGGATAAGACAGCTTTTTTGGCTTGCCTTATCCATTTATAATGACAGATTTATGAAATATAATGCCTTACTCTGTGTTTAGAAATTTAGGGACAAGCTTTAGAAGTACATGACTTTTGTGTAAGTCAAAGTATATGGAGTTCAAGTTTAGCAAGAGGCAAGCAAATCCTACCATAGAGGTAAAGATTGGAGATCATACCATACTAGAAGCCACTAGATTTAAGTATGTTAGGTCAATCATACAATAGGATAGGGAAATTGACGGATATATAAACCATAGGATTCAAGTGCGATGGATGAAATGACAGTGTACATTGGGTGTCATATGCGATACAAAGGTGTCATTCAAGCTTAAGGGAAAATTTTACTACACAAATATAAGACCCACAATGTTTATGGACTAAATGTTGGGCGGTAAAATGTTAGGAACAAAATAAACTAAATGTAGCAAAGATGAATGTGTTGCGTTAGATGAGTAGACACACTAGACAAGATAAGATTAAGAGTGAATGCATTAGAGAGAAAGTTATGATGGTTACTATTGTAGAAAATATTGTAGAGTCGTACCTTATGTGGTTTATGTCTGTGCAGAGAAGACCGTTAAAAGCCCCAATTAGGAAAGTAGATCAAATGGAGGTTAGTCCAATTTCTAGAGGCAGAGAGAGGCAAAGAAAATCCATAGGCGAGACAATCAGGAATGATTTAGAGATCAATGCTTTGTAATGGACATGATTTATGATAGAGCATTATGGCGTCGTTCGATTATGTAGCTAACCCCACCTAGTGAGATTAAGACTTGGTTGTTGTTGTTATTTGTTTAGAAAAAAATTGAACACAATAAGGCAGTCCTGACTCATTAGTTGGAAGCTTGATTCTTGTCCACAGATACAGTCATAAAACTGGAGTATTGTTATACTCGTAAAACCAGAGTGAGTATTCCTAGATTGTGGGTTGCTTGGGTATAGTACTTGTATAAACATTAGTAGGTCAAAAGTGACTTCGTATTTCTATAAAAGAAAATACCAGTAACTACTTTATACCCGTTTGGTGCTTACACTATGGTCTCTTGAAATTTCTGCTATAGCTAATATTGCAATTATATAGCTTCTGAAAGTGAGGGATGACATTGGCGAAGCTTCCAAAAACCCTCAAGACTTGCTTTTGGAAGCAATTCATTCTTCTGGTTTCTCTGGTGCCTTGGCAAATCCATTGTTAGCTTCAGAATCAGCAATAAATGGACTAAACGGTACAATTCTGGAAGAATTTGTTGCTGTAAGTCTCCAAATTTATCTTAAATGAAATATATATATATATATATATGATATATCCTTTTATAAAAAATTAAAGGATCTTTTTAATTGCACTTTACCTTTCTTACAAGACAATTTTTTATATTAAATATCAGGAAAACTATACTGCACCTCGGATAGTACTTGCAGCTTCTGGTGTTGAGCATGGGGAGTTGTTATCTATTGCAGAACCTCTTTTGTCTGATCTACCCAGTGGCCCTCATCTAGAGGAGCCAAAATCAGTATATACTGGTGGTGACTATCGATGTCAGACTGAATCAGGGGTATGCACTAAAAACAAATCTATGTTTTGTGCTTCAGTGCTTCTGTTCAGATTCCCATTTTTTAATTTTTGAGATGAAATATCTATCAAGTCTAACATTCTTTGGGTGGCCAGATGACCCATTTTGCTCTTGCGTTTGAACTTCCTGGCGGCTGGGATAACTTGAAGGATGCTATGGTTTTAACTGTTCTTCAGGTATGATAAAGTTTTAAATTTATTGGCTTTTTTGTACTTCAGATTTTTCCCCCTTCTTTCAATGTGGCTAAAAAATGCCTAAGAATGAATTGTTTACTCACTTTCTAATATTAAGGTAAGCATATAGATTTCTGGAAATAACTATCTTTTTTCTATAGATGCTATTGGGAGGCGGTGGATCATTTTCAGCTGGTGGACCTGGTAAAGGGATGTATTCCCGGCTATGTAAGTTATCCCAAGCGTCCCCGTCTCCTCCCCAATCTTCTGCATACTTTTGAAAATCTTGTGACTTTTAACATTCTTTCTTTGATCATGTGCAGACCTAAATGTCCTTAATCAGTATCCACAAGTACATTCGATTGCAGCATTTAACAATATTTACAATAACACTGGCATTTTTGGTATCCAAGTCACAACAGTAAGCCCCTTTGAATCCTGTCAATCATGCTTCCTGATGTATTGAAATTGTTGTCAGTCAATATTTGTATGTAACCTAACTAAGGGTGCTTTTATTAAACAACCAAATGAGATCAGAACAAAAAAATCACAAATACATAATAATTTTGGAGCTGTAAGATAACTGCATAATAATTTTAGTCCATTTAAATCACAAATTTTAATGATGAACTAGAACTTGGTGACTTGGCATATAAATGAATTGGGTAGCTTTCTTAGGCTTTGTTTGGTAGGTTTGCTATAATGCTCGAGCAGATTTGTGTTGTTGGCTAGACCTCAACTTGTTATTTGTTGTGGGTGAACAAGATTTTGCATGATTGAGATGCACTTTGGTATTAAGGCACACATGATTGAGATGGAATTAATGCTTCTGTCTCTAATTGTTTTTTATAACATATTTAACCAGTGTTGTGACGTGGAGACTTTAAGGTTGCTTGCCTTGTGACCTGAAGGTCAGGATCCAAATCCTGGAAAAGCCTCTTCACTTGCGAGGGTAAGGCTTCGTCCTTCTACCCTTCCCAGATCCCAGGTGGGAGCCTCGTGCACTGGGTCAGTCCTTTTATTTAACCAGTGTTGTGAGAACTGTCTAAATTATCAGAGACCATTGGCCATTCTGTGACAGTTGTCACTTGAATGCTGTATTTGTAAACTTTTATTACCAACCCACATGCTTATTCGACGTTATATCTATTCCATTGACTGGAATTGTATTTATGTTTTGCTTTCTATGCCATGGTAGGAAGATTGTTACTTCACTTGTGTGCTAATGTTTAATCAAATTGTGTAGTAGTACTGCTCTCAACTCCCTTAATGTTTATCATGTGACCATATTCATGTTTGTCTATTAGGGTTCAGATTTTGTATCAAAAGCCGTTGACATAGCAGCTAATGAGCTTCTTGGAGTTGCTACTTCTGGAAAAGGTATATTCTGCTCTTCACGTAACTAAAATTTTGACTATTTTCCTTTGATGATTAACACCTTTAGATTTATATCGTTCCACTTATTTGTTGTTTTATATCCACAGTTGACCAGGTACAGCTGGATCGTGCCAAAAGTGCTACAAAATCTGCAATTTTGATGAATTTGGAATCCAGAGTATGTAGAGCCATATCCAATAAATATTTCACTTGGGAATTATAATCTGGAGTTTTCTTTTTTGATTATATTCTGTCTTTCAATCATGCTTTTGATTTTGTTTTGTTCTTTTTCTAACTCCGCTCACTGAACCTAATGTGTTTTCAGATGGTTGTCTCAGAAGATATAGGCAGACAAGTTTTGACATATGGTGAAAGGTATGTATGTGGCTTCGGGATGACATTCTAACTTCGCTGTTAATTCCGACGAGCACCTGTCTGAATGTAAAATGCACAGTCCTACGAGCACCTCTCTGAATGTAAAATGCACATTTCTACGAGCACAAGTCTGAATGTTAAAATGCATATTTGGAGGAGCACATGTCTGAATGTAAAAACACATTCGGACGAGCACATGTCTGAATGTAAAAACACATTCCAACGAGCACATGTCTGAATGTAAAAACACATTCCGAAAGGAACTTGTCCTGAAAGTATAATGAGTTAATGACTCTTGCTCAATGATATCTTCCCCTTAATCTCAGGAAACCTACTGAGGATTTCTTAAAGGCAGTGGAGGGAGTAACTTTGAAGGATATTACTTCACTTTCTCAAAAGCTCATTTCTTCCCCTCTCACTATGGCGTCATATGGAGATGGTACTTCATTATTTTCTAAAGAATTCTCTTTAAATGTTTGATAAAAAAATGTATGCACCGACAATCTAAGAGTTTTATATACTATCAGTCTATCATCTACCATTCATTTTTTAATTATTATTGACTTTTCAAAAAAGTAATATAAATGAATGGTGGTTAATGTATTGTCTGTGTATAAATTTTTACACTAATAGTACATAGATATAAGATATTACACTCTAAATGTTTTTGTATCTTCTTTGGTATTAATTTTGTCCTTCTCCATGTTTTGCAGTCTTATATGTCCCAAGCTATGACTCTGTTAGCCGCAAGTTCCGTTGAATATAAGGTTGCATTTATACATCATATTTGGAGACTTCACATACCATTATGGCTTGTGTGCATGAAATATGTAACATTAAGTTAAAACCGAAAATACCCTTGTTGTAGTCAATAAATTGGTGATTATGCGCAAGCACCATATCATATATGTCTTAAACTTTTAAAACTTTTATGAGCCTTTAATGGTTCATAAGAATCACTTAATTTAGGATTTTAACATTATGATATTCATATATGATAAAAGAATAGAGTAAGGAATATTTGGTTCCATTTGTGTTTCCCTTTATCCACTTTTTGATTGATTTTGTTCTTACCTCTTTGTCTTCCCTATATGTATTCTTTGATGATTAACAACTCAATTTCCTTCTTTCTTTATATGGCACTATACTTTCCTTACTCAACCACTAGTGCTTCTATAATTCTCTTTTTACATTTTTATTCATGAGATAACAAAGAATGGAATAAATGAGATGTTTTTTCAATGCATGAATGCCTCTATTTATAGAAGGGTTTATGAGGAGTTAATAGAGAAAGTAACTCCCCTACTTTCACGGAAACTACCCATGAAGTGAGAGGGGAGGGAGTTAACAATACTTCCACTAGTTTGATCCATAAATAGTCAACTATCATCACATTAGACACTTTCATTCAAACTAGTAATTTCCAAGAACATGGACCACTAATTAGAATTAATCTAACAATCTCCCACTCGGACTTTAATTGCATACTTTAATTGAATCTTACAGATCATCATCCTCAATTGAATTGAAATGGTTGAATCCTAGCAGTCATAAATTATATGTGACAACCCGATCCCTGCCATGTATCACAATCAACTAAACTCAACCAAGGACTTATCTATAATGTCGATCCTTTTTACATTGTCAATGTAAATTTTGGGCAACAATCCCTTAGTTAACGGATCCGCTACTATTAGATTGATACCAATGTGCTCTATACACACTTTCTCATCACGTATTTGTTCTTTAACCGACAGGAACTTTAAATCCATATGTTTGGCACCTCTTGAATACCTTTCATTCTTAGAGAAGAATACAGTTGTGAAATTATCACAACAAAACTTCAGTGGCCTAGCTACATTGTCTATAATGCCAAGCCTTGAAGTAAAGTTCTGCATCCACAATGCATGATTTGTGGCCTCAAAGTATGCCACAAACTCAGTCTCCATGGTGGACGTAGCTATTACATATTGTCTACCACTTCTCCATGAAATGGCTCCTCCATCCATTAGGAAAACATACCCAAATGTAGATTTCCTTGAGTCCACACATCGTGCATAGTTTGAGTCCGAATAAACGATCACCTCAAGGTGATCTGACCTTCTATACGTGAGCATGTGATCCTTAGTGTCTTGTAAATATATGAGAACCTTATTTGCAACCTTCCAGTGGTCCATTCTGAGGTTACTTTGATATCGACCTAACATTTCAACAGCAAAGCTGATATCCAACCGAGTGCATGTCTGAGCATACATTAAACTCCCAACCGCTGATGCATAGGGAATTGATTCCATATCCTTGCGCTCCAAATCATTCCTTGGACATTGCTTTTAATTAAATTTGTCCCTTTTCTGGATTGGAACTATCCTTACGGAGCACTTTTTCATTCTGAATTCTCTAATACCTTATTGATATATCCTTCATGAGACAATCCTAATAATCCTTATGATCTATCATGAAATATTTCCATTTCTATCACATAGGATGCCTCACTCATATCCTTCATTTCAAAATTATTAGAGAGAAACTTCTTTACATCATGTAACAATCCTTTATTATTTGCAGCAAATAGAATGTCATCAACATATAGAACTAAAATTATAAACTTGCTCCAACTAATTTTTATGTAGATACATCGGTCAACAGTGTTTTCCACAAACCCATATAATGTAATGGTATCATTAAACTTTATATACCATTGTCTAGAAGCTTGTTTAAGTTTGTATATTGACTTATTTAATTTACACTAGATTTTCCTTTCTTGTGGTCACGAACCCTTTGAGTTGGTTCATATAATTTATCGTTTAAGTCACCATTTAGAAAAGCGGTATTTACGTCCATTTGATGAAGCTCTAAGTCATAATGAGCCACCAAAGTCATAACTAATTCTTAAAGAATCTTTCTTAGATACTATAGAGAAATTTTTTTTGTAATCAATGTCATCTTTTTGAGTGAAACCTTTAGCGACAAGTCTAACCTTATATCTTTAAATGTTGTCTTTCGAGTCACGCTTGGTCTTAAAGACCCCTTTACAGCCAACTCGTTTTGAACCCTCAAGCAACTCAACTAGATCCCAAACTTTATTATCGTCCATTGATTTCAACTCTTCTTTCATAGCATTGAGCCACTTTTTAGATTGTCACTTTCCACGGCTTGTATGAATGAGACTGAATCCTTATCAATGCTCAAGTCACATTCATGTTCAAGTAAATATACTATATAATTGTAAGAAATAGCTAGTCTTCTTTGTCTTTCAGACCCTCTTAATGCTATTTCTTGCGATTCTTCCATCACTTGATCATTAACGACTTCATTAATCGGCTCATTAACTATTTGTTCATCCTGTGGGTTTGGATATTACCTTTTTGTCTGTGAGTGTTATTTGACAGTAATATAACTAGAGGAACAACAACCTCAGAAGACGTCTTCAATGAAGAAGATTCATCAGAAGTCTCCATAATATCCACCTTTTCGTGATTTATTACTCCCACTAGTTTGATCATTCTCAATTAACCTAACATTTACAGACTCAACTATTCTCGTACTATGGTTAGGACAATAAAATTTGTATCCCTTTGACTTTTTTGGATAACTGATAAAGAAACCACTAATGGTTCTTGCATTAAGCTTCTTTTCATGTGGGTTGTACACTTTTACTTATACAGGACAACCCCAAATATGGAGATGTCTCAAACTGGGTTTCCTACTAGTACATAACTCATATGCAGTTTTAGGAAATGCCTTACTGAGAACCCTATTTAGAAAATATGCAACAGTCCTTAATCCATACATCTGCAACAATAAAGGTACATCACAATGACTCAACATTGACCTAACCATTTCCATTAGAGTACGACTCTGCCTTTCAGCCACACCATTTTTTCGTGGTGTGTAAGGCATAGTGTATTGAGCACACATGCCTCAACTTTCGAGAAACTTTGTAAATGGTCTTGGACATTGTTCATTCTCATTATATTTTCCATAATATTCACCATCTCTATCAGACCTCACAACCTTAACCTTCTTTTCAAGTTGCCTTTCAATATCATCAATGAATACCTTTAGGACATCCAATGATTGAGATTTTTCATGCAACAAATATAGGTAGCAATACCGTGAGTAATCGTCTATAAAAGTGATGAAATACTTTTCACCACCCCAAGATGGAACATCAAAAGGACCACAAATATTTGTTTGTATTAATTCAAGAAGTTTGCTACTTCTTGTGGCTGGTTTCTTTGATATGTGTTTAGTTTGTTTTCCTTTAATACAATCTAAACAAACATCTCAATCACCAAAATTCAAAAGAGGTAAAACATCATTTTTTGTTAACCTTATTATCCTTTCTTTGAATATATGGCCTAATCTTTTATGCCACAAGTAAACATAATTCTTATCAAAATCTTTAAGCTTGCAACCAACATCATGTTCAACATTAAATAAAAATTCCTTAAATTTAAAATCAAGATTGAAGTAATATAAACCATTCATTAATGTACCAGTGTCGAAATAGTATGAATGTTTACATAATTTAAAATCAGAATGCTCAACCTTAAAAATAAAGCCTATACAATCCAGCCTAGCAACAGAAACCAAGTTCCTGGAACATTCAGGAACATAAAGACACTTTTCTAGATCTAAATAGTTTCCACTATCTAGGAACAATTTGTATGTCCCAATTCCATGCCTTCGTTCTGTTTCTCATGTAAAGAAACTTCTCAGTTTTCTGGGTTCGGATTAAAAGGAATCCCAACACAATATGTGATGCATGAGTTGTTGCACCAGAGTCTAACCACCAAGTATTATTAGGAACCTCAATAAGAATTGATTCATATATGACGGAAACAAAATGTTTACCTTTCTTTTCCAACTATTTCTTCCTTTTAGGACAATCCTTCTTATAATGCTCATTCTTCTTACAAAAGAAGTACTTCATTTTTTTATGGATTTCCATTTCTTTAATGGGGATATTTTCGTTCCCCTTTCCTTTGTTCCTATTGCTTGACTTGAATCTGTTGGTACTACGTGGCTCCTGAATGGACAAGTGAATGGAGTCATTCACAATTTTATTTAACCTCCCCTCCTCTTGATGGCATTTGCCTCTTGAAAATTTCATTTCTCCTTTATGGTGTTATAGTTCATCTGGAATTGGCCAAACTCAACATGAAGGGAGTTAATGATGAACTATAGCAAGAATGCTTATGTCACCTCAATCCTCGTGTCTTTCATTTTCACAGCCAAATTTGCCATGCTAGTTAAATGATCATGAATGGGCTGCGACCAGTCAAACATCTTGGTTGTCAGCTCTGTCATGAGGTTTCCCACCATAGCAGTAATGTCTAATTGAGAGTACTCCTTGATCATTCTCATAAATTCTCATGCATTATTCGTCTTAGGCATAGACGATTGACATTGTTAGAGTTTGACATTTTTATCAAGGTAAGACTCAACCTATTTAATCGCTCCCAAGCCTTATATATAGTCTTGTCTGCCTTCGAGCGGGTTTCAGTTATGGTTGGTATATTATCCATAATGATGGCCAAGTCCAACTCCATAACTCCCAGTGAGAACTGGATCTGTTCGGACCAATCAACATAGTTCAGTCCGTTGAACTTGACACATCCGTTGCCTAAGGTGAATGCATTAAATGAAGCTGAAACAAGACATGTTCACACTTTAATATTTTGAATAAACTTTTATGGATTCAAAAAACTTTTATTCATACACTTAATTTATCTTTGGATAAAATTTAAATGCATAAAACCTTTATTAATGATGTCCAATATTATTCTTTAATATGTAATTAATCATACTTTTTAAACATGCATGTTATCTTTGGTAAACGAGCACATACAAATATATTTAAAACTTTAATGTCATTAAATACATGATGTGATCCACCTTTGGGTGATCAAAATATGCGTTATAATTAATGAACAAACTCAATTTATTATCATTATGGCATCATAATCTTAATTACATCCAATAATCTACCTTTGGGTGATCAAAATATGCATCACAACTTTAATTATAATTAATTTCAAAATCATCAATTAATTTTTCATAAAAGTATAATTATTTCACATTTTCATACTGATAGTAACATTATGAAAAACAGGAAATGTTACAACTTTTATTGAAATAATTAACTCCAGATTGAACTAAAAGAGAACAATTCACAATTACTTCATTTAATAACAAAAAGTTTTTGGCTCCATTTTAATGTATTCATGATTCAATTCTAGAAATACAAGGAATGCCATAATGTCCCTAACCTGATTCTCTGATACCAATTGTTAGACTTTATAACCTTTATGAGCCTTTAATGGTTCATAAGAACCCCTTAAATTATGACCTTAATATTATGACATTCACATGTGATAAAAGAATAGAGTAAGGAATACCTGGTTTCATTTGTGTTTCCGTTTATGCACTTTCTGGTTGCTTTTGTTCTCACCTCTCCGCCTTCCCTTTATGTGTTCCATGATGATTAGGAACTCAATTTTCTTCATTCTTTGTATGACACTACACTTTCCTTACTCAATCACTAGTGCTTCTGTAATTCTCTCTTTATATTTCTATTAATAGGATAACAAAGAATGGAATGAATGAGATGTTTTTCCAATGCATGAATGCCTCTATTTTTAGAAGGGTTTAAGAGGAGTTATTGGAGAAAATAACTCCTCCACTTTCACGGAAACTCCCATGAAGTGAGAGGGGAGGGAGATAACAATATCCACTAGTTTGTCCGTCAATTGCCAATCATCATCACATTAAGCTCATTCATTTAAACTAGTAACTTCTAAGAATATGGATCAGTAATTAGAATTAATTCAAGGTTCTCATTATTTTTTGATACATAATCATTGAATTGAGTGAATTTTCACATGTATGTTTTGATATTGGGTTGAGCTGTAACTACTGGATTAATTTTGGGTTAGATCCCATTCCCCAAACCACCATAATCATTGATCATCAAAGTACTATTGATATAGTGACATACTTAATTCAACTAAGTTATATATATAATAAATTTATAAATATAAATATTATTACGATATAGTGGTATACTTAACTATTGAAATTTGGCTACAAAACTGTGAACCAATCCCCTTATTAGTATGATATATTAATTATATTTGTTTTGCAATAATGTTAGTCAAAGTTAATAATATTGGATGATTTTCATGTAGATCATATTGGTTAATACCGATTGATTTTTATTTAGATAGTATTGGTCATGCTGGTTTTCATTTAGATAGGTCATCTCAATTGGCTTTCATTTAAAATTATAATTTTTATGAAAGTAACTTATTTTTTTATTAAAATAATATTGTGTAGAATTAAATACAATTATTATCTTGTTTATATTTCTAAAACATAATATATTACCAAGTAACACATTTTGTTTTAACTATAATAATATTTACTATATTCTTTTAGTTTTTAACATTAATTTCATAGCGAACTACTTATTCGAACACTATATTACTATATTAATACTTTAACTGTGTTTTGAGGCTCATAATAATAATTGAAATGATTTAGTAGTTTGATCGTGTTACAATCAACTTTGAATCCTGAAAATTTTCTATGCTGAAATCAGTTTTGATTGGCGGAGTACAATACTTTTTCTGTTTTGATTGATTTAATTAAATGCCCTATATAATTGTTATATCTTACTCATTCACTTGTTTCATATAGTATTTAATGATTTATATCTATTGGTTGTTTTATTTTGCTCGCGGCTTCATACTTTGTGGTGGGGCCTTCACGTCCACACGTTCTAATTTGGTTGGATCGAATAATTTATTAATTTTCACTCAACATTCGAGCAAAGAAAAAAGAAGAAATTCACCCTGTCTTTTGTTCAGTCTATATGGTACAATGGTAAACCATAAGTGTGTGCGTGTAATTTCCTAAAGAGTGTAAAAATTTACACACCTTTACTTCACAGTCTATTATTTATTTGTACTAGTTTGTGCAAAAAATCAATAATGATTGAAAATAATTTGTTGATGATAGATTTACCGTATATAAAACTCTTACATTGTTAGTATATAATTTTTTTTGTTTCCCAAAATCTTTTATGATGCTATGGAACACCTATTGAAATATCCTCAAGAGATGAATTAGACTGAAAAAAGATTTTGCAACATTTTGTTTGTTTGCATGTTAGAATATGGCTTCTTTTTAGTAATAGTTAGTAATTACTGAAATTAGTATAACTGACTATATTCCTCCCAGCTGTATATCCAACCATAAATATAAGATGCAAATATCATATTGATTTTAGCTTTAAGATATACAAATGTAACTAAAAAGTTTCAGAATATAAAAATTCATAATTTCTAATTAAGATGAACACCATGTATTTAATATAATTATATTAATAATTTATTCTGGGTTATAAAATAAGTGATCTAATTAATGACAACTTAAAAGACTTCTGAAACTAATTAAGAATATGAGCTTAATGAGTGAATATCCAAATGGTTGTCCATAGGGGATAATGAGAACCCTATAAGTTAACACATAAGGAATGATTATGGTCTCAAGATATCATATCACAAATAGTTTTCATCTCTCCCCATCAAAGAGAAAACAAAGGTTCCAAAATGAATTCAAGATTTGGTTGAGGAAGACTATTATACCAAAACTCTATCTCAAAAAGTATATCAAAGCAGTAGATATGAGAATATGAATTCAAGTATGACTTTATATGCTTATTTTATATTATAAGTGAGAATCATGAGATTCAAGATCCTATGATTGATATTTCCCCAATCATCAGAAAATATCTAACAAATGGTATCAGAGCTTTAAGTTCTGATTTTATGGTTCTCCATTAAAGATGTTTTCCCCCAAGTTTTTATGAACTCTAACTTTTAAATTTGAGGATTTTTCTGCTTCCGCTATTGGTTATGAAAATTGGGTATTTAGGAATAATGAGGATAATTTTTATTCGCTTCTAGTTAAGGATTGTTGCGATGTTTAGAATTACTGATTAAAGTTAATATATATATAATGGTTACGGTTAATGCTTAAAATTATATATATTTTACTATGTTAGTGTGTGAAAGTGTATATATATAGTGTTACATATATGTTTTAAGATATGCATGATTATATTCGATTTGAAATTTTTGATACTGATTTGCATATATTCTTTTATGTTTTTCACTCTGGATGTATGTTGTATTTGATTAAGATTAGATCCATTTTTTGTGTTGATATATGTAATATATCTTTTTTGATTTGAAATTATATTATTTGATTAGATTTGTTAATCATAAAAGATATCAAATCTGAAGGTTTTAACAAGATCATAATCTTTTTTATAATGGACCCATATTATTATCCTTTTGTTTGGTAATTATTTTTTAATTAATTGATGCAATATATTGTCAAGTAATCTCTAATTTGAAAATTGATTAAGATTACACAAATGAATATGAGATTATTTATGCGAATTGTGTTCGACACAAAGGAAGACACAATTTGGCCAAGTAATAAGATACATGTGATGATAAATAAGTAACAATTATAAAGATTTTTTCATGTGAATAATAGTCGGTCCAAAGAAAAACTATTGTTTGACAAAACTAATTGTTAATATTTGATCATTACGTTGAGAATACCACTTACAAATTACTTTCTCTGTCCAAAGACTAGGAATTAATGTTGTGCTAGGTATCTTGTGATAGGTCTATTATGTGAACATGTCTTATTTTATATATATTACCTGATTTGTTTGTTTAAATGGTTGCAACACTTATGGTTTGTTGCATTGCTTGGTGGCTGATTGCATTATTTGGTGGCTGATTGCATTATTAAGTGGTTGCTATTGTTGAACATTGCTTCTGTTTGGACAACTTTCACTGACATGTTTAATCATGTATAAAATAGTAATATTTTTTATTTATGAAAAATTCAAAAGGACCATCACTAGAATTCGAAATGCAGTTATTGTGATGTGAATGATGCAATGTTACTAATAGGCTATAATGAATATATGTATTTATATGTGGACATAAATAATATATGTTTTGAATTAAGGTTATGTTGATTCAAACTCAACTAAATGATTTTTTATTTTAGAAAATAAAGTTGTTTGGCATTTTAAGTGAACCTATTAAACAAGAAGTCGCCAAAGTGACATATTCTTTATGAGTTGTTCATAATAAATATCAAATGCTAGTACATATATGTATCCATGCAAGTATTAATCGGCCCAAAGTTAGATTATTATTTTGCCGGATTATATACACATGTGATGGTAAACATGTGATGGTAAACATGTGATGGTAAACATGTGATTATTATAAGGTTGCATATGTGAATGATAAATCAGTCCAAAAAAGGATTTATTATTTGACATGCATTATGATCAATGTTTCACCATTACAAACAAGAGTATCATTAGTGATTGATATAAATATCAAACCAATTGTGTGTTTGTATTTTATGCGAATAGTGATCGACCCAAAAGAAAATTACTCTTTGGCCTAAATTACAAACATACTTGTAGGTAGCAATAAATATGTGATAATCATATGACTTTTCATGTGAATAGTAAGCCAAACTAAAGAAAGACTTATTGTTTGACACGACTCATTATGAAAGACTAAATATTAATATTGTGGTAGGTAACTCATGATGTGCCTCATCATCATTTGAATTTAAGTATTAAAGTTGAATGTGAGTTTAATTGCAAGAATGATTGAAATTTGTTTTGTTCTTTGACTAGTGTTGTAAATTTTTCTGCTCAAATTAAGAACATCCTATTGCTGAATGAGACAAAATTTAAGGTCTATAAGGAAGCCGTAGAAAATATTCTCGGCTGTATGAATTTAATTCTCGCACTTCAGGTGGAGAAATCCATTTCTACTCCAGAAATCCTCAATGATGTTAAAAGTGAGAAATATGAACACTCTAACCGAATGTATATAATGATCATGAAACACTCTATTCCAGAAGCATTTTCGGATTCTATTTCCGAGAGTTAGAGTGCAAGGAAGTTTCTTGAAGAAATAGAACCATACTTTGCCAAAAATGAAAAGGCGGAGATGAGTAGCTTTTTGGCTAAACTCATATCCATTAAGTATAAAGGCAAATGGAACATAAAGGAGTATATTATGGAGATGTATAATCTCACATCAAAACTCAAGTCACTTAAGTTAGAGATTGGTGATGACTTGTTCGTGCACTTGGTTTTGATCTCGCTTCATGCATACTCCGGGCCATTCAAAGTGAGCTATAACACTCGAAGGAAAAATGGCCTCTCAATGAGTTTATATTTTACTGTGTGCTAGATATAGAGAAACAACAGAGAGATAAAATTGAAAGTGCTCATTTGACTATGACCTCTCATAATAAGAAATAAAGAATAATAAGGATGCTGCAAAAGAGTTATTTGTGTTTTTTGTTAGGTATTAGTGACAAAATACACCTAGAAGGGGGGGGGGGGGGTTGAATAGGTGTCATGGTTCCCACTTACCGCTATTTGCACCAAAGCCCTATTCTGGAAACTTGCCCAATTAATCGATTAATGATATGACTTAATCGATTAAGTCACACAGAAATTGCAGTTGCTGAGTAGCTCAATTATACAACCAATTATAGATTATACCGAATTGATTTAGCAGATATATTTGAATACAAATGATCTTTATTTGGCAGTAAAGCTATATTTAAAATATAAGCTTCAATAGGCAATTAAAAGATACTGAAAACAGTAAAGAGATAATGGAAAGAAATAGCCTGCAACAAAGTTTTTATACTGGTTCGTTTTGCGGTATACTGCAAAACTACATCTAGTCCTCCCCTCTGATCCGAGAGATTTTTCTTCACTAAAATTGAAACCAATGTGCCTTACAAACACACTTCCAATTACAAGACCTTGAATGTCCCTTCTAGAGTTCCCAGAACATACTATACCTTGGTTTGACCTTACCCAATCGCCTAGGAAAACCTTTCCTATGATCCAGCCCCAGCCAAGAGTATGCTCTAAACTCAAGACCTCCAAGTCTTGGTGAAGACTCTCTAATCTCTTTGGTAGTACGACACCAAGAGACGACTTCCCTTGTTATACAAACAATACAAAGAATCAAAGTAATGTGAAGCACTAAAATAGCTCAAATATAACAAGAAAGAACAAGCTATAACCCTATACAAATCTCAAAATTACTATGAATATGTATAAGATGAAAATCATGAAGAACATATGATTTTTCCCTTTAATAGATCTCCAAACAGTAGTGAAAGAATCACGCAAGAATAAGATAGGATGAAGAACACATTTGATAATATGCAATGGATGACATGTTAATCCTAAGCATAATACTATCTCACTCTAATCTCACATGCACTTTCTCTCAGCCTATATGGCATACATTGAACAAAAGAATACACAACATAGCAATTCTAATATGAATGTATGAATGTATCAAATCGTATTTGAAATTTGTTAACAAAACAGTTTATATAGAAAAGCTGTTTTTCACCTAGTTAATCGATTAAGTTACATGTTAATCGATTAACGGGCTGTTA